>NC_091438.1:27628824-27950854 GCF_964237555.1 Oryctolagus cuniculus | reverse complement strand
CCAATTGGCCTCAAGGGCTGGAGCTGTGCCTATCCAAAGCCAGGAGCCCGGAGCTTCTTCCTGGTCTCCCATGTGGATGCAGGGGCCCAAGGACTTGGGCCATCTTCTACTGCTTTCCCAGGCCACAGCAGAGAGCTAGATCGGAAGCGGAACAGCCGGGTCTCGAACCAGCACCCAAATGGGATGCCGGCGCTTCAGGCCAGGGCTTTAACCCGCTGCGCCACAACACCAGCCCCGAAGTATGACTTCTTATTGACATAAAAAATCTGCTTATAAGTCAGATTTTGGTTCCAGTTTTCTTGTGCATGTAAGAAAATAGAGGCCAGGAGTTTGGCCCAGCAGTTAAAATGCCAACTAATTTGCTCACAACCCATTTCAGAGTGCCTTGGTTTGATTTCTGGCTCCAGGTGCCAACTGCAGCTTCCTACCAGGGTGACCTTGGGAGACAATAGGTGAAGGTTCAAGTAGCTAGGTCCCTGCCACCCTTGTGGGAGACCTTGTTTGACTTCCTGACTGCTGGTTTCTACCCTGGGGTCCATTGTGGACATTTGGGAATGAACCAGGGTGGTCAATTTCTTGTCTCTGTCTCTATCTCTGTCCTTTTCTGGTTCTCTCTGCCTCTCAAATAAATAATAATTTGTTAGCAAAGAATCAAGGAATTCAACAAATAGAATTCCTGGAATGTGAATTTATGAAATTCTAAAAGCAAAATATTCTCTTAAAGTCAACAGATACTAAGTTTTCAAAGTATATTGCTGACTAGCATGTATAATATAGTTTGTTGTATGTGTATCAGTGGTGGTGTGAAAGGGCACTAGAGAGAGAGTTACCCCTTTTACAATCTCTGTCAATCCCCAGTCCACATTGTTGTATGAAATTTTTTTTATCAATCCTATGTACAGGACTATTTAAATTTAGTTTCATTCCTACCAAGTTGCTACCCTTAAACATTTTCTATAGAGAAATTCTAAAGCTGTCATTCTTTTAAAATATTATTTTATATAGAGATAGAACTAATTGGATTGCTTAAATAGTATTAAATGATTTCTTGTAAATTTTTGAGTCTCATTTCCAATTTCTGTGTTTTATTTTTCCTATAATAACCCTAAGTTGTTTTGTGATGAATAAATTTTAATTAACTTCTGTAAAACACAAATACATGAAAAAGTAAACAAAAATTAAAAAGAAATGATGAGGGTCTTTTTTTTTTTTACTTTTATTTAATATATATAAATTTCCAAAGTACAACTTATGGATTACAATGGCTCCCCCCCCCATAACTTCCCTCCCACCTGCAACCCTCCCCTCTCCCTCCCCCCTTCCATTCACATCAAGATTCATTTTCAATTCTCTTTATATACAGAAGATCAGTTTAGCATATATTAAGTAAAGATTTCAACAGTTTGCACCCCCATAGAAACACAAAATGAAAAATACTGTTTGAGTATTAATTATAGCATTAAATCACAATGTACAGCACATTAAGGACAAAGATCCTACATGAGGAGTAAGTGCACAGTGGCTCCTGTTGTTGACTTAACAAATTGACACTCTTGTTTATGGCATCAGTAATCACCCTAGGCTCTTGTCATGAGTTGCCAAGGCTATGGAAGACTTTTGAGTTCACCAGCTCTGATCATATTTAGACAAGGTCGTAGTCAAAGTGGAAGTTCTCTCTTCACTTCAGAGAAAGGTACCTCCTTCTTTGAAGACCTGTTCTTTTCACTGGGATCTCACTCACGGAGATCTTTTCTTTTCTTTTCCTCCCCTCCGCTCCCCTCCCCTCCCCTCCGCTCCCCTCCCCTCCGTTCCCCTCCCCTCCCCTCCCCTCCCCTCCCCTCCCCTCCCCTTCCCTTCCCTTCCCTTCCCTTCCCTTCCCTTCCCTTCCCTTCCCTTCCCTAATAGTCTCATGGGCTTTTCAGCCGGATCCACATGCCTTAAGGGCTGTTTAGGACATCTGCCATTCTATGGGTCTGCTGTGTATCTCACTTCCCATGTTGGATCATTCTCTCCCTTTTTTATTCTATCAGCTAGTATTTGCAGACACTAGTCTTGTTTGTGTGCTCCCTTTGGCTCTTAGTCCTATCATTATGATCAATTGTGAACAGAAATTGATCACTGAGACTAGTGAGATGGCATTGGTACATGCCACCTTGATGGGATTGAATTGGAATCCCCTGGTATGTTTCTAATTCTACTGTTTGAGGTAAGCCAGCTTGAGCATGTCCCGAATTGCACATCTCTTCCCTCTCTTATTCCCACTCTTATATTTAACAGCGATCACTTTTCAGTTAAGTTTCAACACTTGAGAATAACTGTGTATTGATTACAGTATTCAACCAAAAGTATTAAGTAGAACAAACAAACAAACAAGAAAACTAAGAAGGATAACGTATTAAGTTGTTCATCAACAGTCAGGGCAAGGGCTAATCAAGTCACCATTTTTGGAATTATTTAATATGGGAGAAAGAGAAGATGTTCTGACGCAAAGGGCAGGAATTGGGCTTTTCTCCAAGTTGGTAATATGTGGTGTTTTCCAGCTACTCTGGTCTGCAATTCTGTTTTATCCTTACACCTCTTTCCTGAATACAGTTACCTCCCAGATAGGAATTTCAGCTTATCAATTCCTGTTTTTCAGGAAGCAAATAACCAGTTTGCTTTATAATTAAGATAGTTCTATCATGCTACGTTATATCTGTTTTTTCAGTTCTCCTTAGTTCTTTTGATTTCTGTGATTTCTTTAGTTTTTGACAGCTTGAAATTAGATCCTTTTTCCTTGCCTTTTGGAATCTGGACCATCTTGTTCAGTGTTTGTCTATCTGATTTCTGAATTGTTTGGTTGTTGTTGACCTTCCTGGTTTCTGACTGCTTTCGTCCTTTATAAGTTTTGTCTTTTGTGCATATTACTGTTTACTTGCTGTCCTGCTCCAACTTTATGCTTTGTTATATTTAATTTCCTACTCTACCTCCAAATTTAACTATTTTTTGAGGGAACAGGATTTAATACATTGTTTTGGGTAATATTTTTATTTATTTAGTTTATTTACAATTTTAAAATGTGTATAATGTGAACAAAATTCATGTATTTTGTATATAAAGATTTAGGAGCATAGTGATACTTCCCAACTACCCACCCTCCTATCAGTGCTCCCACCCTCCCTCCTCCTTCCTTTCTTCAAGTTTTACAATGATGTTCTTTCAGTTTGTTTTATAATCATAAGATTAGCCCTCCACTAAATAAAGAATTCAATAAATAGTAAAAAAAAAAAAAAAAAACAGAAAAACAAAACACTGTTTCTCAACAGTAGAAACAAGGGCTGTAAAAATAAGCAACAATCAATTCTCAAAATGTCAATTTACCTCATTTACATTTTTTGTATTCTATTAGTTACCACAGATCAGGGAAAACATATGGTGTTTGTCTTTTTGTAACTAGCTTATTTTACTAGTATAATGTTGACTCCAAATCCATCCTCTTATCATAGAGAATTCTGGTAAATAGATCATTTAAAAATTATATTGGAAATATGCATCATATCAAAGTATTATTCCTACTGAGGAAAAATCTTGGTGTTTCTTATTATAGAATTAAAATAAATTTAAAGTGTTGTCATACTTCTATTCCTTCTTACCAGGCTAGGAGACCCCTCCCCCTCAGCTAGATTGCTAACTATGAATAAGAATGGGAAATGTTGCTAGTTTTGTTGTTTACTCTCCTGTAGTACAACTCACCTTATCACCTTCTAAAATAGCCAAATGACAGGTAATGATTAATGCATCATTTTGTGAAAGAGTCTTAGGCAAAGAATATATACTAGAGTACTTCAGGAAATTCATGGAAAATGGAATTAAGAGACAAATTTATTATGGTATAAAAATTCTGAAGTCCAGGCCGGCACCGTGGCTCACTTGGCTAATCTTCCACCTGCGGCACAGGCACACCAGGTTCTAGTCCCAGTTGAGGTGCTGGATTCTGTCCCAGTTGCTCCTCTTCCAGTCCAGCTCTCTGCTGTGGCCCAGGAGTGCAGTGGAGGATGGCCCAGGTGCTTGGGCCCTGCACCCGCATAGGAGACCAGGAGGAAGCACCTGGCTCCTGGCTTCAGATCAGCACAGCGCCCCGGCTGCAGTGCGCTGGCCATAGCGGCCATTTGGGGGGTGAACCAATGGAAAAGGAAGACCTTTCTCTCTGTCTCTCTCTCTAACTCTTCCTGTCAAAAAAGTAAAAAAAATTCTGAAGTCCATACACATGTATAATATGCATATTCTTGCATATTATGAAAAAACTATAGATTTCAAAATTTTTTGCACTAAAACATGAATTGCTTGAACAACTTTTTATGGAAACTATTATTGAAATTAATTTGAGATACATAACTATAAAAGTATATAACATTTAAGTACATTTAGTTTTATAATTTGAGTGTCATCAAGGAATGATTTTAACTTACTAATGCTACAGTTCATATAATTACATTATATGATAGCTAATATATTTTGTATTTTAATTTATGTAAGTCACATCATTCTTATTTATGTTTTAATTTCTTATGTATGAGTTTTTGGGTAAATTTTTTTTCCCAGGAAAAGCTGTGAAAGTTCTTTCTGCAGAACTAACAATTATTTGTACTGAACAAAGCTGGGAAAAAGGGTTACTATCCCAAGTCAAGATTAAATTGGGGGGCAGCACTGTGGCTCAGCTAGTTAAGCTACCACCTTGCAACACTGGCATCCTCTGTGGGTGCTGGTTTGAAACCTGGTTGCTCTACTTCAGATCCAGCTCCCTGCTAATGCGCCTGGGAAAGCAGCAGAAGATGGTCTAAGTACTTGTGCCCTGCACCCATGTGGGAGACCAGCATGAAGCTCCTGCTCCTGGCTTTGGTCTGGCCCAGCCCAGGCCATAGTGACCATTTGGGGAGTGAACAGCAGACAGGGATCTATCTGTCTCTCCTTCCCTCTCTGTCTAGCTCTGCCTTTCAAATAAATATTTTTTTAAAAAAATAGTAAATCTGATTCAAACGCATATGCTGATTGAGCTTATGTGTTTTAGAACTAGAAAATAGATTAAAAATTATGGACATTTTGTGACTCATTGCTTGTGCTCGTTTTTATTTTGTTTTGTATTACAGGAAAGTTAAAGGAGGTAATATTGATGTACATCCATCAGAAAAAGCACTCATTGTTCAGTATGAAGTGGAAGCTACCATTCTTGGAGAAATGGGGGATCCCATGTTGGGAGAGCGAAAGGAATGCCAAAAAATGTAAGTCTAAGTAGTTACCTTAAACATTTTTTACAAAGCTGATATTATTTTAATTTGCATAGGTGATAACTGATTGTGACATTGCTTTAGATATAGTTCATCTTTGTGAAGGAGAGAATATATTAAATTATAAATATGGTGATGATATTCTAGAAGATATAAAGCATTGTGAGAACCTACTGAAAAATATCTATTCTTATTTATCCCACTTAGCAAATGCATGAAATAGAACATACATTAACTTGTGAAATCAACTAAAAATTCTATTTATGCTAAATTATAGATATTTGCATCAATTATGTTACAGGAGAATGTAAATTATCTTGTGAAATCAGTTGTAAAAGGTATGTTTATGTGGAACTTTTTCAATTTATTTGGGAAATTTATATTTCTGGGGAGCTGTGTTCTTTCTTACCAGAAAGTGCAGGAAGTGGTATGATTTTCAGAAATTCCCAAATGTGCACAAAACTTGAATTCATCCAAGAGTCTTAGATATCCAGTAGTTTACACACCTTACTTCCTGCTTTTAAAGTAGTTTTAGGAGTCCCTTGGGAACTAGTCTTTCTGATAAGCTGCAGTTCAAGTTATTATCTGGCCTTTCTTCCATAGTTTGCAGAAGTAGAGAGTCTGAGATCACCTAATGTTCTCCCTCAACTCCCTTTCCTTCATAAAAAAATTTTTGATTTAAGGATTAGTTAGAAGGAATATCTATTCTGTGTGTTCACGGTATTAAAAATATTCAGGCTGCTAGGAGTACATATAGTTCTGTACAGCATACTAGAAAACACTGCTTTTTAAGTACATAGGGATGATTCTCAGCTGGGACAGATTTTTCCTACAGTGAACATTTGGTAATGTCTAAACACAGTTCTGATCAGCAAAACTAGAGAGGTGTCATTGGCAGCCAATGTATAGAAGGCAGGTGTTGCTAATTATCTACAATACACAAAAAACAGCCACCTGCACCAACATTATTAGGCCTAAATTTAAATAGAGTTGTAATAGAGAAATCATACATCGTAGCCTTCAAAAAGGAACTGCCTGAATATCTTACAGAGATTTCTTAATTTGTTTTCTTTGGGGGTTAGAAGGAGACTAAATTATGAATAAAGCTAACTGAATCCTTGATGATACACTACATTATAGAAATGCACATGCATATAACACATACTTAATGTGGATTCTAACTTACATGCTCACACTTTTTTATATTCTCACATAATGTCTATCTTTGATTTGTGCTTGTGATTGCTGCTTGAGTTTTGTACATTTTGAGAAGTTCCATATAACATCCAATGAAAAGCTGGCAGATGATGGTGTTTGCCTTTAGAACTATACTCATTTATATTTTGGAGAGGAATTTCATTTTTAGTTCTTAAGGATGCATTCAGTAGCCTTATTCAACTAGAATTCAATGAGAATATTGTTATTATTTGAAGATCTGTACACTGTCTAGACAAGGGATGCATTCATAGGAGTTAACCACCTGGAAAGAGTTACTACCGACTGTGGCTAGAATAAGTGGATTTAAGGCTTAGTAAGGGAAAAAAATCTGAGTAACCCAACCTTGTGATACTCTACCCTGGCTGCACAAGATTTGTAGAGGAATCATATTGTGGACCAAAAGGAAAATATGATTTGCTGACACAGAGGTTTTATCAGTGGGAAGGTGGAAGAAAATCTCACGTATGTTGAGTTAGGTATGAAGTGAAACTCTCATAAAGTGGAGTAGTCAGTGTAGTATGACCTAGATCTGAGAGATTTATATTTCATTCTCCAGTTTTCAGGCAAAGTAGCATTCAAGCCCATTCTCAACAGACTTCCTGTTTCCTCATGATTTCAGTATGAGAAACTGTTGGTTGTAGTCAAAAATAGTATGAGTGCTTTTTAAAATGAGTTTCTGGTATTCTTAATAGTCACAGGGTGTTTAAGGAAGATTATATATATATGGATTATAAGAATAATCAAACATACAGCTAAAATTTTCTGAAGAATTCTTCTACATATTTTTCCTGGCCTTTTATAATAAGTCAGATATTTTGGTGAGAGATTGCACACTAAAAGAAGAAAATCTACTACCTTGAATAGAAAGATTTATCAGATTGCCAATTTAAGTGTTGGTAGAAAACAGATCCTTAAAGAGATTGAAAATCCCATTATGTTAAAGCAACAAGATACCACTGTACTATTAGAATGGCTAAAATCTGACAATACCAAATGCTGCCAAGTGTATGGAGCAACAGGAACTCTAATAGCTGGTATGAATGCAAAATGGTATACATTTTAGAAGACAGTTTGGCAGTTTCTTTTTTTTTTCCCAAGATTTATTCATTTACTTGAGAGAGAGGGAGAGATACAGATAAGTCTTTCTTCCATCTGCTAATTCACTCCCCGAATGGCTACTGTGGCCAGAGCTGGGCCAATCTGAAGCCAGGAACCAGGAGCTTCCTCTGGGTCTCCCACGCAGGTGCAGGGGCCCAAGAACTTGGGCCTTCCTCTATTGCTTTCCTAGGCCATCAGCAGAGAGCTGGATTGCACATGGAGCAGCAGGACTCGAAACAGCACCCATATGGGATGCTAGCGCAGCAGGCAGATGCTCAGCCTACTACTATGCCACAGCACTGAGCCCGGCAGTTTCTTAATAAAGCTAAAGATGGGCTTATCACACAATCTCAGCGGTTGTGCTTTCAGTTATCTACCCAAAGCAAGTTGAAAACTTACACAAAACATGCTGTTGAATATTATCACAGCTTTATTCATAATTGCCAATAATAGGAAGCAAACAACAGTAGGTGAATGTATAAACTGGTGTATGCATACAATCATTATTCAGTGATTAAAAAAAATGAGCTGTCAAGAAACAACTGTCAAGCAATGAGAAGGCATGGAGGAACCTACATGCATATTTTTAAGTGAAAGAATCCAGTCTGGAAAAGCTATATACTACATGTTTCCAACCATATGGTAATTCTGGAAGAGGCAAAACTATAAATATAGTAAAGAGATTAAAGATGACCAAGGATTTAGAGGAAGGAGGAGGTCTGTTACAGGGCATAAAGGACAGTGAGATTCCATGTAATACTATAGTGGTAGATATATGACTATGCTTAATCAAGAGTACTATAGAATGCACAGAGTGCAGCAGAGTGTAAATTGTGAGCTTTAGTTAGAACTAATTATCAATATTTATCCATCAGTTATAACAAAGTCCCTACACCAATGTAGAATGGTAATAATAAAAAATAGAAACCGTGTATGTGTTGGAGGGGAGGGTTCTAAATGAGAACTCTGTATTTTTTATACAAACCTAAAACTGCCCTAACGTAGCTTAATAAAACATTTCAAAATATGTTTAGAAATTCTCTAATTCGCCTGTTCTTAATCATGAAAGTCAAAATTTATAGAAACTCAAAATTTACCATTTCCTTGTTATAGCTAAACATGGGGAAGTCTTTTTCAGAGTTTTCTCTGAATGAATCCTTTCTATCTCTGCTTGTGATTTGTAGCTAAAACTATACAAAAATATAGAAGATTAAATAAAAATATAGGGCAGGATATCGCTAATGTTCTTACTACAAACATTAGAATCCAATCTAGCAAATCTAAGGAAAAAATAATTTATTAAAGGCTGCTAGGTTGCTTATAGAATGCCAGGAGAACAAGATTTGGGGTTGACTAAATAGTTGGGAATAATATCTATATTACTGGACTGGTTTTAGGAGAGACCATCTACATCTGAATAATGGTTTCACAGATGCTGAGTACAGGACAAATTCTCTGCGATTTCCATCCCTACTCCCTCGAAGCTTTGATGTCATCTCCACAAAAATTGGCCATCCTCACCAAGAAACAATTATATGCAGTGGTAGTTTTCTTGTGTTTCTCCTTTTGGATATAGGGCTTGCATGGAAACATCTGTAATTTTTTTGTCACCAGTTTGACTCTTCACTCTGAACCTAATTTTATTTCTTCATGACTCTCCCTGGTGCTATGGTTCCATGTAAATGGACAATTGTTTTCAGGCTTCGAAGACTCTTTTCTTGTGGAGTTCCCAGTAATTCCCCTTGCTTAAATTTAAAAAGAAGGAGGGGATTGTTTATTATTATTTTTAATGCTCTAGCTTAAGTATAAAATACATTCATTTGTGCCTCAGCATTCCTCATATAGGCTTTAAAATAAATTTCACTTTTTTTTTCTGTTCTACTTTCTGTATAATTACCACCAGAGCAACTGAATCTGAAAGTGTCAATATTTTGTCTTGTCTTTACTGAAGAAAAGAATTGTAGATATAGTCAAGAAAATTCGTGGCACTATGAATTTTCATATCCAAAAATGACAGAAGACTATATATTTTATCAGAAATATTTCCTTAAAACAAGACCTTTATATATGCTGTACTACCTGGAGAGTCAGAAAAAAATTTTATGTTCCTTGTCTTATTTTTTTTTTGTCCAGCTCTAAGAAAATCATTGCTTTTTATTTTCTAAGCCTAACTATATCTAATAGTTTATTATATTTTAGTAAGTCTATGGCCAGCTACAGGTAGACTCTATAATAATTTATAATCTCTAAATAATTTTAAAGTAGTATTATTGAAGCTATCACCTACTTTTATAATACTGAGTTGGAAAACTCTGATATACTTGCAGCATACGTCTAAAGAGTCTCAATGCCAACACAGATATAACTTCCCTGGCACGGAAAGTAGTTGAAGAATGTAAGCTCATTCATCCTTCAAAACTCAATGAGGTAGAACAGCTGTTGTACTATCTACAGAACCGCCGAGACTCATTGTCAGGAAAAGGTAAGAAGAAGAATTCTTACTTTAATGCAAAACCAGAGTAGTTGACTAGAGTTTGTACTTTTGACACTTTTGAAAGTTAGGTAGGATATTTCTTTTACCAATGTTGTGAGTAAGTGAGCAAATGAAATAATAAGCAAAAATATTTGTTTCCAATATGCCAGCCTTTACATTAGATGCTTCCACATAAAATGCTCTAATTTTGTTTTACTTTATATCTGTACATTTAACTGAAATATTAATAAAAAACAAATGTCTGTTTTACTGATTCTAGAATAATTGAAGTAGACAGTGAAGAAAGTGAGAAAAGTGAAGAAGTGAGAAAATTTGGAATCGACAAACCTGTTTCCTTGATCCATCTAAACTTTTGTGTTCAAAATTTTTAAATTACATTTGATTTATAGTTCCAATGGATTAAGTATTTAAAAGTTAAAAATATAAAGATAGAATTTATATGAATATTTCTTAGGAAAATAGCACATTTTCATTCTTCAGTATGTCTATTGCCATTCACCTATCCTGAATTCCTTTAAAGATCCAATCTATTAAGATGATAGAGCTGAGATAATTATTTAGAGAAGACATTGTCAAATAATCTAAATGAAAAAACAAAACCACTTTAATGAAAAGTTGTTCCACATTATCAAATGCCCAGTTATTCCATTTTATAATATTTGCTAAACGTACATATCTTTCAACATTGATGAATTCTGAAATACCGTGCTCTTCAAATATCACGCCATTGCTCAGATTTTGATTGTGGTAAGTAGAGGGGAAATGAAAGGAGATTTTGTTTGGATTTTCTTTTAAAGATTTATTTATTTGAAAGTCAGAGTTACAGAGAGAGACAGACAGATCTTTCATTCACTGGTTCACTCTTCAAATGGCTGCAACATCCACAGCTGGGCCAACCTGCAACCAGGAGCCATCAGTCTTATCTGGGTCTCACACATGGGTAACAAGGGACCAAATGCTCGAGTCATCTTCCCCTGCTCTTTCCAGGCCATCAGCAGGAAGATGAATGGAAAATGGAACAGCCAGGACATAAACTGGCGTCCATATGGGATACAGGTGTCACAGGTGGCATCCTTATCTGCTATGGCACAAGGCCAGCAACTTGGACTTTTGTCAAATTAATCAAGCCCTCTCTTCTTTTACAGAAAATAAATAATTTGTGCATGATATGTATGTAAATTTAGTCCCTAATATAATACTTAATACTTATTGTATGTATTAGTCTCCAATATAATACTTAATACATATCATCATTTTATTAGTCCCCAATATAATGCTTAATACATATCATATTATCATTGTATATGTGTTGAATAAGTTGAATGGCTGTAAATTTATTTAAAAGCAAAATTAGTCATTTTGAACTTGATTCCTTCTACTCACTTAGCTTACACTTCATTTATACTTGTTAATTGTTGATAGTAAGTGCTACCTAGGTCAGGAAATGTAAAGGAATATTTTTTATAAGCAAATATTTTGTGATATTTTGAAATGAAAATGAATGATGAATGATAGTGTCTTCAAATAAATTTAAAGTGAGTAAAGTAAACACAATAGTCCTTAAACTTTGTATATACTTATGTCGCATAATGTACTCAATTGTGACATTTCCTAGTGCCATTTTAATGTAATTATGAAGGCATTTATAGAGAAATATGAATTTCTTTAAACTAGTGAAAACCCTTTCATTCAATTTTCAGAGCAAACAAAAGTTATGTTAGAAAATGAAATTATGCTATTAACCAATTAATTCAATATAATTTAATGACAGCATGTTCGATGCCTTTGGATGTGACTATATTTATTTAGAAATAAATGAGGATTAAATTAGCACATATAGATTTTTGGGTCAGCATTATAGCATAGTAAGTAAAACCTCCGTATGCAATGCCAACACCATTATGGGCACCAATTTATGTCCTGGCTGCTCCACTTCTGATCCAGCTCCCTGCCAATGGTCTGGGAAAGCGGTGGAAGATGGCCTAAGCATTTGAACCTCTCATCCATGTAGGAGGCCCAGATGAAACTCCTGGCTCCTGGCTTTGGCCTGGCACAGCTCTGGCCATTGCAGCTATCTGGGAAGTGACCAAGCAAATGGAAATCTCTGTCTTAATGTAATTCTGACTTTCAAAATAAATAAAATAAACCTTTAAAAATTAGGTTATAAATTTATCAATCAATTATTTTTCAATTTTCACTTTAGTTTTTATTTTACTCAGGTCATATCATTTTCTTTTCTTTATTAATTTTCCTTTCCCAACTTGAACTTGAATTAAGAAGAAAAAAAAGGGATACTTAAAATTGACTCTTTTGCCTTCTGTTGGCAAGTCTTATTGTGTACTCCAAAAGTTAACCAAGGAGGAAGTTAAAATTTCTAACATAAATTGAATATTAGTTATTGATTTTATTCTCATTAGAAAAGATGGGTTATAGATGAGCATTTTTCATACATGAAAACAGATTTCATAAAATATTTTTAATATTCCAAGCTTAGCTAGAGTAAAACTGAGGTGGGTAATAATTACCCCAAAACCTTGAAAACCTAATTCTCTTGATTAAAAAATATCTTCTTACAGAAAAAAAAGAAAAATCAAGCAAGCCTAAAGATCCACCTCCTTTTGAAGGAATGGAGGTAAGACTGTATGTATTCTGATCTAATAGAGTACTGATTATGAAATTGCCTTTTACAAAAAATAATGCATTCAATCACATTAGTCAGAAGTGGAATTTTAACTTGTTGAAGTTAGAAGACCTGAAAAAGGTAGAAGTCAGTATTTTACTGATAAGCACAAAAGTTAGTGGTTGTACTTTGAAGCATAATTGAATGTTACAATATATTTTGAAATATTGTTAAATATATTGTAATAGATTCAAGTTACTTTGAATTATATGTGAGATACTTTATATTGATAAACAAATTTTAGAGTTTACATATGCTCTATCGTATTATATGGTTTATACTTTTGAATTAGAGTCTTTATACCCTAAAAGCTAATATTCTCCTTTATAAAAAGATAACTGCTGTAGGTTCTTTGCAAATTTGTCTGTTTTTATAAAGCGCAGTATGCTGATCACAAACTATCATTTCTCTGATCTTGGATCTGTGGAGCATTATTGTTGAGTATGTCCTGCCTCTTCTTTGTTTCAGATTGATGAAGTTGCTAACATTAATGACATGGATGAGTATATTGAATTACTATATGAAGATATTCCTGACAAGGTTCGAGGTTCTGCTTTGATCCTACAACTTGCTCGAAATCCAGATAACTTGGAAGAGCTACTACTGAATGGTGATTTATAACTTTAAGTGTTAAATGTAGAAAAAATATAAAACATTTTAAAATTTATTATAACAGAGGAACAATTTAAAGTTTATATCAAACTTTAGATTGCATGAGTTTTCTAGCTCCTTATTACATTTAAATATTTAAATATTCTCTGGAGAATTCACAAATCTTTCCATTAAATGAGGAAAATCTAGCATTAATGATTCTCTGTCTCTTCATTCTTTTACTCTGAAAAACATTTCTATTCTTTGTATTACAATACAGTACCAGACTTTTGACTTTTTAAAAAAGATTTATTTATTTGATAGGCAGAGTTACAGAGATAGAGAGAGAAACAGAGGGAGGGAGGGAAGAAAACGAGAGACAAACACACATGTGCTCACACACACACACACAAAAACACAAACACGTTAGCTCACTCCCCAAATGGCCAAGACAGACAGGCTGGGCCAAGCTTAAACCAGTAGCCTAGAGCTCCATCTGGGTTTCCTACATGAGTGGCAGGATCCCAAATCATCAGGCCATCTTCTACTTGCTTCCCAGGCACATTAGCTGGGAGCTGGATCAGAAATGGAGCAGCCAGAACCGGAACCTGGCAGTCATGATCACAGGCAGTCATCACAGGCAGCAGCTTAACCTAATGTACTACAATGCCAGCCCATGACATTTTTGTAGCATGTTTATAATATATATACACACGTATATATAAATATTTTTATTAAGTCAGAATTTCCATTTCTTAGCACAGCAAAGCTGTCAAATGTTGTATTTCATTTAGTTTGAATTTGACATCAGGTGTCAAATTAGCAAGTAGTGTTTGGTAGTAAAGAAAAAGGAGGCGGACATTCTTGCAACCTTTTTCTCAGTAATGCCACTAATGGAATTATTTTAAATGCAATGTTTGCTGACCTACTTTCACTAAAAGTAAGTTATGAAAGAAGTAATTTTTATCTAGTATGCATCTTTCTGTCTGTTGTTTGTCAGATTTCTCTTTTTAAAAAGTACTGTTTTGAGAGAGAGAGAGAAAGACGACGTAGAGATCTCCCATCTTGCTGGTTCACTCCCCAAATTCCCACAATTACTGGACTAGGCCAAAACTGGGAGCCTGGAACTCACCCATGTTTCCCACATGAATGGCTGAAACCCATCCCTGTTGTATCTCAGGTTCTGCATTAGCGGGAAACTGGAACCAGGAGCTGAACTTGGAGACTCAATAAACTCCAACTAAGACAAAAACCAAAGATAACAGATTTTTGTCAAACTAGCAAAAGCAAAAGGTAAAGAGAACGTGGAAGCAGAAACAATTAACAACTTAACCTGTACCCTGGAGCCTCAGTAAGATCAATAGTAGGCTGAACATCAAAAACCACGAGGTCATGAAGGTAGTGGGACAACATATTCAAAGTGCTAAATACAGCTGCAAAAAATTCTTGTCAATGAAGAATTCTGTATCCAGCAAAACTATTCTATGACAATTAATGGAATTTTGATTCCTTTGACATTCAACATGTATATTAATTTGGATTGTTTCAAATTATTTTTATATAACTTTATGTTTTCTTTTGACTTTGTATTGATAACTTACGTGTGATTTTTGCAGCTATATTTTTATGGAAACATTTCTCTGCTATAAAAAAAATGAGTAAAACTTGGTAGTTAGGTCACTGAAACTAAACCTGTGCCTAAGAACATGACACTATAGAACATTATTTCTATATAAAACAGTATTTTGAAAAATAATATTTCTTTTGGTTGTAGTAGTCAAGTATTTGGGGAATTATTGGATTGAGCAGAGCTTAACAGAGATACTTCATTAAATAGCACTTCCTGGGGCTTTTCCATGTTAATATGCATTGCCTACCTATTTATTCCAGAATAATTTTTGTTCAAATCATGAACTATTCCAGTGTGCGCCATTGTGAGTGTAAGCACATTGTGAAATGATGTTCTAAGATATTTTCAGCTTGCTAAAAAATTATTTACTAAGTGAATTAATAACTAATAAGTTTATTCTTGTTCTAAAATCTAAAAGACAAGAAAGTTCAAATAAATGGACCATTTTCATTACCATAATAAATACTGATAGTTCATTACAGCAAGTATAGTAAATCCACAGTA
Organism: Oryctolagus cuniculus; assembly: GCF_964237555.1. Classification (NCBI taxonomy): domain Eukaryota; kingdom Metazoa; phylum Chordata; class Mammalia; order Lagomorpha; family Leporidae; genus Oryctolagus; species Oryctolagus cuniculus. The sequence continues at coordinate 27,935,375 of NC_091438.1, read as the reverse complement.
ATTATTAAAGCAGTTGAATTATTTCTATACTTCATATTTTATTATATATTATATGTTATATGTTTCACTTTTAAGGACTAGCAAGCCATTTAACACTACTAATTTGAAACCAGTCTCATTACTTCATATTTATTTACAATAGGGTAACTTTCATTAAGTAACTCATTTAATTTACTTTCCTCTACATAAAAATCCAGCAGAGATGCCTGTTAATATACTCAGGAGCTAATTTTGTGAAAGATTTTTGTTTTATTTATGTATGTTGTCCTGTGATGCTGAAATACTAGTCTTATTTTTCTGATGCAGATTTCCTTGGTTGCTTTGCTTTAATGGACCAGTGTTAGTCTACTAAGCTGCTCATTATTTTTGCTAGACTCACCCTGGTTTATTTCCTTATTATTAAATGTGTTAAATAAGATGTTTAAAAAAAAGCACCACAGTACTAAGCTTACAGCTAGAAATGCAAACCAGTGATAACTGCATTTATTATTTTTTGCCACCCATGATATACATATTGTGTTACTTTGTCTAAATTATTTTTTACAGTATAGACTTGAAGCCACATTATAAGTTTTTAAGTAAAATTATATTTTAGTTTTTTTAAAAAAAGCTTTCCGTATTGGAAAGAAGCATCCTACTTTTTTGTCCCAGTTCCACCTTAGCATTGTTATTTATTAATAAGTAATTTAAAACCAGACACCCTTAACACCAGCGACAATGCTAATGATCATTTTTGTATGTCTTCTTTTTCTTCAGAAACTGCCCTTGGTGCATTAGCAAGAGTCCTGAGAGAAGACTGGAAGCAAAGTGTTGAATTAGCCACAAACATAATTTACATATTTTTTTGCTTTTCTAGGTAAGTGTAAAAATATTAAATAATAAGACTAATCTGTCTTGCTGTCTGTGTGCTATTGATTCAGTTTGTAGATCACTGGTTCTGTCACTCCGCATGTTTGTGTTCTGCCTCTGAATTCTTATTTTCCATCCTCTGTTTTGTTCTGTTATGCTCTTGTTCATTCTGCATTTACCCAGGCATGTACATACCCACAAACACACATAGTTTTAGAGTGTGGGCTGTGGAAGCAGGCTGTCTGAATTTGAGTCTAAGCTCTGCTGTGTCATCTTGGTTACTTTTCTGTCCTTCACTTTCTTTGTGGCTAAAATTTTACCCCTTTGGAAAGTTTTTAAGTTTAAATGAATTAAGAATTAAGGTAACATTGATTAGGGCCAGGTGTTTGGCACAATAATTAAGGTATTGCATAGGACGCCTGCATCCCATGTCTGAGTGCCTGGGTTTGAGTCTCACTCCACTTCCTATCCAGCTTCCTGCTCAGGGAGGCAGCAGGTGATGGAAGTCCCTGCAACCCCCATGGAAGACCAAGTTTGAGTTCATGTCTCCTGGCTTCCACCTTATCTAGCCCTGTCTTTTTCATCTGAGAAGTGAATCATCAGATGGAAGATCTCTTTGTAGCTGTCTCTGTCTCTGTCTTTCTACCTTTCAAAAAAATAAAAATAAACTAAAAATAATATACTTGAAGCTTGACTCAGAGTTAAGTGCTCAGTAAATGTCCTTGTTTCTTATATACATATAGTGCAAACACATCATTTGTATATTTATTTTTTATACAATATGATTAAGAAAGAAGATGTTAAGACATTGTGAAAAGGTTCTAGCCAATTTGTAGAAAGTTGCTTGCCTCTATTCTAAAATATACTGGCATTAGCAACTAAATATTTATTAAAGAAATACTTTGATAAGTAATCATCTAGGAGATATATAAATCCTGATGGCTAATACTTTATAGTATATTCTTTTTAATTTATTTTCTGGTGTCTATTTTATACAATATATGCCTAGTACTGTTACAGTATTTTGTTAGTAGTCTGAAAATTTATTTTGAGAATATCTGAGTAGTTAATATTGGTAATTAATTTTTAAAAAAGTATTTAATTCCTGAAAAATAATTCAGAAATGGTAATCTTAAATTTCACATCTTCCGGCCGGCGCCGTGGCTCACTAGGATAATCCTCCACCTTGCGGCACCGGCACACCAGGTTCTAGTCCCAGTCGGGGCTCCGGATTCTGTCCCGATTGCCCCTCTTCCAGGTCAGCTTTCTGCTATAGCCCGGGAATGCAGTGGAGGATGGTCCAAGTACTTGGGTCCTGCACCCCATGGGAGACCAGGAAAGTAACTGGCTCCTGCCATTGGATCAGCGCGATGCGCTGGCCATAGCGCGCCAGCCACGGCAGCCATTGGAGGGTGAACCAACAGCAAAAGGAAGACCTTTCTCTCTGTCTCTCTCACTGTCCACTCTGCCTGACAAAAAATAATTTTTTTTCACATCTTCCTAGTATGCTATCAATATATTCATTTATTGGCCGGCGCCGCGGCTCACTAGGCTAATCCTCCACCTAGCGGCGCCGGCACACCGGGTTCTAGTCTGGTTGGGGTGCCGGATTCTTTCCCTGTTGCCCCTCTTCCAGGCCAGCTCTCTGCTGTGGCCCGGGAAGGCAGTGGAGGATGGCCCAAGTGCTTGGGCCCTGCACCCCATGGGAGACCAGGAGAAGCACCTGGCTCCTGCCTTTGGATCAGCGCGGTGTGCCAGCTGCAGCGCACCAGCCGTGGCGGCCATTGGAAGGTGAACCAACGGCAAAGGAAGACCTTTCTCTCTGTCTCTCTCTCTCTCACAATCCATTCTGCCTGTCAAAAAAAAATTCATTTATTGAAATATGTATATCAAATTTATTTTCTTCATGGCTTATCCCAGTGTTTATTGAAAACAAATTTCCCACAAGATGTATTCTTTTAAAATCTCTTCTTTAAAGTTTTTCTCAGTTTCATGGGCTTATCACTCACTATAAAATCGGAGCTCTATGTATGAATATTATTGATCATGAATTAAAAAGACACGAACTTTGGCAAGAAGAACTTTCTAAGAAGAAGAAAGCTGATATCCTTTTAGAGTGGCATTTTGTTCTTTACATTCTTTTCTTTAAAAATTGCTGATCACATTACTTGGAAACAATGCAAAAGTGTGTTGACGGTTAAGATAACATTAAAACCATCAGAGTGAATATAGTTTGACATTATACTTTTACCTTTTGTCTCTTCACCGTAGTGACTAATGATGTAGAAAAGGTTATAGTGGTACTGGATAACTGAATCAGTGAACCTCTTAGTGCCTACACCGTAATGTGCACTAAGATCCTTTGTTAACCGAAGCATGGCTCACCATTGTTGCTTGTATACTTCCATTTAAGTACTAAAGTAACTTTAATTAGAATAGGTACAAATTTGATGATGAACTTAAAGTTCTATTTTCCTAGGTAAGTCTAAAAATAGTTTTTTTAATAAATTCAAATTTGAGAGGTCTATAGAATGATAGAACTCATAAAAAGTTTTAAAAATTATCAGTTTTAATCTATCTCACAATTTGGCAATCTTTTCTGTACCTTCTCTAAAGAATGTTTATATACCCATTGAGGTTAAATCATTTGGCATTCTATTTGTTATAACCTTATTTTGCTTATTTCCCAAAGCTTCTATCCCTTGGTTCTACTTTTGCACACTGAAGCAATGTAGAATAAAGATACTGAAGCAATGTTGAGTAAGGATATTTCTGCACCATCACAAGTCCTCCCTATATGAAGATATTTATCATATTACTTCTGCAACTTAATTCTTCTAGATCACAGGCCCTGGTTTATTTATATCTGTATTAACATGATACGTTGTACAGATCAGCACACCGTGCTGTTATCTTTCCTTTGAACCCAAATTTTATTAATGTCTTTTAAAATGTGAAAACATTATCCTATTCTGCAGAGTTTTATAAATTTATTAACTCCCATTTGTGGAAAAAGTGGATCTTATTCCTTGAGCTGTTTCTTTCTTAGCATCTCTAGTCAGAAGAGAGTGCTAAAAATTAGATTTAATCTGTGTCTTTTAAATATTCTGGGCATCTGTCCGTGGTGGAATCAGAGAATCACTCTCTTATAGCAAATAATCACTTTGGTTCATTGGACCCACTTGGTAATCTGTTGAAAATTAAATGCTTGGCAACCTACATAAAATATTTGTGTGTACAGTTTCTGGAAATTCAGGTATATGGTGGCATTCAAACATTTGCTCATGCAAGTATTCCAAGCTAATCCTAAGATTCCTAAAAAATCCTATTGTAACACAATAGAGATGAACATTCTAAACTATTCATTAGAGGATATAATTATATAAAATTGCATATAAAATATATTATATTAGTGCTATTATTTCAGTATATTTTCTTTGCTTCAGTTAGTATGTTTGATCCTTAACTTCAAGCTGTTTACTTGATGAAGACCCTGAAAACCAAACCTTGAGAAAGGAGTATGAAAAAACCTTTAAAAAATACCAAGGGCTTGTGGTAAAACAAGAACAGCTATTACGAGGTATGGTTTCCTAACTAGTGAGAAAAGCAACAAAGTGCTTACTCACAATACGTTAGTTTTATTCCATTTTTTTTGTCATAAAGCTAATACCAGAATAACTGAAAATTCTCTAAATCTTAATATGCTGCAAATTCTTCTGTCTTGAATATACATAACATTTATTTTATTCCACAGCATTTTCCAACAACTCATAATGTAATTTCAATCCAGTATGTGACTCTTTTAATAATAATTTTTGTGTCTCACATCCTAACTTGTTTTATAAATTTCCAAAACAAAAATTTTGGGGTAGTTATACAAAGAGGTCCAAGATACTCTTCACCTCATTTTCTCATAAACTCTCATATTACTATCTTTTACACAATTAATGAATTGCACCCGGCTTCCCTTAATTTTTTTTTAACTTTTATTTAATGAATATAAATTTCCAAAGTACAGAATATGGATTACAATGGCTTCCCCCCCATAACGTCCCTCCAGCCCACAACCCTCCCCTTATCCACTCCCTCTCCCCTTCCATTCATCTCCTGTGCTCCTCTTAGCCTCTAGTAATCAGCATTCTGTGATCAGATGGAGTTTTTTGTGTTGCTATTTTTTTTAGCTCCCACATACAAGGGAGAATGTGCACTATTGTTTCTTTCTGTGTCTGGCTTATTTCCCTCAACATGATTTGTGCTTGACTATTGAGATTTACTTTTCGTCATTGATCATTTGATTAACTTAATATCTGAAAATATTTGCTAACTTCCAAATGTTTTCATTTCTTAAGAGTTAGTAGTATTTTTAACAACCCTAAATTTTTTTAATATTTGAAGTTGATAATTCAGCCTAGCCTGTTGTAAAAAATCCAGATTTTCAAAAGTTAGTTTTAAAATAGTCTAGGAAATAATAGATATTATCCATATCAACTTATGAATTATATGTTATCTAAAATGCATCAGATCTCCAGAAATTAGTTCTTTTCATGTCAGAATTTCAAAGCTCTAAGTTTATTTTTTTAAAGATTTATGTATTCGTTTATTTTAAAGGCAGAGTTACAGAGAGGTAGAGGCAGAGAGGGAGAGACAGAGAGAGAGAGAGGTCTTCAATTCGCTGGTTCACTCCCCCAAATGGTTGCAAAGGCTGGAGCTGGGCTAATCCAAAGCCAGGAGCCTGGAACTTCTTCCAGGTCTCCCATGTAGGTGCAGAGGTCCAAGGACTTGGGCCATCCTCTACAGCTTTCCCAGGCCATAGCAGAGAGCTGGATTGAAAGTGGAGCAGCTGGGACTCGAACCAGCGCCCATGTGGGATGCCTGTGCAGTAGGCAGCAGCTTTACCCACTATTCTACAGCATCAGCTCCTAAGTTGATTTTTAATGTGTAAAATTTTAAGCTTAGCCTCTTATAAATCTTTTATTATCCAAATATTGAATGTCTTTTTTGATGGGTAATAAACTATAAAAGTTCATATTTACAGTTCCATAAATTTCAACATATTAATAGCCATGAGTCAATGACCAAATTGAACTGAAGGATATATCTGTCGTTCACAGTTTCCATGGGCATTTTTGTAACCTTTTTCATTTCCTTCCCCCTCTCCTTCATGCTAAGTTATCAGTGATCTGTTCTCTATTGCATTCGATTGGTTTTTCTTTTTTAGAGTATTATATAGATGGGATGATATAGCATGCATTCTTTTTTTTGTATGTCTTCTTTCAACACAACAGATTTATATTTGCTGTTTCAGTTAACAGTAGGTCAGTCTTTTTTATTGCATGGTTTTTTTTATTCTCTTATGGATGGTCATTTTGAATATTTTGAGGTTTTTTTGGTGATTAAAATGCTGCTGTGAACATTTGTCTACAAGTCTTAATTGGACATTGTCTACAAGGCTTAATTGGCTTTCTTTCCATTTGGTTAATTACCTGGTCATGGAATTACTGGATCACAAAAAAGATATATGGTTATTTTTGTAGGAAGCTGCCCAGTGGTTTTCTACATTGGTTTACATTCCTACTCAGAGAATGAGAGTTTTAGCTGTTTAACATCTTTGCCAGTGTTTGATAGGGTTAATCTTGTTCATTTTAGCTAATCTAAAATGTATGCATTGGTGTTTTATTGTGGTTTGGATTTGAATTTCCCTAGTGATCAAGTATGGTGGACATCTCTTCATGTGCTTGTCTTCCATCTCTTTGTATTGGTTGAAGTGTTTCTTTTGTGTCTTCTACCTATTTTTAATTAGCATATTGTATATTTATGTATATATATAAAATATATATACATTATATATTTTTTGATACAAGATTTTATCAGATGTGATATTTGATAAAAGTTTTCCCAGTCTGTGATTTGTCTTTTCATCGCCTAACAATATCTTTTGAAGAGTATTTAATTATTGTGAAATACATCTAATTTAGTGTTTTATGGATCATGACTTTCCTATTACATGTAAAAAGTCTTTTCCTAACAGAAGGTTATGATTTTTCTTTTATGTTTTCTTCTAGAAGTTTCATAGCCTGACTGTTTGCAGTTAGGTCTATTATACATTTTGGGTTAATTTTGCATATGTTGTGAGGGATCAAATTTTTTTTTGCAAGTCTGTCCCAATTATTCAAATACTATTTGCTGAAAAGACTGTTCTTTACCTATTGAATTAGTTTCTATCTTTGTCAAAAACCTTTATCCATATATGTTTATGCCGATTTTTGGACTTTCTAATCCTTTTAATTTCTCATACCAATATTGCATTGTTTTCAGACTACAAATATTTCATATCTTTTGTCAGATTTATCCCTAACCATTTCTTATCTTGTTGGAATTCTAGTGCTCTTTTAAAACAGTTTTGAATTTCTGATTGCAGTTTAACAATCTGTATGCTGCTGCTAATTCAATCTGCTATTGTCTCATTGATGCTCTGTATATTTGTAGTTTTATTTCATTGATGTCTACTCTGATCTTTATTATTTCTTTTGTTCAGTTGGAGTTCAATTTGCTCTTATTTTTTTTTTTTAAGTGGAAGCTGAGATCATTCAAGACCTTTGTTTTCTCATAAGATGTTTAATTCTATAAATTTTCTTTTAAGCACTGCTTTGACAGCATTCCATGTATGTAGATTCTGATAAATTCTGTTTTAATTTTCATTTTAACTCAGTTAAAAATACTTTCCAAATATTCTTTATATTTTTCTTTGACCCACAGGTTATTTAGAAGGGAATTACTCTGTTTCCAAATAATTGGATATTTTCCAGATGATTTCTGTTTTCCAATCATGCTTGGTATTAACATTTATTTATTTCCATTGTCATCAGAGCATATCTTTGTATGGCTTTAATCTTTCTGAAACTATTGAGACTGGTTTTATGACTTAGAATATGGTCTTAGTAAAGGTTGCATGCACACATGACTATTTTAGCCATTGTTCAGTAGTATGTTCTATAAATGGCATTGAGATGAAGTAGGCTAATAGTAATATGCAAATCTTTATATCTTGTTGATTTTTTTTCTATTAATTTTTGAGAGTATTATTAAAACCTAACAAGATTTAGGAATTTATCTGCTATTTCTCCTGAAAATCTGTTGCTCCATGTATGTTGAAGCTCTCTGTTCTTGGGGTCTTAAAGATGTTGGATTGCAGTGTGCTCTTAGTGAATTGTGGTTACCATGGAAAGATCTTCATTATGCCTGGTAATCTTTCATCTGAAATATACTTTGTCTTGTATTGAGTCAGCCACTTCTGCTTTCTTACAACTAGTACATATTTATCCATATTCTTTATTTACATGTTTATATTAAAGCTGTTTCTATAAACAGTATAAAGTTGTATAAAGTTGAGTCTTGCTTTTGTGTGTGTGTTCCTTTTTTTTTTTTTTTTTTAAAGATTTGTTTATTAGAAAGGCAGAGAGAGAGAGAGACGTCCAACTGCTGGTTTACTTCCCAGATGGCCACAGCAACCAGGTCTGCACCAGGCCAAATCCAGGAGCCATAAACTATCCAAGTCTCCTGTGTGGGTAGCAGGGGCCCAAGTCTTAGGAGCCCTTGCTCTCCCAGGTGCATTAGGAGGGAGATAGATCAGAAATAAAACCATCTGTAACTGAAACCAGCAGTCTCTGATATGGGAGATATGGGATGCTGGTGTTGAAACCAGAGAATTAACCCTCTGTGCTACAACTCTGGCCCAGTGTGCATGTCTTTTTCACCTTGATTTTTCCTTGTCTGCCTTGTAGATTGAGGATTTTTAAAATTCCATTTTATCTTCATTGTTGACTTAGTTATAACTCTTTGTTGATTGCTTTAATTCATGTTATACATGTTTGATTGTAATTGTCTACCTTCAAGTGTACATCTTATGACATCTATCCTAAGTCTGTTTTCAAATGATATCTTCCAATTCTTTTTTAAATTATTTATTTGAGAGGCAGAGAAAGAAACAGAACGCTCATTTGCTTTTTTGCTTCCCAAATATACACAACAGCCCTTGGCTGGGCCTGAAACTGGGAGCCTGGAGTTCTATCCAGGTCCCTACTTGGGTAACAGAAACCTAATCAGTTGAGGTATCACCTTTGCCTCCCAGGGTGTATATTAGTGGTTAGCCGGGGTCTGGTGAACCTAGTCACTCTGATAGGGGACTCAGGAAACTGAACCATTAGGCCAAAATCCATTTCATCCTAATTCTTTAGTGTTAGAACGATTTTCCCTCCCTGTCTTTATGGTAGTAGTAATATTATATATTTATTATATTATGTCATATATTATTATACATGTATTAAACATATTTATAAACCATATAATACATTTTTAATAAATATTTTTATCTTAAAGATATTTAAATGATCAGAAATCTTATATATTACTTACCATTTCCACTGATCCTACTCCTTTGTGTATATTCATGTTACTCTCTGGTGTGATTTTCTTTCTGCCTGAGTGAATTCCTTTAATATTTCTTAAAGGACAGATTTGTCAGTGATTTGCCCTTCTTATGTGTTTCTTCTTCCTAGGTTTCTTTGCATGTTTTATAATATTTGATTAACTTCCCAACAGTGTGAAGTTTTATTGTTTGATACTAGATATTTTTATCCCTATGAATGAGCTTTATTTTGGGATACAGCTGAAGTACCTGGAAATAGTTTGATCTGTTGGGATCTTAAACCTATATAGTTTATAGTATTTTACTCTGTACATGAGGAGCACTTTTTTTAAAGATTTATTTTATGTGATTGAAAGGCAGAGAGAGGGAGAAACAGAGAGAGATCTTCCATCTGCTAGTTCAATCCTCAGATGGTCTCAACAGCCAAGCCAAAGCCAGGAGCCAGGAGCCAGGAGCTTCTTCCGAGTCTCTCACATGGGTGCAGAGGCCCATGTACTTGGCTTATCCTCCTCTGCTTGCCAAGGTATATTAGGAGGGAACTGAATCAGAAGTGGAGTAGCTGGGTCTCACCACCCAATATGAGATGCCAGTGTCTCAGGCTGCAACTTAACCCGCTACGCCACAACACCAGCCCCTGTGAGCAGCATTTACTGTAAAGCTGATTATTTCTCACTACTGAGCCAAGACCTTTCTGATGACTGTAACTATTGCTTCTTAAATTGTGAAACTTCCAGTATGATGGGTAGAAATAGTCATTGTTTCCAGCCTTGTGAGGAATCAAGTTTGATTTTTTTTCCAGTCCTCTCATTTTATTCTATTCTCAGTCTCAGATTCCTGACATCCATCTGCCAATTAGTACTATGCTCAGTATTCAAGAGAGCCCTCTCTAGAACCCCAAAGTTCTCTTTGATCAGTTCTCTCCTCTCGAGTGCTTTTTCTGTGAACTCAAACTTCCTTGACTTCCCTGGACTCTTGGCTCCATCTCCTTAACTCCGGGATTCTGTCAGGTTCTGCCTGCATTCTTCTCCTTGTTTTGTGACCTGGAAACTCTATAGGCAATAATATTCTGAGCAATCATAGGGCCAGCTCATTTGTTTCTTAGCTCTCAGGGATCACTGTCTTTCATTGTCTGAAGTCCAATGTTTGAATACCTTTTTTTTTGAACTTTAGTCTGCTTTTGGTTGTTGTTCCTGGTGAAGGTTTGAAATGTAGTTTGTGTTGCTGTGTTGTATTAATTTTCTAGGGCTACTATAACAAATGACTGCAAAGCGAGTACAATGGAAATTTATTCTCTCAGTTTTGGAGACTGGAAGGTCAAATTCAAGGTTTCATCAGGACCATTTTCTCTCTGATGGCTGGGAAAGGGAATGCATCCTTGTCATTTCCTAACTTTTTGGTGGCTTCCAGCAATTGTTGGTGCTTCTTAGCTTATGGCTGCATCACTCCAGTGTCTGCCTCTGCCTCTGCCTCTGCCTCCACGTGGTCTTCTTTCCACTGTATCTGTCTCTGTTATGTCCTGTCCTCTTATTAGGACACCAGTCATTGGATTCAGGATCCACCCTAATCCTTTATCACCTCTTCATAACTAATTACATCTACAATGACCCTACTTCCAAATAAGGACATATTCTAAGGTTTTGAGCAGAAATAAGTTTTGGAAGAACAGTATTTAACCTACTGTGTCTAAACATGACTGTAAGCACAAGTCCGCTATATATGCCTTTTCAGCCCAACTTTAGAACCTGTTAACAGTATCTTGCATAGAAAGTAGCATAATGCAGTAATATAAATTGTCAACTTTGGGATGGGCTTAAATTTTTTTTTTTTTTTTTTTTTTTTTTTTGGACAGGCAGAGTAGACAGTGAGAGAGAGAGACAGAGAGAAAGGTCTTCCTTTGCTGTTGGCTCACCCTCCAATGGCCGCCGTTGCCAGCGCGCTGCGGCCGGCGCACCATGCTGATACGATGGCAGGAGCCAGGTACTTCTCCTGGTCTCCCATAGGGTGCAGGGCCCAAGCACTTGGGCCATCCTCCACTGCCTTCCCGGGCCACAGCAGAGAGCTGGCCTGGAAGAGGGGCAACCAGGACAGAATCCAGCGCCCTGACCAGGACTAGAACCTGGTGTGCCAGCACCGCAAGGCGGAGGATTAGCCTAGTGAGCCGCAGCGCCGCCAGGGCTTGAATTTTAATTTAAGTTTACCACTGTCTAGCTGTGTGGATAGAACAAGTTACTCAGTTGATCTGAATCTGAGGTTCCCTCATGTATACAATTTTTGTGATACTGCTTTCCTAAAAAAATTTTTTTAGTACTGAAATGGGTTATCATTCACAAATCAACTAGTATATTACTTGGAATATAGTAGGTACTTAATAAATGTGACTTACCTTTCTACCTCAAATATTTGTTAAATTAAAAAACTTAATATACTTCTATTTATGCATGTAAAAATGTATGCATTTCCTAGTTCTTTTCATTAAAGTATAAAGATGGTTTACAATAATTTAATAAATGAAATACAAAAATAATGAGTTGAACATCAAGGCCATAAGAGGGCAAAAAGCTATGTTGACCATAATAGGTTACATAAGTCTTCTTAAATTTTTTATTTATCATCATTTTATCTTAAAAGTAGAGAGACAGCAATAGAGGAATAGAGAGAAATCTTCCATCCACTGATTCATACCCCAAAACCCCATAATATTTGTGGCAGAGTTGGGCCAACCCAAAGCCAGGAGCCCAGAACTTAGCCTGGGTCTACCACATGGGTGGCAGGCATCCAAGTACTTAAGTACCTACTGCCTTCCCAGGTGTACATTAACAGGAAGATGGGATTAGAAGTGAATTCAGGACTTGAACTGACACATTGTAATACCAGAGAAGGGCAATCCCAAACCATACCTTAATATCTTAACCACTGCACTAAATGCCCACCCCAGGCTACATAATTCTGACAGAAACCTTTCAATGTAACTCTGAATCATCATTTCAATAGAGACAAAATGGAAAACATTATCTTAATGTTCACTGTCAAAAGAGAGCAGTCATTTGAGTATCCTTTAAGAACCTAAGTATTTTCATTACAGAGATCTCAAAGAAATTTTAATTAGAACTAGTAGACATAACCTCAACTCTGGTGTAACAGTTGTATTGCTAAATTTCATATGGCCTTTTCTTATAGTGACTAATAGAAAATTGTTTGAATGTGAAAAACTATTTTAGTGTCCTCAAATTTAGTTTAGGTATACTATATATTTTGCATTATAGCTCTTCTAACATAGCAGGTCTTAGTTGTTAAAGTTTTATAAAATCTTTCCTGTTTTCTATATGTATAAAAAATATTTACCCTATCTGTTATTATTTTCTGACTTATCTACCTTTAGTTGTCCTTTGAAAACTGTTCATTTATAAATTTCAAGAGGGTAGGATTGTCTTATTTTGATTATGGTGTCCTCAGCATCATACTATTTTATAAATATTATTTGTACTTTTGTTTTATATAATATATATACCTTATTTGATAATACACTTAAGTTTTCTAATGAGATAATTACTAACCAGTTACAATTCTAAAATTGTATTTTTCATCCCTGAGATGATTTTTTAAATTTTCAACTCAGTATATCAATAATTTAACTCTCATCTACTTTGCTTTTCCAGTTGCTCTTTATTTGCTTCTCAATCTTGCTGAGGATACTCGTACAGAACTGAAGATGAGGAACAAGAACATAGTTCACATGTTGGTGAAGGCTCTTGATCGGGACAATTTTGAGCTGCTTATTCTAGTCGTGTCATTCTTGAAGAAACTCAGCATTTTTATGGAGAACAAAAATGATATGGTAACTTGCCTACCTCCTTCTTGAAACAATCTGTTAGCCATTTTAATTTAGAATTGTTTTGATAAAAAGTAAACACTTTATCCCCCTACTGAGATCATTCTGAATGAATATTTTGCAATTATAGTGACTGACTACAATGATTTTTAGGAAATATATTCTATGTTAGCATTCCAGATAATTAAGTTTCTCAATAAAAATCCTTTCCAGTTTATTGTATAGAATAGATCTCACCACATTGAGCATAACATATATAAAGTGGCTTAAACTTAAAAATATACTTCAGGGTCAAGTGACCTTTTAATTTTTCCTTAAATTGTTTTGCTGCCTGCATTTCTTATATCAGTCTGCGGAATTATAGTTTAGTGCTCAATTCGGCAGCACATCTACTAAAATTGGAGTTACAGTTTAGCCCAGTCTGTTTGTCACCTACTAGTCAAGTTGGTAGCCATCACTTGTTCATCCTGCTTCCATAAATATCTCTTGAAGTTATCTGTCTTTCTGTTACCCAAATAATTGAATTAGTTCATATCATCTTTGCTCACTTCTTACTTGAATTACTATATTAAACTCCTGACTGTCTGTATCTTTATTATGTTGATTCAGTGGTCTTTGGGAAATACTGGTTGAACATATATTATTTCCTTCTCTGTAGATGGAATATACAAGATAGATAGGTATATATATACATACTTACATAGAATAAAAATTCTTACCTGCTTTTTTCCATGTCATAAAGTCTTTGTTGATTATAATGTTATTTAAATCTCTCACACATTAACTATACCTTGTTTTCAGATATTTCACTTTAGCTATTAGAAATAATATTTCAGTGCATATATGTGTACATACATCTTTGTCTATATTTCTCATTATTTTCTTGGAGTAAATTCCTGGAGAAGGAATTATTGGGTCACTGAGTTTAATTCCACTGAAGACCATTTTTAGAACCATGGGCCATTATTTGAGTATTATTGGTATAAGTGAATTCTTTAGATAATCTAAATGTATATTATTCTGTCTACTCTTTTTTTTCCTTCAAAATCAAATGAACTACAAAGTACCTTAAGTTATATTTAATGACATTCCATACTTATTGAAAACCTGAGATTGATTTACCAGATTTAATAAGTACCTTGAATTCTTATTCTTTAATAAATTCAATTTTATTTTATCCCCATATATTTAGTATCTGTTACTTTTGTCATTAGTATACAATTATTATTATTCATTATATGCTCAAAATTAATCAAAATATATATCTGTTCTGTTTTGTTTTCACTTACTTTACATTTAAGAAGAATTTGATGACATGCTGATATATATTCTGCTGAGTGGTTAGGTGTTAAGTGTGTTCTTCATTTATGTGTTTAGATTTTTACCTTTAGTATATTCTCATAATTCAAACTGACTTGCCATAGGCATCTATCTACTATGTATGTATTGGATTTGTATTTAAATAATGTACTCCATATGTGTTTATGCTATGAAAAAGATCTCAAGATTGCTATTGAAAATTTTATTCAGGTAAGTTCATAGAGTTAGAAGATACAAATTTTCAAACCTCACTTTTTAATTAAGGAGGAAAATCTGGAGTTCAGAAATGTTATTCATCCAAAGTCCTAAGAACTTTCTATTGGTCATACTTTTACTATAGATGGTATGCATTTCATCTCTTATTGTGGAAGAAATACATTTATCTGAAGGCATCTTATAAAATAAGGATTTTTAGAACATGACTTGCATCTAACATCTATGGTTAGGTTCAGTGAATTTAGCTTCCTGATTTTTCAAACAACATAGCAGAGGATCAGAGACATTACACAATTTGCTGAAGGAAACAGATCTCTAAGTGATTAGCTTCATATACTTTTTCTCTACACTAGGACAAAAATCTTGTAAGACTTTTTTTAAGACATATTTAGCCAGAAAACCCAAAGCAATTTTTAAATATTGACTTCCAGCATTGAAAAAAGTATATTTAAAAAAAGTATATTTAAAGGCTGAAATTAACTTGCTCATAGACTATTGGTAATCTGTCACTTTGTATTGAATGCTTACTAAAAAAATTATAAATCCCATGTTGCAGAAATAGAATTGAGAAAATATTTATTTTATGTTGAGACAATAACTAAATTTAGCTCCTAGGATTGGGTTTTTATCAACCAGACATCACTAGAAGACTGGATTAAATAAATACAAGTCTAGTGTTTAACATCTGATTGACTAATGGCACATATTTCACATTCCATTCTATGCCATGAAATACAATTAATAACAAACTCTCCCGGTTATTTTGTTATTAAGTTTTTCAGTAACAACTAGTGTATATATAATTCTGTTGACTTTTCAAAAGAAAAATATTAATATAATTAGTAACAGCTGAGGCCTGTGAAAATTTTGTTTTAAAAAAGGGAGAGGAAGATAGCTGATCTATTTGTGAGTTTATATTATTTATTTAAATAAAACGTTCTTCTTACTATTAACATGAACTAATATTGACCTTTTCAAACAAACATTTTAAGGGAAATTTTGTGTATCTAAAAACTTTTCAATTAATTGTTTAAATTGAATCATAATTTATATAATATTAACAGTGTAATTATATTAAAATAACAATGTTACAAACAGGAAGTAAATCCTATTAGAATATAAATTTCAGAGGAACAACAGAGAAGGATATATGTTGCTTGGGTTGCATATTCTTACTACTAACTTTTGAGAGTTCTTTTCATATTTTAGATATGAGTCTTTATCAGTTAGATGTCTTGTGGGTATTTTCTCCTTTTCTGTGGCCTGTCTTTTCATTCTGTTTTGAAGAACAAAAGGTTTTAACTTTTATGAAATCTGGCATAAAACAAGTTTTTAGTAGGTTGTGTTTGTGAACTCAAGTTATCCAAGAATTTTGTTCTATGTTATCTTTAAAAAGTGTTATGGCAGTGTTCTAGTGGCCGTTTTAGTCTGTGGTCTGTTAGTTATGAATTATTTTTGTATGAGAGACAAATTGTATACCAAGATTCATATTTTTCAACATGGATGTTGAATTGTTCTGGCACCTTTTGTTGAAGACTTTATTTTCTCAATTAAATTCCCTTTGTACTCATTGATATTTTTCGTACCTTTGTTAAAAATCAATTGGCCGGCCGGCGCCGTGGCTCACTAGGCTAATCCTCCGCCTAGCGGCGCCGGCACACCGGGTTCTAGTCCCGGTCGGGGCGCCGGATTCTGTCCCGGTTGCCCCTCTTCCAGGCCAGCTCTCTGCTGTGGCCAGGGAGTGCAGTGGAGGATGGCCCAGGTGCTTGGGCCCTGCACCCCATGGGAGACCAGGAAAAGCACCTGGCTCCTGGCTCCTGCCATCGGATCAGCGTGGTGCGCCGGCCGCAGCGCGCCGGCCGCGGCGGCCATTGGAGGGTGAACCAACGGCAAAAGGAAGACCTTTCTCTCTGTCTCTCTCTCTCACTGTCCACTCTGCCTGTCAAAAAAAAAAAAAAAAAAAAAAATCAATTGGCCATGTAATTTTTTTTTTTTTTTATTTTTTGACAGGCAGAGTGGACAGTGAGAGAGAGAGACAGAAAGAAAGGTCTTCCTTTTGCCATTGGTTCACCCTCCAATGGCCGCCATGGCTGGCGCCCCGTGCTGATCTGATGGCAGGAGCCAGGTGCTTATCCTGGTCTCCCATGGGGTGCAGGGCCCAAGTACTTGGACCATCCTCCACTGCACTCCCGGGCTATAGCAGAGAGCTGGCCTGGAAGAGGGGCAACCGGGACAGAATCCGGCACCCCGACCAGGACTAGAACCCGGTGCGCTGGCGCCGCTAGGTGGAGGATTAGCCTAGTGAGCCGTGGCGCTGGCCCGTAATATTTTTTTTTAATTTAAAAAAATTTTTTTTTTTATTTTTTGACAGGCAGAGTGGACAGTGAGATAGAGAGACAGAGAGAAAGGTCTTCCTTTGCCGTTGGTTCACCCTCCAGTGGCCGCCGCGGCCAGCGCACTGCGGCCGGTGCACCATGCTGATCCGATGGCAGGAGCCAGGTACTTATTCTGGTCTCCCATGGGGTGCAGGACCCAAGTACTTGGACCATCCTCCACTGCCTTCCCGGGCCACAGCAGAGAGCTGGCCTGGAAGAGGGGCAACCGGGACAGAATCCGGCGCCCCGACTGGGACTAGAACCCGGTGTGCTGGCACCGCAAGGCAGAGGATTAGCCTAGTGAGCCATGGCGCCGGCCGTAATATGGTTTTATTTCTATGTTGTGTCTTCTGTTTCATTAATATACGTGTCTGAACTTTCACTGATACATCTTTCTCTAGATTACAGGAGTCTTATACTAAGTCCTAAAATCAGGCAGCATGGGGCCTCCAACATTGTTATTCCAAATTATTGACTTTTCTATATATCTTCACTTTCCATGTACATTGTATCATCAATTAGTCTATTTCATTTCTTTTTTTAAATATTTATTTTAGTTATTGAAGAGCAGAGAGCCAGAGAAGGGTGCAGGGTAGAGAAAGAGAGAGAGAGAAAGATCCTGTCTTCAATGCACTGTTTACTCCCCAGGTAGCCACCACAGCTGAGGCTGGGCCAAACCAAAGCCAGGAGCCTGAAAGTCCACCTGGGTCTCCCACATGGGTAGCAGGAACTCAAGTACTTAGCTATCCTTTGCTACCTTACCAGGCACAGTAACATGAAGTTGGGTCAGAAGTGGAGTAGCCTTGACTCAAAATGGGATTCTTTTGTCACAGACAGCAGCTTAACCCACTGCATCACATTACTACCCCCTGCTGATTGACTTTGACTGTTGAATCTAGCTTGCATTGAAAAATAGATAACCACCTTGTACTTGGATTTGATTAATTATTACTGGGAATTTTTATGTCTGTATATGAGGCATTATTGGTCTATTTTAGACCAATATTTTCTTCTAGAATCTTAATCCAACTTCATTATTAGAGTATCTGTGTACTCAGAATGACTTCCATCTTCAAGTTTTTCTGGAAGAATCTGTGTAGAATTACTGTTTATTTGAACTTAAATGTGTAATAGAATTCACTAGTAAAAAACTAATCTGGGCCTAAGATTTTCTTTCTGTGAATTGCTTTGATAGAGGACCATTTGATTATTCCTTTTTTAAAAAATACTTTTTTTAAAAGAGTTATTGATTTGAAAAGCAGATTTGAGAGAGAGAAAAGAAAAGACAGAGAGAGCTTCCATCCACTGACCCACTCCCTCAAAAGACCACAAAAGGCAGGGGTGGGCCAGACTGTAATTGGGAGCCTGAAGCTTCTTCAGGGTGTCCCATGTAGGTTCAGGGGTCCAAGCACTTGTGCCATCCTCAACTGCTTTCCCAGGTGCATTAGCAGGGAGCTGGATTGAAAGTGGGGCAGCCAGGACTCAAACCAGCACCCATATGGGATGCCATAGCTTTTACCTGCTGAGCCACAGTGCCAGCCCCGATTATTTTTTATTATTTTTATTATTTGTTATTTTTATTATTTTTATGAGCTCTGTAGTTTGTTTCAGAGAATTTGTTTATTTTGTTGAATGTATGGGCGTAAAATTGTTGCTACTTATTTCCTTGTTAGAAGACCTGAAGTGATATTCCCTGTTTTCAGTTCTGAATATTGGTCATTTTTTCTTCTTTTTTTTTTTATGGCATGGTTTTGATGTTTTCAAAGAACTGATTTTTAGTTTCACGTTTGATTTTTGGAACTCTTTAAAGATTGCATTGTACTCTGAGGAAGAGCTCTAACATATGGCTGCAGTGTGATTCTAGAATGTAGATATATGTCTGAAGGAAAAAAAGAAGGTGTTGGTTTGTCAATTAACTCTTTTTTTAAGATTTATTTTTATTTATTTGAAAGACAGAGTTACAGAGAGAGGTAGAGACAGAGAGAAAGAAAGAGATTTACTCTCCAAATGGCCACAATGGCTGGAGCTGGGCAGATCCAAAGTCAGGAGCCAGGAGCTTCTTCCAGGTCTCCCACGCGGGTGCAGGGGCCCAAGGACTTGGGCCATCTTCTACTGCTTTCCCTGGCCATAGCAGAGAGCTGGAGAGCAGCCAGGACAAGAACTGATGCCCAAATGGGATGCTGGCGCTTCAGGCCAAAGCTTTAACCCACTGCACCACAGCACCGGCCCCAATTTAACTATTTTTTAAAAACTTTATTTTCATTCGTTGAATAAAGTGAAAAAAGTATATCGTGCTTTATTATGATTTTCATGTCAGTGAAAGATTGTAATAAAGACATGAAAAGGATGTTATAAGCATGTTTTAGATCTCCAATAAAATTGAGTGAGAATATCCGTAAGTTTAGGTAATGATCCAAAGAATATGAATTTATATATAATTTCTCTCTTGTTTTGCTTTATTACTAAAACATACTAGATGTTTCTATAACCAAATTTTTCTGATTGCTACCTGAAAAATTCTGAATACAGGGTTTCCATTACCAAATGAGTTCTGTCTTTTGTGATTTCTCACTCTAAAACAAGTTCTCTTAATGCAGTTTTATAATATTCTGAAGCATGGACTCAGCAAATATTTTCTCCAAAGTGCCCAATAGTCAGTATGTTAGACTGTCCAGGTAATTTGCCCTCTGTCACAGTGACTCGCCTTTGCTGTTGTGGCATGAAAGCAGCCATTGGTAGTCTGCAAACAAGTGGACATGGTAGTGTTTCAATAAAATCTTTTTTATGGGAACTGAAATTTGAATTTTTATGTATCATGAATTATTATTTTTCACTTGATGGTTTTCCAGACATTTAAAAATGTAAAAGCCAAAAACCATTCTTAGTTCATGGATTATATGAAAACAGATGGCAGGCCAGATTAGGCCCACTAGCTGTGGTTTGCTGACTTATGTCCCAGAGTTTCAACTACTGTAGCTAGCCCAGATTCTCCTCTAAGTTTTTTTTTGTTTTTGTTTTTGTTTTGACAGGCAGAGTTAGACAGTGAGAGAGAGAGACAGAGAGAAAGGTCTTCCTTTGCCGTTGGTTCACCCCCAAAGTGGCCGCCATGGCTGGTGCTCTGTGGCCAGTGCACTGCACTGATCCGAAGCCAGGAGCCAGGTGCTTCCTCCTGGTCTCCCACGCGGGTGCGGGGCCCACACACTTGGGCCATCCTCCACTGCCTTCCCGGGCCACAGCAGAGAGCTGGCCTGGAAGAGGAGCAACCGGGACAGAATCCAGCACCCCAACCAGGACTAGAACCCGGGGTGCTGGTGCCGCAGGCGGAGGATTAGCCTAGTGAGCCGCAGAACCGGCATCCTCTAAGTTTTATAAGTTGCCCAAATATCCACTGAATATCACCTCAAGTTAAACGTCAGAGCTAAATAATCAGTTGTTTTCATTGTCCTAGGCCTGTTTTTCCATTTATTGGTCTTGGTTAATATTCATCTTATTGACTGCTGAAAAGGGGCCTGATACTGTTCTTAAACAAGCCTCTTTACACAGTTGGCATTTGGCTGGTCTCTGAGAACATCAATTTCAGGAGTGTTCCTCATGTAGGAACTAGTCTGACCATTATCACCAATTGGACTTCATATCATTAAGGGCACTCTACTACCTATAGAATAATGTTTAATTTATTAGCAGAGCATTAAAAGCCTTTAGGATAGCTGAAGTTCTGCAGTTAAATTTCTGCCAATCCTCAGCATATATTTTATACTATGAATCATAGCCAGGCACTTGCAATTGCCCAAATAAGCCTGTTATTCCTAAATGCCTATCCATTGGCCTTTTCCACAACCTTGGTGTCAATGCCTTTTTTAATGAGAAAACTAATGTTTACTAATTTTTAAAGACTTGATTCCTAATTTAAAGTCTTCTTTTTTTCTAGGTAGGTTAATTGCTCTCTGATCACTTCTTTCCACATTGAATCCAGAACCCTTTCTACATTCAACTTCCTTCCCATTGTGTTTTCATTATTTATTCTTTGTCCACCCACTTTATAGACTGAGGGATCCTTGAAGGCCAGGGTGAGATCTTATCCTATCTAGCAGATTCCAGTACTTATTGGGTAGTATTCAGTAATACAGTGTTTTCAAGGGTCTAATATAATTGTTCTTCCTGTTGATGCCATTAAATGAGGAAAGATGGAGATGATGTGGGGGTATATATTTTCTGCTCAAAAGTTTGATGCAAGGAAAGATTATAGACTGAAATAGTATAAGATTAGCACAATTAATTTTAAAATCAATACATGTTAAAGACAGAAAAACATTTGTAATCTTTTTGTCTTACTATGCAACAAAACCTCACTATATTTGTATTATTGTACCTAGGTGGAAATGGATATTGTTGAAAAACTCGTAAAAATGATACCTTGTGAGCATGAAGATCTGCTGAATATAACTCTCCGGCTTTTACTAAACCTCTCCTTTGACACAGGACTGAGGAATAAGATGGTACAAGTTGGACTGCTTCCTAAGCTCACTGCACTCTTAGGTATGTGTTTTAAAATTTATGACAGTGTTGGTTGGAATTTCCAGCATCACTGGAAAATTGAGCTTTGTGTTGAAAAGCTTGCTGAACATAAAACATTCTGTATATGTTCTTTGATTGGGAACTGAATTCTAAAAATAAGCAGAATAAAAGAAAAAATGACTTCTGTCAGGACTTTCATGGTGTTGTGGAATAAAATGGAACAGGAAGTTTAAGCTTTTGACTTTATTTCCACATGTTGCACCAAAATTAAACTATGTAAGTACTACCAGAGCAAAAAGAAAGAAAACATACTTTCTATCCAGTATTTAATTTTAAAAAGCAGTATCATTTAAATTCTTATATTCTACCATACTTTTAAAGTACTGCCTACAAGTACATAAATTTGTGGAAACTTTTTGTCAATGAATAAAAAATGGTAGTTTCATATAGCATGAGCTAGGAAATATTTATTAGAGGATTCAGTTTCTAGTAAGTTAGTTTGTTTTAGCTACTACAAAGTATATCTGTATCAAGGATGAGTTCAAGAGTTAAAACTTCTGGGGGCAGAATTTTGGCGTAGCAGTTTAAGCTTCCTTCTGCAACATTAGCATGTGATACAGGAACCATTTCAAGTCCTGGCTGTGCCACTTCCAATCCAGCTCCCTGCTAATGCACCTAGGAAAGAAGTAGAAGATGGCTCAAGTGCTTGAGGCTCTGCATCCATGTGAGAGACCCACTTGCAGTTCCAAACTCCTGGCTTCAGCCTGGCCCAGGTCCTGCATTGCAGCAATTTGGGCAGTAAACCAGCAGATTTACATAATTTTTTATTTAAAAAAAAAGAAAAGTGTTAACACTTCTGTGTCCTGAAAGTAATGTTAATTTTCTCAGCGGAGCATTAAAAACTCATGACAGTCTAACCACTCTTTTTTTTTTTTTTTTTTAAGATGTATTTATTTATTTGAAAGTCAGAGTTACAGAGAGGGAGAGACAGAGACAGAGAGAGATCTTCGATTTACTACTGGTTCTCTCCCCAAATGGCTATAATGGCCTAAGCCAGGCAGAGATCAGAGGCCAGGAACTTCATCCGGATCTCCCATGCATTAGTAGGGGCCGAAGCATGTGACACATCTTCAGCTGCTTTGCCCAGGCCATCAGCAGGGAACTGGATCAGAGATAGAGTAGCTGGGACCTGAACTGGTGCCCATATGGGATGCTGACATTGCAGGTGGTGACTCTACCCTCTACACCACAATGCCAGAGCCCCTTTTGTCTGTCTTTACAGGTTCCTGCCAATCTCCAACATGCTTTACATTATAAGAGTGCTTTGAAAAATTTTTGGAAATTGATTTAAAAGATAAGTTTGGGTGTAAAAAAGTTTTTTAATCCATAGCCTTTTCATAAATGCATTTTTCCATGAACTTTCTGAAGAACTCTTGTTGAGCTATAATGAAGCTAAGAACGTAAACAAGTTGCTGGATCCCTAAGGGCCTGTTCACTTGTGTTTCTCCTCTGCCTACAATACCATTGCCTTTATTAACCAGAAAGCACATTTTTACTCATCTTTTGATACTATATATCTATATCTATATAGATATATAGTCTCAGTAGTATAGTATCATTCTTTTTTGCAACTTTCTCCACTTATTCAGCTATTGTACAAAAATCTTACTGTACATTTTAGAAAATACTCTACTGGGGAACACTTTGAAAATTCATTTTGAAGAACCAAAGCAATGCAGAAATTTAGGGAGGAGAAAAGCAAACTTTAAAAGTAAAATTGATTGGCCTTGAATTTAATTCATGTGACCATTTATCTTTTTTAAAAAAAGATTTGTTTTTATTTATTTGAAAGCCAGAGTGACAGAAAGGGAGACAGAGAGAGAAAAAGAGATCTTCCATTCACTAGTTCACTCTCCAAGTGGCTCCCATGGTCCGGGATGAATCACGCTGAAACCAGGAGCCAAGAATTCCATCCAAGTCTCCCATGTGGGTGGCAGAGGCCCAAGCACATGGGCCATCTTCTACTGCTTTCCCAGTTGCATTAGCACAAGAAACTGGATCAGAAGTGGAGCAGTAGGGACTTCAACCAGTGCTCTGATATGGTGTCCCAGTGTTGTAGGCAGCAGCTTAACCTGTTTCACCACAACACTGGCCCCAACCATTTATCTTAAATCTGACATAATTATGTATCAAATATAAGGTCAGAATCTCAGTGTACGGATATGATTAAGTTATGGTTATTTTCCTGAAGAATTCATGGTCTATTTCATTTGTTTAGTATCAGTTATCTACTTATGGAAATATTAGCCTTACAATATATGATGAAACAGATTATTTAAGAGATTTTTTAGAGACCAGTATCATGGCATAATGGGTTAAGCTGCCACTTGAGACACTGGCACCCCATATGGACACCGGTTCTTGTCCCAGCTGCTCAATTTCTAATCCACTGCCCTGCTAATATGCCCGTGGAAGCAGCGAAAGATGATCCAACTGCTTGTGCCCCTGCCACCCACATAGGAGACCCAGATGAATCTCCTGGTTTTGTCCTGGCTAGATAGAAGATTCTCTGTCTCTCCTTCTGTAACTCTACCTTTTAAATAAATTTTTAAAAATCTTTTAAAAGAAGAGATTTTTGAGAAATTATTCACATGATACTCACTTTACAATCTATTAACAAGTAGCAAATTTGGAAATAAAAGATATAAAAACCCAGTGTGGAAATAATATTTCTTTAATGTCTTCTAAATTCAAGAAATCTTCCTAGAATTGTCACACTGCTTACTTCTAAACATGCAATACTGATTTCTTGTCTCTAAAATGGGGATAATAATTATATACAACTTACAGGGTTTTTTTTTTGTCTTTTAAGGCTTGTTTTTTGTGAGTCATAGAGACAGGTGGAAAGAACTCCTGTTTGCTGGTTCACTCTCCAAATGCCTCCAATGGCCAGGGGAGTTGAAGCTGGGAACTGTAAACAATCCAAGTTTCCTTTGTACGTGGCAAAAACCTAACTATTTGAGCTGTCACTGCTGCCTCCTAGGCATTAGCAGAAAGCTGGAATTAGAAACTAGATCTGGGAACTGAATCCAGAGAGTTCAACATGGGATGCAGACAGATATCCTAAGTGATGTCTTCACTGTTAGGTAAAACACCTAGCCCAATTTGGAATTCTTTGGGAGATTAAATGACATATTGCATGCAGAGTGCTTAAAACAGTACCTGAACACATAATATTTTATTAATTAGTGTTAGTTATCAGCATCATTAACATAATTGTTTGATATAAAATAGATATTATGTTAAGTGTTACCAATGCATCTTTCTCTGAGTTACAAGTACCCTTCTCATATACATTAATTTTTTTTTTTACAAACTACATAACTTTATTTTTACTTCCTTATCTGTGCGGTTCAATTAAGATTAGCTCAGTAAAATGTAGACAACCTATTATGGCAAACCACAATGATAAACAATAAAGAGAAATATTTTTCAACCTGCAGATATATTGGAATTCAAAAGGAGAATGTTGCTGTGTTGGCACTTTATAGATAAGGTGCCATTTGCAATGATTGTTGAAAACTGGTATTTTAACAAAGTAGTATATACAAAAAAAAATAGAGGCTGTAGAAAGTTATTTCCAATATGTCTATCAACATTAAAGAATAGATGGAGCTGGGCTAGATGAGGAGCAAGAAATTGCCATTTCAACTTGAGCATATAATAAAACTAAGAAAAATTAGGGTTGGTCTTGGAGAAAAAAATGGGTTTGTGCTCTTAAGTAGTAATATGAGCATAAAGCATTGCTAAAAAGATATGTAATATAACCAATGGTAGGAATCATTGTGGGTTCTTTCACTGGGTGAATTATGATAAGAACTGTGCTTTAGGGAAACTAACATTATTCTCTTGACTAGGTAAGAACTAGACTCTAACGATGAGAGTAATGTCTTATTATAGTAGGCAAGACAAGAAGTTAAAAAAACCTCAATTAGAGCAGATATAATATGTCAAATATTTGACAGAAAGGGCAAAAGAGATATAGGTAGGATGAATATGACATAGTTACTATTTAGATATGGTAAATGATAGAAAAAGATGTCATAGAATCAATGACAGATCACTAGCATCAGGAACAGAAATAGAGAAGTATGAAGGAAGTAGTTCATGGATGTCAATGTGGATTTAGTTCAGAAAACATCTAGACAGCCTAAGAAGCTTAGTGGGTAGATAGAACCTTTGGTCTAGAGCTCAGGGGAGGTGAAGGTTAAAAGATTGTTAACAATTCCAATAAGTGGGTAAAGGTTGAAAGATGAACCCTCTAAAGGAGACATAACCATGAGAGAAATACACTTATCTTTACAAATACATAAAATACAGCCAACTTGGGCTCACTGAGAAATGATAATAGTATTGGGCTCTTCTGGCTGTGGAGAAATAAGTAAGCTCTGAGTAAGAAGAGCAGCTGATAGGTTTTTACCTCCCTTTTTTATAGAAAACTTATATTTAATAAATATGTTTTGAAAGTAATTTTTGGATTACAGCGGTTCTTCCCCCCATAACCACCACCCCCCGCAAACCATCCCATCTCCTACTCCCTCTCCCATCCCATTCTTCATTAAGATTCATTTTTAATTCTATTTATATACAGAAGATCAACTCTATAACTGTATACTAAGTAAAGTTCAACATTTTGCATCCACACAGACACACAAAGTATAAAGTACTGTTTGAAGACTAGTCCTTTTTTTAAAAAAAAGATTTTATTTATTTATTTGAGAGAGTTACAGAGAGGTCTTTCATTTGCTGATTCCCTTCCTAGGCCAATACAAGACGATCTGAAGCCTATCTGAAGCCAGCAGCTTCTTTGGGTCTCCCATCCCACATGGGTGCAGGGGTCCAAGCACTTGGGCCATCTTCTGCTTTCCCAGGCCATAGAAGAGATCTGGATTTGAAGAGGAGCATCCAGGACTTGAACCAGTGCCTGTACAGGATGCCAACATAGCAGGCAGAGGCTTAGGCCACTGCGCCACAGTGCCGACCCCTTTCTATCTCCTTTTAAGTCATTCTTTCTTGGTGCTATTTCGTTATTTTCTTTGAAATATGGATTCCTAGGGCATCAAGTTTTGCTATGCTAGAAGAGTAAAAAGTTAATATTATTCTAACTTTACATAACTAAAGATAAATGATATTAAGTTTCCATATCTTTTTTTAGTTGATCTGTAAAAATTGAATGAAACAAAAATGATTCTTAGATATTTATGGTTAGCCCTGTCTTAATAACTTCTTGGCTTACCTCTCTAAGTACCTTTCTAAGTAAAATAAATAAATGACCAAATAACATTCCACATAAAAGTATTCACAAAAATTTTCTTGGAGAATAAATTGGAAAAAAATCTAAGAAAAGGTAATGTGAGTTCATAATTATTAATAGCAAGGAGGAAATTGGTTACAGCTCAGCTTCTTTGTCATGTAAGGAACCAATATTCATTTATAAATACATGACAGCTTTTGATCTATCTGAGGACTAACAAGTAAGCTCTAAGGTCATTCTTTTGTAAGTAAGGATTCAATATGTCATCATGCTGTCTTTTTAACCCTCTGTATTGTTGCTCAAAAGTCATTGAATTTCAACTTAGGCAATCCCTTTTCTTTCAAATGTTTCCATCTTATGCTTAGTAACGTTCTTTAGTTCCTCCTTTTCATTATATTTACAAGTCATGGAAACAATCATACACAGTAGGCAAAAGAGAATATCTACTGATATTTTAGATCAAGGAAAGGGGAAAATGTACATTTTGAAGAGAAATCAAAATGTACTAACAACTGTGCCTCCAACTTCTATGAAATACTTCAAAATTTCTGCAAGAGTTCATAGTATCTGTAAGTTTACATTTGGGGCCGGCGCTGTGGCGCAGCAGGTTAAAGCCCTAGACTGAAGTGCCAGCATCCCATATGGGCGCTGGTCCTAGTCCCATCTGCTCCTCTTCTGATCCAGCTCTCTGCTATGGCCTGGGATAGCAGTAGAGGATGGCCCAAGTCCTTGGGCCCCTGCACCCGCATGGGAAGACCCGGAAGAAGCTCCTGACTCCTGGATTCGGATGGGCACAGCTCCGGCCGCTGTGGTCATCTGGGGAGTGAACCATTGGATGAAAGACCTCTCTCTGTGTCTCTACCTCTCTCTGTAACTCTTTCAAATAAATAAAATCTTTAAAAAAAAAAGTTCATATCTGTTTGCTTATTTCATGTTCTTTTAATTTAATGATTTTTAATGCACTATTATTTATCTGGTTTTTTTTATTTGAATTATTGGTTAAATAAGTTTCTGCAAGCCCTCTTAAGGTGAGTCTATGGAAAAAAAAAATTCCACATTCCAAGTACTGATTCAATATGAACTTTTGGAACAGCTATTTTGTAAATTATAGGCTTCTCTATTTTATCATGGAACCAGAATGGTCCTTTAACTCATCACTTTCCAGGATTAAAAAAAATCTCAATCTGTTATACGCATTAGTCAAGAGCACAAGGCTATGATTTTTAAAATGCAAACCTAAGATCTCAATGACTTAAACAACAATAGGGGTTTATTTTATCCTTATTTTATGTGTTCATTCTAGTGACTAAGGAGTGCTGGTCCATGTTAGCATCAGTCGGGTACCTGTGGTACTAGGTAAAGGAAAACAGGGAAGGCTTTCACTCTGAAGTGACAAATACCGTTTTTGCTTGTATCCAGCTTATAAAAACAAGTCACGTGGTCATGCCTAACCTCAAGGTGGTGGGCAGATCCCTGAAAGAAGTAAAAGTAGAACATTAGGGAACATTTTTTAATTTTTCTGAATTTTAGCTAGATTTCTAAAATTACCAAAGTCTCTTAAAAGGGTACAACTTAAAACATCACAGCAAATCCTACCATGCATAGTCCATCCAGCAAGGTTAGTAGAGTACATTGGTTAAAATTAGAATTGTGAAGTCATACTGCATGACTGAATGTTATTTTAGGTATCAGCTATGTGGTATTGTACGGTTACTTAACATATACATCAGTTGTGTCATTTCTAGTGTGTGGATAATAATGGAACACATTAATAGGAAACAGTTAAATGAGATATGGTAGCAAATTATAAATGTATGAAATTATTGTAAAAATACATAGGATACCAAAAAACCCAGATACCTAGGAATGAATCTTTTTGATAAGTTAAATACCCATTAAGGGTATTTATTATTTCTTATGAAGGTGTCTTAGTTGATTCAGGTTGCTTTAACAGAATGTAGATACACAGGGCCTTTTAATACAAAAGTTAATTTCTCACAGTTGCGGAGGCTGGGAAGTTCATGTCCAGGCAGCAGCAGATTTTGTATCTGGTGAGGACCTGCCTGCTTCCTAGTTCATAGACAGCTGTCTTCTTAACTGTATTCTCTCATGGCAAAAGCAGCAAGGAAACTCCCTGAGGTATCTTTTATAAGGACACTAAACCCTCATGATGTAATAACCCCTCAAAGACACCAACACCAAATGTCATCACATTGAGGATCAAGTTTCAGCATGTGAATTTTTAAGGGACATAGCATTCAGTCTATAGCAGAAGGTTGTCGGTGTCATCTTTGTATTGTAAAATTTTCTTAAATGTAATATTCGTGATATAATTTAACATTTTATTAAGAAATAGTATAGTATAGTGGTTAAAAGTAAGGGCTTTGGAGCCAGAATGCCTGAGTTCACTTGCTGTTTGTGTTTGTGTATGTAGCTGTTACTGTTTTTTTTTTTTTTAAAGATTTATTTATTTGAAAGTCAGAGTTACACAGAGAGAGAAGAGAGGGAGAGAGAGGTCTTCAATCTGCTGGTTCACTCCCCAGTTGGCTGCAATGGCAGAGCTTTGCCAATCCGAAGCCAGGAGCCGGGAGCTTCCTCTGGGTCTTCCCTCATGGGTTCAGGGGCCCAAGGACCTGGACCATCTTCCACTGCTATCCCAGGCCATAATAGAGAATTGATTCAGAAGTGGAGCAGCTGGGACTTGAACTGGCATCCAAAGGGATGACAGCACTGTGGGCGGCGGTTTTACATGCTATGCCACAGTGCCAGCCCCGCTGTTACTGTTTTTATTATCATTTATTCAAATTTGCAATTCTGGGATAATCCACTACACCAGGCTGTAAAATTATTGTGCTAGAAGATTTCCTCTTGCTAAACTGTCCCAGAACACAATGTATTTTTAATTTTTAGATATAATTTTTCTGTCTTCCTCATCTTTGTCTACTGTCACTTCTCATTGCTTCTATACTAGCAGCATTTCTATAGCAGCAGTTTTCCTCTACTCTGATGATATATTTCTAATCTCCTGTGGTCATGGAAACTGACAACTGAACTTATTTGAATTGTATGTTTTTTAAAAAATTAATTCCAAATGAATGCCCTCAAGGACCCTGTTCCTAGTAATGTTCTCGAGCTTTATTGTTTGGCCTGTAACATTTCTTTTGATTGAAGAAACCAGATAGGTTGCTTGATGGTGGTGCTTTGCTATGTTCAAAGAAATTGCATTTAGTGTGTAACTGAGTTGCCAGTATTAATAGACTGGTCATTTTTATATATGTTAATTTACATGTTACATGTATAGAAAACTATATCAACTCCTAACAGTAAATTAAATTTCTCAATTCAGTAATTCAGTGATACATTTAATATCTCTTATCTCTGGCCACTATGCTGACAAAAAAAAAAGATGTAGGAAGGAGACATTAAAGAGGACATAGATTTTGAAGGGATTAGAAAGATTCATCTGTGGCAATGATTTTGAAACATTTACCCCCAATCCATAAGTAAGTTATATTTTATATTGTAACCCAACACCATATGTGATGTATATATTTCCATGTATATCCATATGTGTGTGTCAATATACATTATATATTATTTGTGATATATATTAGGTATTTTAGCATATGTAATGAAGCAAAATGTTCATGAAACAGTACCTTTCTATGTGTGACCCATATTTTTTACTTTCTTCCATTTTTAATGCTAGTTATTACTGATTTTATACCACTTGATTGATTTGATGTCCAGCTAAAAAACATTAAACTACTAGAGAGAATGATTGGACTTCTTTCCCTTTAGAAATGTCACTGTGTATGCTGAATATTTTTAAATGTTATTTTATTTTTAATTCATTTTTAATAATGTTGCATAGTAGATAATCCAAATTAGGTTATTTTCGGAAGTAAACTCAATGTTTAATTTGTGCTTAGTTTGAGAGATGAATGTCTGAATTAAAGAATTATCCACTGTGTAGATAGAAGTTACATATTTTTTAAAAGATGCAGAAACTCAGGAGCACTTTTATAGGGCAATACTTGTGGTAGAACTTTTCAGAAGAGGTTTTTATTGTTTCTAGAAATGCTATCAGATTTTAAGTAGGTTTTCTTTATTATTATTTGGGGACTCCATAATTGAAAAATCTTTTTATAGCTAATCATGATTATTTTAACTAGAGTACAATGAATTGTGAATCTTTTGGACTCTAATAAATCTGTGATATGAACAGCTAATCCCCTTCTCTGTTTCCTGAAACATTTAACTAGTACATTGCGACCCCTGCTGTTGTGAGACTGATGTTAGTTGCGAATAATTCTTCAAAATTTAAGTAAAGAACAAACTGAAAATACATAATTGAAGACTGCTTTGTGATTTAAATAATTACTAAGGGCAGAGGAGAAGCTTGTTACAGCTCAGCTCTTTTGCCATGTGACACTGTGAAGGAACTGTTATTAAATGGTACCAAAATCATTTTAGTATTGTTTTATCATATAAAGCATTTAAGGATTTTGAATTTAGCTTTTTTGTTTGACACTAGCGACACATAAAGGAATTAGTAAGTAATATTAGACATCATTATTTAAAATTTTCTGTCTCCTTTTATCCTGAAATTAGTTGTTTGAATGATTTGGTGCTTTCCTAAATATAGAGGAAAAGAGGCATAATGTTGCAAAAGTTTCAAAAATTATAACTGGCTCAATGGAAAACCTTATATCTAAATACTCCTTTGTTTCCTTTTTGTAAATATTACCAAGTTAATATTACCAAATTATTTATTTCGAATTTTGTTTTTTGACATGTTTTCCTGAAATTATACAGGATGCTAAATTTAACTTTGGCTTAGTTCAATATCAGTTATAAATCTTTTTAGTTCCGTCATCCCTATATTTGACACACAGTTTCTTATGTCTGGGATCCATCACAGCCAGAGGTTTCAGTAAATGTGATCATATGCAAATTGCATTGGACCTAAGAAACTTGGCTTTACTTATCGAATTGTTAAATACTGTCAGTTCTGATTTTATATGGTGTTGAGTTAACTTTTTTAAAGTGTTTAAAGATTTTTTTGGCTCGTCTTAGAATCAGATTGTCAAAAAAAAGTATACCTTTGTCAAAAGTCCTTAAGCCATTTGACCCTGATGTGTCTCAAGAGTGCTTCCTTATGTCAGAATATCCTGGTTTGGGGGATGGCAAGGAAATTCCTTGTCATAGTGTATTCTTCAGTACCCTGGAGAATGAACTGATAGTGTTTCAAAAGAAACTTGAAAACCCAGAATTTCTTAGCTTTTTGTCTGATGCATCAGACAGATATTTTGTTACATCTCTCAGTTTCCATTTTGGGTGTTTCATAAACTGAGGATTATTTGATATTCTGGGAGATGCTGCTAGTTCAGAAGCAAGCATAAATATGCAATTTAATGTGTTCTTTGGAAGGGTCTGGCTCATCATGTTATCAGTTCCTGTATAATTTTTAAATGACACATATTGGTAGAGGCAGTGTTTTACAGAAAACAGAATTCATTTAAAAAAATTAAAAGAACTGACAGATTTCATTAGTTAACTCTTTTGGACAGTTTTGCATTTCTTTACAGTTTTTTTTTCTGTTGATATTGGTGTAGATTTTAAATTGAGTAATGTTTTCATTTCAACATTTTTTGTTTTTTAAAATTTTTAATTAAAATAAAAAATTTAATAAAAAATAAATGTATTTCTGGCTACAGTGTGACATTTCAGTACACACATACAGTGTGCACTGATCACATCAGAGTAATCAGCATTTCCCCTTCTTTGACATTACTTTATGACTGGAGCCTTGGAGCTCCTTTTACTTGCTAATAAATGTATGACAGGTTTTTGTGACTATAATCACCCCACTGTGCTGTCTAATAATAGGAACTCACTCAATCTAACTTTGATTTGGCAACTGTTATCCAGACTCCTTTTATGCTCCTGCTATTCCTTCCAGACTCTGGTAATCACTCTTCTGTGTTCAAACTGAGTTTTTTCACTTTCCACATGTAAGAAAGAACCTAACAGTGTTTGTCTTTCTGTGTCTGGCTTATTTTATATAACATGATGTCCTCCAGTTACATTTTGCTTCAAAGGACAGGAGTTCACTCTCTTTTTAGGGCTGAATAATATTCCATTGTGTTTATATGCCATGTTTTTTTATACATTCATCTGATAATGGACACTTTGGTTGGTTCCATATATTGGCTATTTTGAACAGTGGCATAATAATTTGGGAGTGCAGGTATCTCTTTCATATAATGATTTCAAGTCTCTTGGACTTCTAGATTATATGATGATTCTATTTCCAGTCTTTTATGGAATCTCTATAGTATTTTTCATAGTGACTGTACCACTCCCACCATCAGTGTATAAGTCAACTTTTAAAATGTTAATTTTCAAAGGAAATCAAACCCAAAGGAATTAACCTTTCAAAGTGTATAAGTGCCACCCTTAATATATAAATTTTTACACTTTTTTTTAAAATAATTATTTATTTATTTATTTATTTGAAAGTCAGAGATACACAGAGAGAGAGGAGAGGCAGAGAGAGAGAGGTCTTCCATCCGATGGTTCACTCCCCAATTGGCCACAACGGCAGTCAACTACGCCAATCCAAAGCCAGGAGCCAGGAGCCTCTTCTGGGTCTCCCACACGGGTGCAGGGACCCAAGTCCTTGGGCCATCTTCCACTACTATCCCAGGCCACAGCAGAGAAATGGATCAGAAGTGGAGCAGCCGGATCTCGAACCAGCACCCATATGGGATGCCGGCGCTTCAGGCCAGGGCATTAAACCCCCTGTGCCACAGCGCCGGCCCCAGATTTTTACACTTTCAAAAATAAAAATAAAAATAATTTTTTTAAAGTAGGCTGGCATTGTGGCACAGTGGGGAAAGCTGCTGCTTGCAATGCCAACATCCCATATGAAAGTACAGGTTCAAGTCCTGGCTGTTCCACTTCGATACAGCTTCCTGATAGTGTGTGCCTGGGAAAGCAGCAGAAGGTGGCTAAGTACTTGAGTCATTGCCACCTACTTGGGAGACCCAGATGGAATTCCTGGCCCCTGACTTCAGCCTGACCGAGCCTGGTCTGTTACAACCATTTGGGGAGTGAACCAGTAGACAGAAAATCTCCATTATCTGTGTCTTCTTCTATGTCAAATAAATAAGTAAATAAAATAGAACAGGCACAACCCACCTAATGATTAGACTGACTAGGTGGCTTCCTATGAATTATGGCTTCCTATGAATTATGTAATTCTTCCCAGTCCATTAGGCGATTGAGAGTAGGAATTCAATTGTTATAGCACCAATTTTTAAACTTTTTGTAGCACCAATTTTTAAACTTTTTGGTCTCAAGACCCCTTAATAGTTTTAAAAATTATTAAAGGGGCTAGCCTTGTGGCACTACTGGTGAAGTCGCTGGATGTGAGGCTGACATCCCATATGAACACCAGTACAAATTGTAGCTGTTCTACTTCTGATCGAACTGTCTGCTAATGCACCTGGGAAAGCAGCAGAAGATGACCAAAGTATTTGGGCCCCTGCCATCCATGTGGTAGACCCAGATGGAGTTCCAGGCTTCCAGCCTTGACCTAACCTCACCCTGGCCATTGTAGCTATTTGAGAAAACAGTCAGTGGATAGAAGACCACTTCTGGTCTCTACCTTTCTCTCTGTCATTCTGCCTTTCAAATAAATCAATCTTTAAAAACATTTTTTTTTTTTTTTTTTGGACAGGCAGAGTGGACAGTGAGAGAGACAGAGAGAAAGGTCTTCCATTGCCGTTGGTTCACCCCCCAATGGCCACTGTGGTTGGCGCGCTGCAGCCGCTGAAGGCAGGAGCCAGGTGCTTCTCCTGGTCTCCCATGGGGTGCAGGGCCCAAGCACTTGGGCCATCCTCCACTGCACTCCCTGGCCACAGCAGAGAGCTGGCCTGGAAGAGGGACAACCGGGACAGAATCCGGCACCCTGACCGGGACTAGAACCCGGTGTGCTGGCACTGCAAGGCAGAGGATGAGCCTATTGAGCCACAGCGCTGGCCTAAAAACATTATTATTGAGGACTTCAAAGAACTTTTTATTTACAGGCATATTTCTGGATATTTATTCATAATCAAAACTAAGAAAATGTTTAAATATTTACTCATTTGTATCTTAATTTTTAAAGGTTCGTTTATTTTTATCTATTTGTAAGACAGAGACAGAAAAAGGTCTTTAATTTATTTGCTGGTTCTACTCCCCAAGTGCTCACAATAGCCAGGACTGGGATGGGCCAAAGCCAGGAGCCCAGAACTCAATCCAGGTTTCTCATGTGGATGGCAGGGATCCAAGTAATTGAACCATAACCTCTTGCCTCCCATGTTGTGCATTAGCAGGAAACTGGAATCGAGGACTCAAAGCCAGTCATAATCAAATATTTGTAAATAACTAAACCTGGCACATGTTAATAGAAATGTTTTTATGAAAATAACTATTTTGCAAAAACAAAAAAAGGAGTGATGTTATTTTACATTTTGTGAATCCTTTTAAAGTCAATTAAGCTTAATAGACAATAGCTGGCTCTTATATTAGCAATCTGTTGGGATGTCGTTTATCATGTACCTCTTAGAAAACTAAGTTGCATACATATGAGGCAAAAAGTTTTTAA
This sequence comes from Oryctolagus cuniculus, assembly GCF_964237555.1. Classification (NCBI taxonomy): domain Eukaryota; kingdom Metazoa; phylum Chordata; class Mammalia; order Lagomorpha; family Leporidae; genus Oryctolagus; species Oryctolagus cuniculus. The sequence goes on along the minus strand of NC_091438.1, from coordinate 27,899,876 downwards.
AAAGGAAAATATTGGGGGCCCTAGCTGTGCATAGTAGGTTAAGCCTCCGCCTGCTATACTGGCATCCCATATGGGCGCTGGTTCATGTCCTGGCTGCTCCTCTTCTAATCAGCTCTCTTCTATGGCCTGGGAAGGCAGTAGAAAATGGCCCAAGTGCTTATGCCCCTGTACCCATGTGAGAGACCAGAAAAAAGGTCCTTGCTTCGGATGGGCCCAGCTCCAACCGTTGCAGCTATTTGGGGAGTGGATCAGTGGATGGAAGATCTTTCTCTCTGTCTCTCCCTCTCTCTGTCTGTAACTCTGCCTCTCAAATAAACAAACAAAATCTTTTTTAAAAAAGGAAAATATTGTAATAGAATAGTTATAAAAATATGTGACTTTGTGGATCCTCTTCAGGGTTCCTTGAACTATGCTTTGAAAACTTATGTGTTATAACATTCCTTACAGGTTTTAATTCCTATTGAATGCTAATACTGCTGGAAATAATAATATACAAGGAATCTCCAGTTAACAGCTCTAAGCAAACTAGAAAACATGTTTTGTTTAAATAGACTGTATTTTCTTAATTTTGTATTTGATGTCTAGATAGGATGCAAATCCATCCATTGCCTGAGGATAACCCTCTTTCTCTTATTTTTAGACGTTAATAGAATCCCCTTTCTCAGTTTCTTTGCTGTTTTCTTTGACAAGTAGAGTTAGACAGTGAGAGAGAGAGAGAAAGGTCTTCCTTCCATTGGTTCACTCCCCAAATGGCCGTACAGCTGGCACTGTGCTGATCCGAAGCCAGGAGCCAGGTGCTTCTTCTTGGTCTCCCATGCGGGTGCAGGGGCCAAAGCACTTAGGTCATCCTCCACTGCCTTCCCGGGCCACAGCAGAGAGCTGACTGAAGAGGAGGAGCTGAGACTAGAACCCAGCACCCACATGGGATGCCGGCGCCGCAGGCGGAGGATTAACCAAGTGAGCCACGGTGCCAGCCCCCTCTTTGGTGTTTTCTGAAAGAGTCAGGGAGGTATTGCATGGTGTGGGAGGATGAAGATGGAAGGCCCAGGTACAGAGGGATAGCAGCATACAGCACATTCTGGGTAATACATATATTGTCATGTTGTCCAGCAGTTACACTACATTTTTTTAGTGTGGTCATTCTCATCTGTTAGGTGAGAAGTTCTCATCAAAAGTCTAATATCTCTGCCCTCGTGCCCTCTCATACCTCACTTGCTTGCTTCCTATTTTACTGAGAAAGTTGAAATAGTCAGAAGAAATTTTGCCTAAGCTCCTGTTGTCAGTTGCCCTCCTGTGCATTTGCATCTGTGCTTTGCCTTCTCTCCCGTTATGAAGTCCATACTTTTACCATTGGCCATTCTCCCTCCTGTCTAATGCAAGAAACCTCAAGTTTCTTGCTGTAGCAGTTCTGCTTTCCATCTTGTAGCTTAATTATTCCATCTCTACTGGGTCATTCCCATCATCATACAAATACGCTACTGTGTCTAACATCTTAAGAAACATTCTTATTAACTCTAACTTCTGTTACCTTCCAGCTGTCATGCCATTTCTTCCCTTCCCATTTCATCTTAGAAGAGTTTTCTTCTTTACTGTCTGCAGTTTCCCTCCTCCTTCTTAAATACACTGATTCCCCTTCCCCCCTCCAATTCTCTCTCTCCGTCTCCCTTCTACTTTGTCTCCTCTCTCCTCTCTCCCTCTCTCCCTCCCCCATGTTCTGCAAACTTTTCAGTCTTTCCAGACTCTTCATTCTCACCCATGCCTCTCATACCCACACCCCTTCACACTGCTGTGGTCAAATTCCAGTGACCAAGTCCTGGTGTTCATATTACTCCGCCTATAAGCAGCATTTACTGTGGTTCTATCTTCCTTTAACTTTTTCATTTGTTTTGTGGGGTACAGTACTCATGCGTTTCCATGTGTGTATGTTCCCAGTCTTTCTCAATCTCTTTTTCTGTTTCCCTTTCACCTCTTCAATCTCTAAGCAGCAGAATGCACCCTAGAACTTTGTCCTAAGACCTTTTCACTATCTGTCCTTAATCCCTGTATTATTGCATCTGTTCCTTTCAGATGCTCTGTCTATGCTGATGACTCTCAAATTTAAAGATGCATAATCACAGCCTCGTCTGTGATTCCCTAACTCCAAACAATACCAGTTTAATGTCTTATTAGTGTCTGAGATTTAACATGTTCAAAATTAAACTCCCGATCTTCTCCCAGCCCGTAACTAAATCTATTGTCTTCACAGTCTTTCCCATCTCAGGAAATGGCACACTCCATAACTGAGAGAGTTGTGCCTGACTCCTGTCTTTTCTTCATACTTTATGTACAGTCTGCCAGGTCATCCAGTCAGCAGTGTCCTCTGAATGTGACTGCTGTCACTCTGGTGCTAGCCACCATCATCTCTTTCCTGATTTAATTCAGTAGCATGCTACTGATCTTTGTGCTTCCAGTCTCGTAACACAGCACACAGATTTTAACTCTGCTCAGAACTCTTCAGTCCCTTCACATCTCACTTAGAGAAAGTGCCAGCATTGCTAAATGGCCTACAAGGACTTCTGTTCTGTCATGTCTCCTCACCTATGAACTACATCCCCCAGCACCCTGTCACTCGCTTGTTCTTTCCAAGGACACACCGGCTTCCTTGCTGCTGTTTGACCTCAGCAGGTAACACGCCAGTCTCAGGACTTTCAGGATTTTGTGCTTCCTGTTTCTTCTGCTGAGAATGTTCTTCCCCAGTTGTTTACCTGGCCTGTTCCCTCACCACTTCAGGCTTTGCTCCTTGTTGGCTCTATTAAAATAAATTTTAAACCCTGACTTTTGAAATTCTCACTTTTTCATGTTAATCACCACATAATACAACCACTTTATTTATTTTCTGTGTGCTGCCTGTGTACTAGTGCCACCATCCTATAGGCTTCAAATACTAAAAACTCTATGAAAATATGGAGTTGTATCAGTTTTATTCACTTCTAAATACCTGATGCCTAGAACAAGGCCTAGAAAGGCCTAAGACATTGTAGGTCCTCCGTATTTGGTGGTTAGTAAAATGAATGAGTGTATGAAAGAAATACATGAAAGGAGTGAATATCAGAAGAGCTTAACTTGAGCCTTCTCCTCACTCTTTATTAGCTGAGTGACTTTTGGTAAATCAGTTGGTCTTTGATCTTTAGTGAACCTTTAATCTTATTTGGGAAATAAGGGAATAAAGTAGGACCTGTCTCACAGAATTGATATGGAAATCAGGTGACAGAATAAACATGTATTTGCCATAACTGTAAAGCCCTGTTCAGCTGTTAGTCATGACACAAGAAGAAAAGGAAGAGAAAGACTTCAGAGGGCTAACGGTTCCTGGGACACAGAAAACAGTTTTCACAATTTTCAGTATTTCCAAGCCTGGTTATAAAGGGTTTGTTTGAAATATCGAGCACCCTAATTTTACTTCTTACATCTTTCTTTAGTGAATTGTGTTATTCGGACAGTGGTCTTTAAAAAAAAATAAAAGATTTGTTTTATTTATTTAAAAGGCAGAGTAAGGGAAAGAGATCTTCTATTCACTTTTGACTCTCCAAATGGCTGCAGCAACCAGGATTGGGTCAGGCTGAAGCCAGAACCAGGAACTTCCGTCTAGATTTCCCCCATGGATGGCAGTGGCACAAGTACTTGAACTATCTTCCACTGTGTTCCCAGATGCATTTGCCAGGAGATAGGAAGTAGAGCAGCCAGGACTCAAGCTGGCACTCTGATGCCAGCGTCACAGGTGGCAGCTGTCACCAGCTGTGCAACAAAGCTGGCCCCAGCAGCAGTCTTCTAATAAAGTGACAAAGCATGGTCCACAGAACAATTTGTGGTCTATTTGTGCTATTTGTTGCTAGCCTGTAATGATTAAGTCCAGAAATTGAAAGTAAGCAATTAGACGGGTACAGCAGTTTGACCAAATAAGATTTTGTCTCCTGAATGTAAGTTAAAAAGTGGCTTCTATTTTCTTTAACTTTTGTTTAATCTCATTTATATTATATTTTACTAAAGTATTGGTACTTGACACATGGGAAGGGAAAAATAAAACCCTGGCCCTGCACAACAGGTAGTGTGAGAAACATGTTCAAATAGATGAAGTGACAGGTTTAATCTTAGATTAGCAAACTATTCATTAGAAGTATTTGAAAGTCCAAAAGGTGTTGAACCCAGTGTCACAGATTACCCAGACTTGAATACTCCTTTACCTCATTTATAAACAGAAATGAGAATATTTTCTGAAGAACTGAGGAATTAGTAGTTACTAAGTTTTTGAATATTTATAATATAGTAGCTATAAATCAAGATTTATAATAAATATTCATCAAGCACTTAATTTTTAATAAAAACTTTCACATATAATTCGTGAACCTATATGTAATTTAACTAAAAAAAATTAAATAGCTCAAATATCTTTCTTAAAACATAGCCTTTCTTAAATTTAATCACCAGAGCCACTCTGATTGGTGATACATGCATGATACTGAATATTACTGGCTTCAAGGTTTGAGTTGTAATTTAAATCTGATCCACATTCCAGTTGTAAATCAGTGCTTATTTGCATGGCTAATGTGTGCAGAAACTAACTTTATTGGTGATAGCAGGAAAATGGGATTCCTAACTTCAATAGCACATGTCATATCTATTTCATAAGTTCACACACATCATTTCAAAAAGGCTCAGATTTTTAGTCAGAGTAATATTAGGCCATATTGTCTTCATTGAAAGACAAATTAGAGTTTATAAGGTGTTCCAAATTGATGTAAATGTTTCTATACTCTGTGCATTCCCCGAATTGGCTTTGAGAGTTAAGAATGGCACTTGATTCATTTTTGTCTAGATCATATTTAGGTAATCTGGGTTTCAGGGCATTTTAAAAACTGTAGAAAGATTTCATCAGCATGTAGGGAATCAGACCAGGTCAAGAGTTAAGTGATAAATGCTTGATTTCTTCCGGTTTAGACAAGTCTGATTTCCCTTATTGTTGGAGATTGCCTGAACAGATACTGTTGGACTCTTAACTTTGATCACATAGAAATTAAAGGTTATTTCCTTTGACCATTCTGTCAGATGTCCTTAAAAGAAAATCGACAAAGTTAAGTTCTGAACGCCTTTGAATTTCTCCCACAGTGTTAAATTCATTTTTTATTATATGTTAATTGGCATAATTTTAATGTATCAGCAGCATCATAAAATGAAGAAATAAAACTTGTCTTAATTTTGAGAAGAGAACAGTATTCTAAATGGCCTTTTCTGACTTGTTTATTAAAAACTAGAAACAATAATATATTAACCAAGTACAGAGGTGTTTTGCATTTTTTGAACCTAGGTTGCCTTAATGATTATTTGTTTTTAATGAAACAAAGTAGATTTTTAAAAAACTAAGTGGGTTTGGCCTGTTTATTACCAAACTGTTATGGAATTTCACACATCTGTTTTAGAAGGCAGTTCCTCATAGACTACTGCACTGTTTCTCAATTTTAATAGGCCTCATTTATCCTATAAATAAACTTACATTTTCTTACCTGATCAAGTGAGCAAACAATAGAGGTCATATGTGGCAAACACTTTAACAAAAAGCACATGTCTTGCCGTCAGGGTGAGGCAGAGTCATATCAAGATTGCTTGAAGTTATTAATGGCAGTAAAATTTATGCTTCCTCCTGTTTTCCCAATTAAATCAAAAAGCCTTTTTTCTTAAGATTCTTCTATCACCAGCTGGTTCCAATACTATGTGTGTGAATATTGCCTGGGGTGTCTCCATTCCTAGATGGTAAAATTTGGCTAAAGCATATTAAGTCAATGATGTGGACCTATGGCTAGAAAGCAGTCATTGTTAAGGATTTTATTTTGTCCCTTATCATCTGTACCCCAACTATGCATATTTTATAAGGTTTATTACAAATATATTGTAGTATATTTTGAGTGTAATAAAAGAATTCTACAGATGAGGTGATAAAATAACTAAGGACATGCTGAAAAATAAGCTGCATAGCTAAAGCACGGTTGTACTCATTTAAAAAGAATGAAAATTGATTCATTGCCGGGTATTACTCATCTAGTGAATAGCATTTAATGTAGAGACATTAATAGCAGATTTATAATTTCAGTTTCTCGTAATAGAATTAATTGGATACAAAAATTACTTATCTGTGCATCATCATAACACAAAGCTGCTGTTATATTTGATGTTTTCACACTGACCATTGTAACCTATAAAATCTTCCTGCTTCCCCCTTAACCCTTAGTTAGAAACTATTGATTTTTCTCTGTTCATTTCAAGTCTTTATTAGATTTGACTGAAGACAAATCTATTATAAAAAAAAAGATCATCTAGTATAGTTGTAATCTTAAAGATTGGATCAGTCGAAATTCTTTTAAACTACCTAATTGTACTGGGTCTGTATTTGCAGTATATGCTCTAATAAGTTAAGGATAAAAGCATATGGAAACATTGGAAACATTTATCAAAGATATTTGAATATAACTTAATATGTGTTTAGTATATTTTGATATAGTCAACATATATTGTGAGTTATTGTTGAAATTGTCTTTTAAATGGTGGGTTTTGCCCATTTCATTTTAATTATACTGTATTGATAGGGTTTTAAGGGTTCTCACGCCCTAGTAAACTTAAAGACACCTGTGATTTTTGAAGCATATTGTAGTCATATATATTTTCTAGGGTAATATATCACCTTAATGGTGGTCTATTCTAATATAGGTGTGCTTATATTCCCACTTCTCTTATCTTTGCATGAAGGCTTTCTGACTTCAAAGCAAGTGCTCTACTTTGAACAAAGACATGGGGTGCATAAGGGAATGAGAATCTGGCTAATAATGTGACTCATAACTTGTGTTCTCACTCTGTTTTCACAAACTGTTGGGCTGGGTCTACTGCTGAAGCGGAAATTTGGCTTTGAGTTCTGGTGTTCAAAACTCATATTTCTGCTTGGCTGAACTGTGAATGGAAAATCCCAAGTGTCTTACAAAATTAGTAGCTTAATGGTGTTTTTACTAATCATTTCAGAGATGAAAAAAAACTGAAGACATTTTAAAATTCAAAACCTATCACCATGTTTTGCCTTTTAATTGGCAGAAAATCGATTGTGAGAGCAACGCAGAGAACTGATTTTTTTTCTCCTTCAGCTGCTCCCGCTGAACTACAGCTGTAAATTTCTTTAAAAAGAAAAAAAAGGGCAATGTTTCTTATAAACTCTAGAATGTGCTTTCTAAGTACAATAATTCCCACAAAATCAGTTATTAGAGTTAATGACCAGTTTGTTAAGGCATTAACTGCCCTCAGCTGGGAATGACCAATTTTGGGGGAATGGCTATACAAATGCTAAGATAATTCAGTAACACTTTCAAATAATGATCTAGCTAATTAACGGTGAATTCCTGTGGAAATCCTATCGAAGTACTTATGACCTCTGTATTTAATAGTCAGTGAGTTCATCGTGATTCATGTTTATTACCATAAATACCAAAGGAATCATAATGACAAGGCCATTTTTCTCCACCCTGCCCTTATTACTTGAACAGATTTGACTAATCCACCTCCATTCATTAAGAACATAGTGCTCAAAATATTCCATCTTTTCACTGTTCTGCTCAAAATTCACAGAGCCTTTGGTGCTGTGCCAGAATCCCGACTGTTGGCAGCCTGTTTTTACTTGGGATGCCATTAAGGAATAATTGATGTGTGTAGAAGTCTTAAAGGAGCCCTTTTGAAACGCCTGCCGTTTGTGGGATGTAAAGGAATCATAGCTGCTTAGCTAGAGTTTATGGCTTCTGGTCATGAATTCTTAAGGGAAAATCATCCCCTCCAAAGCTCATTTCATACAAGGATTCATGAGATTTTTTTTCTTAAGGTGTATTTTTTAAGAACTCGATATCCTTTCTTCCAGTGAATGAAGAAAACCTAATGGTTTTCTTATAGTAAAGGATAAGCTCTTAATTTTACTTGGACCATTTGTTCTCTCTAATGGTTGTTTATTACTATATGATCTGCAAATTAGCCTGTAGGCAATAATCAAATGTTGGCTACCAAAGAGCTTTTACTCTCTGTGTAGCTGTGTTTGAAAAGAGAAATTCAGGTTATTGCCTGACATATTCTGCCCCCCACCAAATGTGTTTGCTTTTTTTCCTAAAATACTTTGTCAGTTTTTTGTATCTCTCAGATATCTGCTAATTATCTTAAAGTTATGGGCTGTATTAGTCATTCCTAATTCAATAAATAACATACTTATGATTTATAAGCTATAGTCTTCATTCATATATTGCAGTTCTTTAGAGGAAAAAGGAAATGTATGATTTGTAACAGTAGTGTTTGAACTAGAATCATTAAAGCAGTAATGGGTAACAAGGCCATTTATAAAATACATTCTTAGCCGGCGCCGTGGCTCAATAGGCTAATCCTCCACCTTGCGGCGCCGGCACACCGGGTTCTAGTCCCGGTTGGGGCGCCGGATTCTGTCCCGGTTGCCCCTCTTCCAGGCCAGCTCTCTGCTATGGCCAGGGAGTGCAGTGGAGGATGGCCCAGGTGCTTGGGCCCTGCACCCCATGGGAGACCAGGAAAAAGCACCTGGCTCCTGGCTCCTGCCAGGATCAGCGCGGTGCGCCGGCTGCAGCGGCGGCCATTGGAGGGTGAACCAGCGGCAAAAGGAAGACCTTTCTCTCTCTGTCTCTCTCACTGTCCACTCTGCCTGTCAAAAAAAAAAAAAAAAAAAAAAAAAAAGATAAAAAAAATAAAATACATTCTTTCAGAATAAAAGGGAAAATGCTAGCTTATATCTTTTTTCACTTCCTAATTAAATACAAAAAGGGGAAATTAGTTTTATAGGTATATATGCAAGTCAGTTATTTGAATTCTGTGTGTCAGATAAAATACAGAATACAAATCAGCAATTTTGGTTAGGTAGACCTCTGAATACGATAGTCCCTTAGATCTGTCATCACCTACTTCCACACACTTTCCTCAAGGAAAAAAATATGTTTCTGGAGCAGTGCTAGTTGTATTTCAGTTTCTTTTGTTCACTTCTACTCAGTTCAAACATTGGGGAAACACCTCGGCTCATATAGGTTGTATTTCTCTGGGACGTGTGGTTTAAAAGTAAATGAAGTAAGGTAACTAATTATGAGATTTGCCTGTAGTGTTCTCAGACTTCACTCTGTGTCTCATCTACTTGGTAACCTATTACCTCCATTTCCATTCCCTACTCTTGGAATGAAAGTAATCTGTTACAAGCAAGGAAGCTGAGGGGCCCGGGCTGTGGCGCAGCGGGTTAACACCCTGGCTTGAAGCGACGGCATCCCATATGGGCGCCGATTCAAGACCCCGGCTGCCCCACTTCTGATCCAGCTCTCTGCTATGGCCTGGGAAAGCAGTAAAAGATGGCCCAAGTTCTTGGGCCCCTGCACCCGTGTGGGAGACCCAGAAGAAGTTCCTGGCTCCTGGCCGCAGATCGGCGCAGCTCCGGCCTTTGCAGCCAGTTGAGGAGTGAACCATCAGATGGATAGACCTCTCTCTGCCTCTCCTCTCTCTGCCTCTCCTCTCTCTGTAACTCTGACTTTCAAATAAATCTTAAAAAAAAAAAAAAATAAGGAAGCCGAAAAGAAGAGATTCACAATGTGTGTGTGTGGAGGTGGGTGAGAGCTTAAGAAATAAGAAAAGAGTTAAGAAAAGGGATCCGTTTCTTTTCTCAAGATTTTTTTTGTTTTCATTGAGAAACTTATAACTGCATTAGAATGAGAGAATGATGACAGGTACTTATTAGATACTGGTCACTAAGTGGAGCCTGGGGCATAAAATGACTCCTCTAAGCTCTTATTTTGGGGATAGTGCAGCTTTATAGCAAAATGATTAGGATGAGACAAGTAACTCAGTCACAGGTTCAGATTATACCACTGAGCCCTGTCTCTATCTCATCTCAAAGAAATCATGTTAGCTTCTCTGCTTCAGTTGACAGGCAGAGTGGACAGTGAGAGAGAGAGACAGAGAGAAAGGTCTTCCTTCCTTTGCCGTTGGTTCACCCTCCAATGGCTCCCACGGCCGGCGCACCGCGCTGATCCGATGGCAGGAGCCAGGTGCTTCTCCTGGTCTCCCATGGGGTGCAGGGCCCAAGCACTTGGGCCATCTTCCACTGCACTCACAGCAGAGAGCTGGCCTGGAAGAGGGGCAACCGGGACAGAATCTGGCGCCCCGACCGGGACTAGAACCTGGTGTGCTGGCGCCGCAAGGTGGAGGATTAGCCTAGTGAGCCACGGCGCCGGCTCTGCTTCAGTTAACTACAGTTCTAAACTTGAGGATAGCAAAATACAAAGCAGCATGTATATTATGAACAGGGGATAATACTGTTCTATTGGTAAAGAAAAATATTCATGTTAATAATAACATGATATTTATTGAACTGGTTTTAATATGTTTCAGAATCAGTGATAATTACCAGGATTCTCTCACTTAATTTTCCCATAGCAACCTTTTGAGATAGGTACAATTATCATCCTATTTTTACAAAAGAAACTAAAGCACAGATTTAACTAACATTCACAAGGCCATGGAGCTAATAATGAGTGGCAGAGCCTATAGTTAACCTGAGCACTCTGCTTCCACAGCCTAATAATCACAATGTTACACTGCTGCTGTCTACTTCCGTACTTTTTTTTTTTTACAGGCAGAGTGGACAAGTGAGAGAGAGAGAGAGAGAGAGAGAGGTCTTCCTTTTGATGTTGGTTCACCCTCCAATGGCCGCCGCAGCCGGCACGCTGCAGCCAGCGCACCGCGCTGATCCGAAGGCAGGAGCCAGGTGCTTTTCCTGGTTTCCCATGGGGTGCAGGGCCCAAGCACTGGGCCATCCTCCACTGCACTCCCTGGCCACAGCAGAGAGCTGGTCTGGAAGGGGGGCAACCGGGACAAAATCCGATGCCCCGAACCGGGACTAGAACCCAGTGTGCCGGTGCCGCTAGGTGGAGGATTAGCCTATTGAGCCACGGCGCAGGCCTATTCCCTTACTTTTACTTTTAAGCTTCTAGCACTTCATTTTTCTCATAAAATCATTAAGTGATTGCAGTTACTGTCCAATTTAGGGAGTAAGTTTCAGAACATAGGTTGTTAGATGTCTACTACCCAGAACTGCTTAGGAGGTAATGCAGTTTGGCACTGTCCTGAAGTTCCTTGATCCATTGAAACAGAAATATCTCAGTGCATTTCTGCATTTCATGTCCTTCTCTTCCACAAGAATTCCATATCCTACAGAGTCAACTTTAGGGGAGGTCTCTCCTTCCTGTACTTTGACTTACAGAATGATGGCAATAACTTATACTTATTTGGAATGAATTCTTTCAGACTTTGTGCTGCCTCCTGGTAGGCTTAGTAGAAAGTACATGCAGGAGCTTTATACTCAGAGCTAAGTCTGAGCACCAGATTCATAGCTGCGTTTCTTGTTGAAAAGGTCATGTGAGTGAATGTCATTGCCTCATCTTTTAATCAAAGACAACATCTGCCTTTTTAATTGTTAGGGCTAAATGAGAAAATGTATGCTGAACATGACGCACACATGGGAATAATACCGTTTTTTAGTCGCTTTCCCTTTATCTTAAAGAACTGTGGTATTAGGTTGATTGTCTATAACCTGTGCCCCTAGAACTTACTTCCTTCAGGTCCTTTCGTTTTCAGCAAACTTGGATATTCTGATCATTTTAGGTAAAGATTATGGGAAACTGGAGACATATTTAGAGGGTTTTTATTAGAGGAGCCACAAATTGAGAAACAATTGGGAAGGTGTGGGAGAACTAAATGGGCTTTCACTTTTGACCCTGGTGTGAAGAGAAAAGGACAAAGAGGAAACACATGAAGAGAATTAGGACTGGCTCCAGAATGAATCATCCTACTTTTTGAAACTACATGTTTAATTTTTCTGTGTAAAAGGAGTATAATTATTATATCTGCAACTTATTCTTCTACTTCTTAGAATTTTTTCCTGATTAATGATTCTTTCCCATACTTTCTGTTGTAGCATATACCTTTTATCCTGAGTTGGCCTTTTAGAAGCTACATAAATCATTAATTATAGAGGACTTTTCTTGTTATCCTTTTAGTGGAGTGCATATCTCAAAATGCAGTGTTTACTTTTCTTTTTAAGATTTATTTTTTTATTTGAAAGTCAGAGTCAAACAGAGAGACAAGGAGAGGCAGAGAGAGGTCTTCCATCCACTGGTTCACTCCCCAGTTGGCCGCAACTGCTGGAGCTGTGCTGATCCGAAGCCAGGAACCAGGAGCTTCTTCCTGGTCTCCCATGTGGGTACAGGGGCCCAAGGACTTGGGCCATCTTCTACTGCTTTCCCAGGCCATAGAAGGGAGTTGGATCGAAAGTGGAGCAGCTGGGACTCAAACCAGCGCCCATATGGGATGCTGGCAAGCAGGAGGCAGCTTTACCACAGCGCCGGCCCCAAATGCGGTGTTTCTTTCTGTTACCTTACAGGAATATCGCACTATCTCAGGACACTGTTTTCTAGACTTCTGACACCAGCAGCAGACTCTCCTGGACCAAAGAGTAGTCTCCTTTTTCATTCCTAGCCCCACATTATTTTAATGTTTGATGGTTTACTTTACTGTGGAGAGACTCTTCTGTTTTGATTATTGATGTCTTTTTTTTTTTTTTTTTTTTTTTTGGACAGGCAGAGTTAGACAGTGAGAGAGAGAGAGAGAGACAGAGAGAAAGGTCTTCCTTCCATTGGTTCACCCCCCAAGTGGCCGCTACGGCCGGCGCACTGTGCCAGTTCGAAGCCAGGAGCCAGGTGCTTCTCCTGGTCTCCCATGCGGGTGCAGGCCCCAAGGACCTGGGCCATCCTCCACTGCCCTCCCTGGCCACAGCAGAGAGCTGGACTGGAAGAGAAGCAACCGGGACAGAATCTGGTGCCCCGACAGGGACTAGAACCCAGTGTGCCGGCGCCACAGGCGGAGGATTAGCCAAGTGAACTGGGGCGCCGGCCAGATGTCTATTTCTTTTACCATGTAGTAAGTTGCATCATGACTTGGAATCCATTGCAATCGAGAAAATGTCTTCAAGTACTTAAGGAGGATCAAACCATACCCACAGCTGAATGAAAGAATGTAATGGCAAGAAAAGGGAAACCTACCTTCAGAATGTATTTGTTTTCAGGCATCATTTGAAAAGATTTCAAAATATCTTAGTCCCAGGGTGATGATAGAGGGATAGGGAGAAGCTCAATACTATAAAGTACTGCCTGACTAAAATCTAAAGGATGCCTATTACTTGGGAATACAGTTGGAATTTAGCATTTTCACTTGCATATCATGAAAACCTATATGAGTATGCTTTGAAGTAGAAAAATAAGTGTGCCTTCAACAAGTGCAGAAATGTGATTTATTAAAATCTAACATTAAAATTTATGAATCTCTTACATTTAGATTGCTTTGATCTCAAGAATAAAATGCTGAGTTTAAGACCACCTAGTTTGTTTCTACTTTTCTCTTACTGGAAGTAATTTCACAATTTTTGCATTTTATTTCTTTCCAGGCAAAATATTCACACCTAAATAATCGGTATAAATATTATATTTTCTGCAGCCACTCCTTGTATTTCTGACCTCCTAGTATTCATCTTAAAATTTTAAGTATTACTTTCTCCAGTGTTATTTTATCTTTGCATTTAAGTCAGTAGTCATCACCCTTATAGCTTCTCTCTCTCATTCAGTTTCTCTCTTCCCCATAAATTGTGTATTAAAGTTCTTCAAACAGTAGAAGTGACCAGAACTTTACCTTATGTGATTTGATTTGACTCTATTCTGCAAATTTCCTATAAACTTTAATGGTATAAAGAAAAAAGGTAGAAAATAGATAAGTAAATATTTCACTTAAAAGATGTATTCCCTTTATATGGTACATTATAAGTAGTGGAATTAGTGAATTCATAGATCTTAGTTTAAGTGAAAATGTTTACATGTGTTTCATCTGATAAACATAAAATATTTAATTGTTTTTGTTTGACCCCAAGGAATTTTGTTGTGAGCAAAAGGAAACGGGATTTGGCAAAACCACTCTAAAAGATGCATAATTTTAGGGTCTGGATGAAAAAGAATTCTACTTATTTGAAAAAATGTGTATATTTATTTGAAAGGTAGAGTTAGAGAGAGAAGGAGAAAGAGAGAGATCTTCCCTCCACTGGTCAACCCACCAAATGGCTGCAATGGCCAGGCCAATGCCAGGACCAGGGGCTTCTTCTAGGTGTCCCACATAGGTAGAGGGGTCCAGGGACTTGGGCATTCTTCCACTACTTTCCCAGGTGCGTCAGCAGAGAGCTGAGTCAGAAATGGAGCAGCCAGGATTTGAACCAATGGCTAAACCTGCTGTGCCACAGCGCCAACCCCAAGAATTCTATTTTTGAAGCATGTTTTATTCTAATATATATCAGTGTATATAAGTCTTTTATACCATAAGATAATAAATTACTTAGAAAAGCACCTTTTGATGTTAAAATGCTTATTCAAAAACCTGGTGGAGACCCGTGTTTAAATCCCTGCTCAACCACTTACAAGGTTGTTTGGCAAGTTATTTTTTTCTAAGCTTTAGGTTCCTCATTTGAAAAATAAAAATCTTAACACCTCTTTGACAGATTGGTTTGAAGAATAGGTGCCATGTAGTCTGTTTAGAATGGCTCTTGATATATGATAAATACTTAATAAATTATCATTCTTGGCCAATCAACAGTTATTTATTAAGTAACTACTTTGTTATGGCTGCCATTCTTGTGATTGGAGATAATGTGGTTAAATAAAGTCCTTGCTTTCCTTGAATTTATATATTAGATTAAAATATATATGATGATAAGGAACTACAAAGTTGGGAGGTAAAGGTTCACCTTTTTTTTTCCCAAAGAAACCTTTTATTTAATTAGTACAAATTTCATAAAATGCAACTATAGGAATATAGTGATTCTTCCCACCATACCCACCCTCCCACCCCACGTCCTCCTCTCTCTCCCATTCCCAGTCCCATTCTCCATTAAGGAAAAAAAAAATTGTTCCTCTACAGCCAAAACAAGTGGTGTTCAAGTCATTGTTTCTCAAAGTGTCAATTTCACTTCTACGAATTTCCTTTTAGGTGCTCTAACGCTTGTCGCAGATCAGGGAGAACATATGGTATTTGTCCCTTTGGGACTGGCTTATTTCACTAAGTATGATGTTTTCCAGATTCATCAATTTTGATGCAAATGACCAGATTTTAGTGTTTTTTTTTGTTTGTTTGTTTTTTTACTGCTGTGTAGTATTCTATAGAGTATTCCCATAGTTTCTTTATCCAGTCTTTGGTGACACGCATTTAGGTTGATTCCATGTCTTAGCTATTATGATTGAGCTGCAATAAACGGAGGGTACAGATAATGCTTTTATTTGCTGATTTCATTTCCCATGGGTAAATTCCCAGGAGTGGGATGGCTGGGACATATGGTAGATCTATATTTAAGTTTCTGAGGTATCTCCAAACTGTCTTCCATAGTGGCTTTACGAGTTTACATTCCCACCAACAGTGGATTAGGGTACCTTTTTCCCCACATCCTTGCCAGCATTTGTTGTTTGTTGATTTCTATTTGAAAACCATTCTAACTGGGGTGGGGTGAAACCTGATTGTGGTTTTGATTAGAATTTCTCTGATGGTTAGTGATCCTGAGCATTTTTTCATATGTCTGTTGACTATTTGGATTTCCTCTTTTGAAAAATGTGTTTAAGTCCTTTGCTCATTTTGTAAGTGGATTGTTTGTTTTGTTGTTGTGGAGTTTCTTGATCTCTTTACATATTCTAGGTATTAATCCTATATCAGTTGTATTGTTTGCAAATAATTTCTCCCATTCTGTCAGTGCCTCTTCACTTTCCTGAGTGTGTGTTTTGCTGTACAGAAGCTTCTAAATTTGATGTAATCTCATTTGTTAATTTTGGCTTTGATTGCCTGTGCCTCTGGGGTCCTTAATGGTCACCTTTTTTTGTTTGTTTTTGTTACTTACTTTTAAAAGATTCCTGGGGTGGATATTTTGCACAGTTTTTAAGATGCCACTTGGGATACCCACATCCCTTATTGGAGTAGCTGGGTTCACACCCTGCTTCTGCTTCCATTTTTAGTTCCTTGAGAGGCAGCAGGTGATGGCCTAAGTATTTGGGTTTCTGCCTCCCACAGGTAAATTCCAGGATATTGGCCTCTATCTGGCCTAGCCTCAGCTGTTGGAGGCATTTGGAAAGAGAAGCAGTAAACTGAAGATATCTCTGTCTGTCTGTCTCTCTTCTGCCTCTCAATTAAAATTGAAAATAAAAAAAATAATAATTTTTAAAGACCCTTGACATGCCTTAAAACATTCCTGAAAGCTGAAACTCCTTTAGAACTAACAATTTTTATCTTTCATCATGATAAAATGTTTATTTTATCAGTTTTCATATTTAAAAATTAAAATCACAGCAGATATTGATTGAGCAACTTCCAAGTCTATGCTAAACCTTGTAAGAATACCAAAGTTTAGTTCCTCTAAAGAATTTTTAGCTACCGTGGGAAGATATGACTGATACAGGAAAAAATTCAGTGAAACAATATTTTTAAAGAACACTAAGCAAAAGGCAGGCATTGTGGCGTAGATGGTTAAGCCACTGCTTGTGACTCTGGCATTCCATATCAGAGCACTGACTCAAGTCTGGGCTACTCTGCTTCAGATACAGCTGTCTGTTAATGCACCTGGGAAAGCAGCAAAAGATGGCTCCAAGTACTTGGATCTCTGCTACCCGCATGGGAGACCATGACGGAGTTCTGGCTTTTTTTGTTTGTTTGTTTTTAAAGTCAGAGTTACACAGAGAGAGGAGAGACAGAGAGAAAGAGAGGTCTTCCATCTGCTGGTTCACTACCCAGGTAGCCGCAATGGCCAGAGCTGCACTGATCCGAAGCCAAGAGCCAGGAGCTTCTTCCAGTCTCCCACACTGATGCAGGGGCCCAAGGACTTGGGCCATCTTCTACTGCTTTCCCAGGCCATAGCAGAGAGCTGGATCAGAAGTGGAGCAGCTGGGTCTCGAATTGGCAGCCATTTGGGATGCCTTCGCTTCAGGCCAGGGCGTTAACCCACTGTGCGACAGCACCGGCCCCTTGGAGTTTCTGGCATTTGACTTCAGACTTGTCTAGTCCCAGCCGTTGGGGTCAATTGGGGAATTTGGAGAATGAAGCAGCATACAGAAGGTGGATATCTCTCTCTCCCTCCCTCTCTCTCTCTACCTTTCAAATAAATAAGTACATAATTTTTTATAAAACTTATAAGCATTTTAATAATTTTGTACTATGGTACACACAAGGATGAAAGTACTGAATATGTTAGAATATATTGTAAAGTCTTTTTAGTGCATCATTTTATTACATTGTTTATCACTAAATTCACTTTGCTTGATTTTTTAGCCCCAAATATTTTCAAGGTTTTCTCGTAGTCCAGAATTTTCAAAAGGCATATTACTTTTTTCAGGTAAAACTTTTAAGAAAAGTTTTCTAGCTCTAGTTTTGTCACTGACTTTGACATCATAAATAGATCATAACAATATTGTTTATCTGAGAGCAAGTAGAAAAATTAAATTACATAAAGTCCCATTTTATTTTCCAAATCTACAATGTCATTTACTTTTTAAATTTTTAGTTCCAAAGTGTATAAGACTAGAATAATCTTACCTCAGAAACTCTGTAATGAGATGGATATTTGGTGCAGTGGTAAGACACCACTTGGGGAAGCCCACATGGCTTATCAGAGTACCTGGATTCCAGGTATGGCTCCACTTCCAATTTCAGCTTCCTGCTAATGTGCACCCTAGGAGGCAGCAGATGGCTGAAATACTTGGGGCCCTTCCATCCATATAGAAGAACAAATTGAGTTCTGGGCTCCTGGATTCAGCCTGGTTGTTCCAAACATTTGAGAATTGAATCAGTAAACAGAAGATCTCTCTCTCTCTCTGCATGTGTGTGTGTGTGTGTGTGTGTGTGAATGCTTTTCAAATAAATGCAAGTAAATACGTTTTAAGGTTTTAAAAAAAGTAGTTCTAAAATATTCCCATACTTTTTTTTAAAAGATTTATTTATTTATTTGAAAGTCAGAATTACAGAGAGAGAGTGTGGGGAGCAACTCGGACTAGACTAAGTTACTCGAATTAAGACTTATTCTATGCATCTGCTCTCCCACAATATGGTGCTGGGAGAGGAGTAAACAGCTTCTGCACAGCTGCCTCTCACCAACTTGACAAGCTGCAGGACCTGCTCCTGATTGGAGGAGAGCAGCATACTCGGCGTGTGGGTAGCAGAGTTGGGATTGGTGGAAGAGGACTATAAAGGAGGAGAGAGACAACATGCACCAGGAACACCTGAGGAACATCTGAGCAGCCCCCGAGAGAACTGGCCGGCGGTGTGCCGCTCCCCGCGCAAGTGGGGAAAGTGGCAGGGGGAACCGCCCTTCCACGGAGGTGGAAGGGTCTGTAGCCAACCCAGGAAGAACCAGCAGCAAACCCGGGAAGGGCCGAGCAGACAAAAGAACAGCGCAGGGTCCTGTGTCGTTCCTCCACGAAGAGGGGGAGCGACAAGAGAGAAGGAGAGGCAGAGAGAGAGGGATCTTCAATCCGTTAGTTCACTCACCAATTGGCTGCAATGGCTGGAGCTGTGCAGATCCGAAGCTAGGAGCTAGGAGCTTCTTCCAGGTCTTCCCATGTGGGTGCAGGGGTCCAAGGACTTGGGCCACCTTCCACTGTTTTCCCGGGCCATCGCAGAGAGCTGAATAGACACAGTGGAGCATCCAGGACTCAAACTGGCACCCATATGGGATGTCAGCACTGCAGGCAGCAGCTTTACCTGCTGTGCCACAGTGCCAGCCCCTCCCATACTTTGTTTATAACCTTTAGTATTTTATTGTCAAGTAATTTTTTTTATTATAAATACTTTTTTACTTTTTGTATCCTTGTATTTCTCTAGTTTCTGATACATAGGAATCAAATGCACTTTTTTTTTTTTTTTTGCTGTCTCTATACTTCATCACTGACAGTCACATATTTTAATTAAAAAGTGAGAGCAGGGGGACCAATGAACCAATCCACTTTATATTTGACTACAGACAGTGACTAATTCATTGAATTGTGATTAATTTTTTTGAGAAATATATCATGTACAATAGAAATTATCTTGAGAATCAGTGGTGTTTCACAGATAAAAATAATATGCTGTAGACTTTGGATTTGAAATAGGGGACTCAAAATATTTTGCAAGTTAAGGTTACATAAAGATTTGCTTCAGTAGTTCAAAATTTTTAATGCATTAATTTGAATATGTTATATCATGTGTACATATCACCTTCTCCATGATTTTTATTCTTAGGCAATGAAAACTACAAACAAATAGCAATGTGTGTTCTTTACCACATAAGCATGGATGACCGCTTTAAATCAATGTTTGCATACACTGACTGTATACCACAGGTAAGAGGGTTAGGTGTTCTGAGCAAAGCATTTAAGAAATATGCACATTTTACTGTTTTCTCTTGACTTTTCAGGTGTTTTCCTTAGGAAAATTGAAATACGTTTCTGCTATCCCAAACCAGAGATAGCTATTTAACATTTTGGTATACTTCCTTCTACATACTGAAAACCTAAAAACATATTGGGATAATATTGCATATATAATTTTATATATTGCTTTATTTACTTAGTAGATCATAAAAACACTCATTGTTGAACATTCTTTAAAATTTATTTCTATTGGTTATATAATATTCTGTTGCTTTGGTGTAACATAACTTAAAATTGGTTAAAAATAGTATGTTTGCATATTTTCCAGTTTATCACATTAAAACATATGTAAACAAATTAAGCAAATGAAAATAATGTAATTATGTGGCATAAACATTGATTATAATAGCTTACCTATATATTAATTTTTCTATAGTTTGAATTCCAAAAATGTATAATAACTAGCTCAAAAGGCAAGAATACGTTTTTTTGTCTTGAACACAATTAGCTAAATAACCTTTTAAGAAGGCATAAGTTGGCCAGCACCGCGGCTCACTAGGCTAATCCTCCGCCTGCGGCACCGGCACCCCGGGTTCTAGTCCCAGTTGGGGCGCCAGATTCCGTCCCAGTTGCTTCTCTTCCAGTCCAGCTCTCTGCTGTGGCCAGGGAGGGCAGTGGAGGATGGCCCAGGTCCTTGGGGCCTGCACCCGCATGGGAGACCAGGAGGAAGCACCTAGCTCCTGGCTTCAGATCAGCACACAGCGCCGGCCACAATGTGCCAGCCGTAGCGGCCACTTGGGGGAAGATCTTTCTCTCTGTCTCTCTCTCTCTCTAACTCTGCCTGTCCAAAAAAAAAAAAGGCATAAGTTTATATTACCAACTAGCATTTCAGTTTTAACATCACTGGATATTGTCATTTCTCTAAAAATATAATATTTCATTGTTTTTATTTGCATTTTCATAAATATTGATGAGGCTGAACATTTTATGTTTATTACTCATTTTTAAAAATTCAATTGTTCTATTAGCATGTTAAAGTTTTTATTATTGATAAATAAGATCAATGTGTATAATAACTATACCTTAACCTTCTGTCAAGTTACAAATATATCCCAAGTTTATTACTTGCCTTTTGATTTTGTTTATGTTTGTTTTAACTTGTTTGCATTTCTGATAGGAAAACATTTCACCAAAATTCTTTTATCTTCATAGCACTCTTCTCTAACTAACTAACTAACTATATATATATATATATATATAAAATATATGTTTGTTCTTTTACCCTTAGGGAATATATATTCATAGAAACACTATTATGCCATTAAACAATATTCAGCCAATTTGAATATTTAATCATTGAAACATTGGTTGGGCTGCTTTTTAGTGCTACATTACTTTTTATAAAATAGTTATCTAAATATAGAAAAAGTAAAAATTGCAACATGTATAGCAAAATATACAATAAAAATAACACTTTTAAAAGCACTTTTGAAGAATATGCTGTCATACTTAACTAATTTGTCTTAAGACTCCTCGTAGACAATTCCTTGTTAGCTAAGATGAACTACTGAATGTGCGTTACTTGAAAAATAATACATAGTAAAAGTACACATAACTTCTCTTGTATAGACTCTTAATTGTCCATCCTTCTCTTCATTCCAAATTAGTGAGAAAGCACTAAATTGAATTTGCTATTCCAGGATTTTAACATTGTTATTTACAAACAATTGAAAAATCGATACAATCTAAAGGATAATTTCATATTATGAGATAAACTCTTTATGCTTGTTTATAGGAAATAGACATCCCTAAAACTATGCTGCACATCTTAACTGACAAAGCAGGGCTTCTTATAGAGATAATGCATGTCAGGCTGTAGCCAATGCAAAGTGTAATCAAACTCTTTGTCAAACAAGTTTTCAATAAAAGAGTAGCCATGTCAAAGGGAGATTACAGGTGATTTACTACAGTCTCACGCCATATGTTCTAAGGTTTCTGCCTTGCAGTTTCAAAGAGTGTTCCTTTGCTGATCCCATTTAGTGTCAGAACTTCATTGACTACAGGATATGAATTGGAAAGCAGCCAAAAAAGAATAATATTCTTGCTGAGATTGACTGTTTTTATCCAGATTCAGGTTTTATAGAGAATAACATCAAATAAAAGAAAAATTAAATGCAAACCAAAAAGGGGCAAAAAAAAAAAAGCTTGTTATGTTGAATTTGGAACTTGTAGTTATTTAAAATAACTGAAGCAAGATTAAAGGAGCTTGTTTGGATTACTTTTTGGACATTGTTATTATTGCTAATTAAAACTTTACAGAAACCTCTCCCAAACCTTTGCAGAATACTTATGCATGTTTCCTTGCCAGTTTTCTAAAATCTTCTGTAGGGTTTTCAAAACATTGATGATCTACATTTCATGAACAAAATTTTCCGAAAGTCATTGAGGGAATTGTTTTTAGCTTTATCTTTTCTCTTTTCCTTTTTCAAATTGTAGCTCTTATGGTAATAATGAAGTTATGTTACCAAATTATATTGTAAATATCCTACAGCTTTTCAGTAGGAGGATGTGTTTTGAGAAAACCAGAAATGATATAGCATATGTATGTTCCTAAGTGCCATCCAACCTATATCTTGTACATTTTTAATGGTATCCAATTTTGACATAGTTAGGGAAAAGTTGACATAGCTTTATTGCCACTCAGTAACAGGCTCACTACAAAATGATAGAATCATGGAAAGCAAATTAGTAAGTAAATGAAATTTTCAAATTACCTTTGCAGATTAAAAAATATTGTCCTTTCAGAGATCCTGTCTACTCAAAATAAGGTTTATAATACTTGGAAAGCTTTAACCTCATTTGTGAAAGTAACTGATTAATCTGCTTATTAAAGAAAGCCATATCCAAAGTTGGAACATCTTAGAATTAGTGTAATATCCTATTCTCTTTGAGAGTATGCACATTGATTTTTGTTTAGTAAAGGACTTAAGAATTTTTCAGAGAAGCCTAAAATGACTTTGAAAGTAGGAAATCAGTGGCTTAATAGTAATTAACATTTTGTAGTGACAAAAAATGTTTAGTATGGTCATATTCTTTATGATATTAGGTAACATATAGAGGAGCTTTATAAACTGTAAATCACTATACAAAAGTAAGGTTCTCTTAGTGAAATATTGAGTCTTACTCATCATTTGGAACCATTCATAGTTCAGTTTAAATGCTGCTTTCCCTTTATGTGTTTTATAAAATAAGCCTATAATTAGAGTTTGCTTTTTAGAAAAAACTTAACATGCAAAATAAGTGATTATTTATACCACATGCCTCATAATCTCTCCCAATATTATATTGCTTTCCTTTCTTTGTATGTTGTTGCCTGTAATTATCCAATGTACTCTAATTTTCTTTCCCTATTATGTTACTATTCTGCAAAATTTGGGGGGCGGCCCATGTCATTTTTTATACATTATTCTAATGGTCTCAGTGGGTGGATTGTTTCAGGTATGCATAGTTGGGGATAACCAGGAGTTAATGGTTGTATTCTAATAATAGTTTAAAATGCACATTAACAGTTCATTGTTATTTAAACCTGTAAGATGCATGTTTTGTTTAAATAGGTGCAAATGCCATCCAGATGCATATAAAAATATTTAATGGTAAGAGAATGGCCAATCAACGGACATGGTTAGGTAGTGACGTCATGGTGTTATTTAATATTTTAACCCGAGAACAGTGTGCGAGAGTCTTCATAGTGATCCACATGTTTTCCACTGTAGTTGTCCTATTTGGCCTGTCTTTGATCTGCATGCTTCTTTTTAGCTGAATGCTGGTAAACGTCCTTTCTGACAGCCCCCTTTGCTCTTGCCTGCCATTATCTGCTGAAGTTCAGAAACCAGAGCATCACTTCAAACAGGAGAGTTAGGGAGTAGCCAGTCAGAAGAGATTCCTGAGGCATGCACAGTTCTGGCATAATCATTCAAAGATGTTTGGGTAGGGGAGTGGGGGTGGCGGAGGTGTATGTGAACACAGAGAGCTGTGGGGGTTGGCCTCTGGTCACTGGTAAATAAGTGAAGTCAGGTGCCAGAGAGTCTAGACACAGTGATTTCAGTCATGAGTCTCTGGTATCTGATACCCAATATGGGACTTGTCTGATTGAACACTATTGCCTCTTCATTGCACAGGCTGAAGCCTTTTTAGTGCCTTCCTGTTAAATTAGTAAAAGATGACAATGGATATAGTTAAAATAGAACAAATCTAGTTTTAGTATTTCCTAGTTGTCAGCAATTACACTTACTTTTGAAGTGCCATGGGTAGCAATCAAATTAAAGATATAATGTTACATGTAGAGTTTGAACTAAACTATTTTTTAAATTTGAATTCTTTAATTAAAACTGAAGTGTTTCTCTTTCTTATGAAAAATTAATTCTATATCAGTGCATTCCACTTGAATTTATTTATTTATTCCTAATTTCCTTTGACTTTGGGGTGGTGTTGGGTTTTTAAAACATCATTATTTTTTGAAAAACCCTATGCCTGATTATTTCTGCACAATACTTAACTTGGAAATTACTTTTTATAAAATACTCACCTTCTAAATAAACCACCTGTAACCCCATTTTTAAAGGGCAATTTAATACTACGAGTTAATTTAAAGTAATTATTTGTTATCAATAAATGTTTTGCTTTCTTTTAAAGCATTACTTGAATGTAGCATTTTATCAGTAAAAATATAGAAGAAATCTATAGTAGGTTTTGAATTACAGTATAAAAACATACCTAGAAGAATGCTATCTACACTTTGAGTTATTTGTAATTTAATTTTTATTGGAGATTTTATTTATAATGGCAGATAGGTGGTGAAATTTAACTATATATATCCAGTAAATTAAAATTATTTTATTCTGCCATAGAATCTTTTTATTTTGTAGCACTATTCAGTGTTTATGATCCTTTACCAAGAGATTCCAGTAGTGGCAAAATTTGTGGTTGAAGAACTGCCCTCTGGGAAGGGGTCTGATCACCATTCACCTGCTACAGTTTTGTAGTTTTCAGCATACAGATCAGTACATTTTATTGGAGTGGTACTGTGTTTTTAATTTTGATTTCCAGTTGTTCATTGTTAACTCATAGAAATACGAGTTTTATGTGTTGACTGTGTATCCTTTTTGAAACTCAAAAGTCATCTGGAACTAACAGAGAGTAATAAAAACAAGATTTAACAGAATGGGCTCTAAAATATATCTGGAGGGGGTCACTATGTTGGCTTCATGAAGGCATGTTATTCTAAAAAGAAAATTTTAGGCTATAAATAACAGGAATAACTTCAACATGTTGCTGGCAACTTAAGAAAAAATCTTTATTTAATATATGCTAAGTTAATTGGTGATAGATCAGAAAGAGAAAACTAGCTTTTCCAGACTATGGCATAAAACTTCTTCATTTCCCATTTATTATAACAACTGTCCTCAACATGACAAATCTAGATTACTGCTAAATGACAGAGGTGGCCTATCTTTTCCTTCTTACCTTTCTGAATACTGCTTTCAGAGCCTCCTTCCCTTTTTCTTATCATTAGAGTTCTTTGCTCTAATCACACCATGTCCAAATTATTGAATCTAGCCTGTAGCTATCAACCATATATGACAATCTCCAAATTTATACCTCTAGTCCAGGCATCTTCTAAACTCAGTCCTGCAGCCATAATTTCCTACTGACTATCTACATTCGACTTACCACCTATGCAGTTTAAGTCGACATATCTAAGTACAAAATAACTGTCTTTCCCTTAAGATTTTCTCTATTTTTCCTCGTAGTTATTAACATCACCATCCATGCAGTTGCTCAGTGCAGAATCCTGGGAGTCTTCTTATTCCTTCTCTCCTTTACCCACAATGTCTAATCAATTTTTAAGTGTCATTTTGATTCCCTTTCCTAAGTTCGTCTCTAATAAATCCTATATCAATATCCCCATTGCCCTAGATGGTCCTTGCGTGCCATGATTTCACCTGGACTTTTCT
Organism: Oryctolagus cuniculus; assembly: GCF_964237555.1. Taxonomy (NCBI): domain Eukaryota; kingdom Metazoa; phylum Chordata; class Mammalia; order Lagomorpha; family Leporidae; genus Oryctolagus; species Oryctolagus cuniculus. The sequence continues at coordinate 27,874,333 of NC_091438.1, read as the reverse complement.
TCTTACCTTCTATATGGTTTCCTGCAGTTTTTTGTCCTGTTTTTAGTGTATTTGCTACCAAATCTCAGACACAGACCTTATCCTATTATTTCCTACTTATCCTTAGGGTAAAGCCCAATATCTTTAATATGTATTTCACAGCCTAGACTGATCTGGCTTTTACTTAATTTCTCAGTACTGTTTCCCTTACTCCAGTCACCTTCACTTTCTTTTAATTTTCTTTTTCAGAAGAATCATACTATTTCCTGCATTGTGTGACCTTTGCATCAATTCTTTTCTTTCTAATATTTCTCTTACGGCTGTCAGTTGAAACTTTATGTTTCATACAGAGCACTAGTACCTCATTAACTGTTCATTCAGTTATTGAACAATGAAAGCCTGCCAGTTTTATGTGTTGTAATATAAACCATATTACATTGTTTCCAATGTACAGTCTGACACATTGTAAGATACTGTTTCTGGTTTTCGTTTTTATTTTTATTTTTTGAGTAAAATATGCCCTGTGCTTCTTGTTAGCTAATGAAGATGCTCTTTGAATGTTCAGATGAACGAATTGACTTGGAGCTCATTTCTTTCTGCATTAATCTTGCTGCTAATAAGAGGAATGTACAACTTATCTGCGAAGGTTAGTACCTTTGATTTTCATAGATCATCTCTTCAGGATATGATAACTGACATACAGAAACTAATAAAACTGTTATAGAAGACATATGGAGATTCCTCAGATCTGAAACTAGTACTACCATATGACTCACCCATCCCACTTCTGGGAATTTACCCAAACAACATGAAATCAGCATATGAAAGACTTATTTGTAAGCCCATGTTTATGCAGCTCACTTCCCAATAGCTAAGGTGTGGAATCAACCCAAATGTCCATCAACTGATGACTGGATAAGGAAAATGTGGTATTTATACACTATAGAATACTACTCAGCCACAAAAAAGGAATGAAATTCTGTCTTTTGCAACAAAATAAATGCAAAATAAGCCAGTTGCAAAAGACAAATATATATTTTCTCTGATATGTGCTAGTTAAAATAGAATACAAAAAAATTTATAAGGATAAAACAAACATCTTATGATTTGATTATTATTTTAGCCCTTATCTATACTCCTGTGTAGTAGTGTATCTTTCTACTTTTTACTTGGGGAATATTATGGTTAGTATTACATTAAATCTGTGATTATAAAGTAAATTCAAAATATGTTTTTGTAAAAATTAAAAAAGAAAGAAGGAGGGGGATTGAGGGAAGGAGAGAAGGAGGTATGGGAAGAATGGTTGTCTTCTTAGAATTGTACCTATGAAATACAAGAATCTGTTCTCTTTATGTTAATAATTTTTAATCATAAAAATAATGAATTACAGTGAGTTTATAAATCCTTTTTTAAATAGCTACAGATAGAATAGTCTTGCATCATGAATGAAGACAGTTACCCTTCAGAAACATTTTTATAAACCACTTATAAGCTGAATTTTGTTTAAGATTTATTTATTTATTTGAAAGGCATAGTTAGAGGGAGAAACAAAGAGAGATCAATCTTCCATCCACTGATTCACTCCCCAAATGGCCACAATGACCAGGACTGGGCTAGGTTGAAGGCAGGAGCCAGAAGCTTCATCTGGGGTCCAAGCACTTGGGCTATCCTCTACTGCTTCCCAGGCAGTTGACAGGGAGTTGGATCAGGAAGTGTAGCAGCTGGAACTTGAACTGGCACCCATATAGGTTGCAAGGGCTGCAAGCAGTGGGTTAGCCTGCTATACCACAGCACCTGTCCAGAAAGTTTATTTGTAAAAAATCCTAGATAGAATGAATAGTCTATTACAGAATAGTCTATTGCAGAACAGTCTTATTACCATCTAAGGTGATACATGCTCTCTCGAACTTACCCCTAATGGTAGAGCTAGAAACGTGCCAGGAGATTCCAATTCAATCCCATCAAGGTGGCATGTACCAAAGTGATCAGTTTCAGTTCATAACTGATCATAATGAAAGGATTGTCAAAGGAATCACATAAACAAGACTAATGTCTGCTAATACTAACTGACAGAATTAAAAAGGAGAGAACGATCCAACATGGGAAGCAGGATACACAGCAGACTCATAGAATGGAAGATGTCCTAAACAGCACTCTGGCCTCAGAATTAGCCCTCAAGGCATTCGGATCTGGCTGAAGAGCCCATGAGAGTATTTTAGGCAGGGAAAGCCAAGACACTCTGGCAAAAAAAAATTAAAAAATTAAAAAAAAAAAAAACACACCTAAATGAAAGATCTCTGCAAGTGAGATCCCAGTGGAAAGAACAGGCCATCAAAGAAGGAGGTACCTTTCTCTGAAGGGATGAGAGAACTTCCACTTTGACTATGACCTCGTTTAAATAAGATCGGAGTCAGCAAACTCAAAATGCTTCCATAGCCTTGGCAACTCATGACAAGAGCCTAGGGTGATTACTGACCATAAACAAGTGTGTCAGTTTGCTAAGTCAACAACAGAAGTCACTGTGCGCTTACTCCTTATGTAGGATCTCTGTCCTTAATGTGTTGTACAATGTGAATTAACACTATAACTAGTACTCAAACAGTACTTTACACTTTGTGTTTCTGTGTGGGTGCAAACTGTTGAAATAATATATACTAAATTGATCTTCTGTATATAAAGATAATTGAAAATGAATCTTGATGCAAATGGAATGGGAGAGGGAGCGGGAGATGGGAGGGTTATGGGTGGGAGGGAAGTTATGGGGGGGGAGCCATTGTAATCCATAAAGTGTACTTTGGAAATTTATATTTATTAAATAAAAGTAAAAAAAATCTTTCAAGAAAATAAAGGGAAAAAAAGATAATTGAAAATGAATCTTGATGAAGCATGGGATGGGAGAGGGAGTGGGAGATGGGATGGTTGCGAGTGGGAGGTTATGGGGGGAAAAGCCGCTATAATCAAAAGTTGTACTTTGGAAATTTATATTTATTAAATAAAAGTTGAAAAAAAATCTAAGGTGATAACATACAGGTATTCTAGGTTATTGTTACTATAATATCTTTGTAAAATGGCTTGCTGTAGAATATGGTGTTTCAGAGTTTGTTCAGTAGTTTTTTTTCTTATAAAAGTACAAATAAGGAAAGAGGGAAAAGCTTAAAAATTTTATTCCTACTATCTGGGAATAACCATAGGTAAAAGTATGGTATAAAGCTTTTGTATATGTACAAATAAAAATGTGATTCTACATCATGTGAGATATCTTGAACATCACTTCATGTGGTTAAATACATTTCTGAAGCATAATTATTAATAGCTATGAAATAGTCCATTAAAGGAGTTTGCCAATTTTGGATATTTAGTTTGTTGCTACATATCGTGTTTTACAAACAATGTTACAGTGATTATAATTTCTCTGAATCTTTACACACTTCCATTTTTATATCCATAGGATAAATTCCTAGAAGTACAGTTTTTCTGGGTCAGTAGTATGTATTTTAAATTTGTGGTAGGTATTTAAGACACAAAAAATATGATTGTATTTACACAAAGTTCTAGAACACACAAAACTAATCTATATTTAAGAAAAAAAGATATGAAGAAGAGGAAGTGAAAAGAAGTGATTTTACCTGGGGAATAGGAGTGATTGAGAAGGGACTCAAGGGGACTTTCTGAAGTGAAAGGAAGTATTCTGTACGTTGATATGTGGAGTTGCCTAAGTGAATGTAGTTATCTAAATTAATCAGATTGTACACTTGAGATTTATGCATTTTATTGGCTATAAAATGGTTTGTTTTAAGAAGTAAACAAATATTAAACTTAAGTTAACCTTCATTGGGGGAATTTTCTGTTTTCTGTTTCAGGAAATGGGCTGAAGATGCTCATGAAGAGGGCTCTGAAGTTCAAAGATCCATTACTGATGAAGATGATTAGAAACATTTCCCAGCATGATGGACCAACTAAAAATTTGTTCATTGTAAGTATAGTTTGTTGGCTTTCTGTCTATTCAAATAGATTGGAAATTTAAGCTTTAAATTGCTACATTTGAGAAAATAACATTTACTGGTCTCTCATAAAATGTTAATTTATAACCCTATTTGGTTCTTCTGTTATGAACTTCCTCCCAAGTGTAGGTCTTAGATATCTCAACCTATGTTTAAATGTTGCTATTTTTGTTTTGTGACCCCTACCCCTAATCCAGTACACCCTACAGTCTTCTTGCCTTAAGCCAGTTCATCACAGTCTCTGTTAGCAATTTGAGTCAAGATTATTAAAATAAGATAATCACATTTGATATTTATTTTTTCCTAGGGTTTAAATTATCAAATTATTTCTAACACATAATGCTTTAAATTTATATTGAAATTCTGTTTTATTCAGGATTATGTTGGGGACCTTGCAGCCCAGATCTCTAATGATGAAGAGGAGGAGTTTGTGATTGAATGTTTGGGAACTCTTGCAAATTTGACCATTCCAGACTTAGATTGGGAATTGGTTCTTAAGGAGTACAAATTGGTTCCATATCTGAAGGATAAACTAAAACCCGGTTTGTGCTGAGTATTTTACTTTTGCATAATCACTACATCGTTTTGTTCTGTTGTGGATAAGGCTGCTAGAGCAGTGTTATGTACCTATAACACCAGGCAAAGCATTTTCTTCCCACACCTGTGTTCTCCCAGACAGTGGTTACTGGGTCTCTTTTTATGTGTATGTTCTCTTCTCTTCTTGCTAACATGTTTTCTTAACATTAGTTTCCCTTCCCTATCCTACCTTTCTTGCTTTTTTAACTTTTAACTCTTATACACACACACACAATCAAAACTATTTGAAGCATTTAAATGAGTCTTAATTTCTGTGTCTACATTGTCATTCAGTTGCATTTTCAAGGAATTATTTCTGTTTTCCGTGACTGCTACTCACCGTCATAAAATTTAGGAGGGAGGTTATGGGAGAAAAAGCCACAACAATGCAAAAGTTGTACTTTGTAAATTTATATTTATTAAATTAAAAAATAAATAAAATAAAAAAATGGAAATTTGGAAAAGAACAGTTAAGAAGTGTCTCAAGAATTCACAGGAACTAATTTAATAGCTTTTTGTCTCATTTCTGCACAATTAAACATTGGTAACTTAAGTAGATTTGGGACTTGACATTTCAGTGACAATTTTCCACGTGTTGACTTTACTAGGTGCTGCAGAGGATGACCTTGTTTTAGAAGTGGTGATAATGATTGGAACCGTATCTATGGATGACTCCTGTGCTGCCTTACTAGCTAAATCTGGGATAATCCCTGCACTGATTGAATTACTAAATGGTAACTTGATTTATTTTCATGTTGATGTGTAAAGAGGTTGTTTAAATTTTTAACTATAAAATGCAGAATCTGCAATCATGAAATGTTATTTATTTTGTTTCATCAATTGTAGAAATCTATATAGTTAACAAAAAGGAATTAAATATTTCATTATTAGGTTTTAGATGGAATAATATCAAAGAACTTCAGGTTGCAAAGTTTAAAAAGTTAAAAAAGTAATTTGTCACCAGTTTTACAGATTCTGCCCTCCTTTCACTAGCCTTAAACAGTTGAGAGTCTATCATTTCTTCTTTCTGTTAAACATTTTGTTGATTTGAGTTGAATCTCCTATCTTATGCAAAGCATGCTTTTTATATATTGTTTCTTAGTAGGACAGTTCACTTGGAAGCATATTCCAAACATCATTATTTCTTTCGAGTTCCAGAAGGTGTTCTCCTTTGAATTTTCTGGGATGATGAAAATGTCAGTGTCTGTACTAACCAATACATACAGTTGTTGCTTCTTTAAAGATTTATTTATTTATTTATTTATTTATTTGAAAGGTAGAGTTACAGAGACAGAAGGGAAGAGAGAGAGAGAGATCTTCCATATGTTGATTCACTCCCCAAATGGCCACAAAAAAAAAAAAAAAAAAAAAAAACCAGTTGGGGCTCTGCCAATCTGAAGCCAGGAGCCAGGACTTCTTCTGGGTCACCCACCTGGGTGCCCTGGGCCCAAGAACTTGGGCAATCCTCCACTGCTTTCCCAGGTGCATTAGCAGAGAGCTGGATAGGAAATGGAGCAGCTGGGACTCGAACCTCCACCCATATTGGATGCTGGCAGGGCAGGCAGTGGCTTCACCCACGGTACCAGCCCCCACATACAGCTGTTGAGTACCTGAAGTGTGACTGAGTTTTTAACTTAATTTAATTAGCTGCGGTGGTTTCTGTCTACAATATTTGACAGTGCAGGCCTAGAATCTTCCCCTCATATTTGTATTTCTCTTCAATGGCCAGGGCTCATTATTCTTCATATTACATACAAAATCTATCTGGGTCTAATATTATTGTATGAGATACAAGTTCTCTAGGATCTTTTTTTTTTTTTTTCTTTTTTTACAGGCAGAGTTAGACAGTGAGAGAGAGAGACAGAGAAAGGTCTTCCTTCCATTGATTCACCCCCCAAATGGCTGCTACGGCCGGCACACTGCGCCGATCCGAAGCCAGGAGCCAGGTGCTTCCTCCTGGTCTCCCATGCAGGTGCAGGGCACAAGCACTTGGGCCATCCTCCACTGCCTTCCCGAGGCCATGGCAGAGAGCTAGACTGGAAGAGGAGCAACCGGGACAGAATCTGGCGCCCCAACTGGGACTAGAACCCAGGGTACCGGCGCTGTAGGTGGAGGATTAGCCAAGTGAACTGTGGCGCCGGCCTCTCTAGGAGCTTACTCATTAAAAGTATCTAATAAAGTTCTGGAGTTCTGTTTTCCCATTAGGGTGAATATAGGTCATGCTAATATATTATATAATTCTCTTTATTAAAAAAAACCTAGAAAATAGGATTTTGACTGTTTTTACCATAAAGTTTAAATGATAAGCTGGATATATTTACCTACCATGATTGGATATCACACAATGTAAACATGTATTGAAACATTCTTATAGTACCCCATAAACATGTACATTCTTATGTGTCTGTCAAAAAAATTTTTACTAAAAGTAACTAATGGAATCTGGTGTTTGGTGCAGTGTAAGTCCCCACTTTGGATGCCCACATCCCATAATGGTAGTGCCTAGTTCAAATCCAGGCTACTACACGTACCATGCTGCTTATTAACATGCATCCTGGGAGGCAACAGATGATGGTATAGTTATTTAGGCCCCAGCCACCCTTGTTGGAAGACCTACTTTGAATTCTAGGCTCCTGGCTTTGGCCTGGCCCATTCCTGTCTATTGTGGGTATTTGGAGAATGAACCAAAGGATGGAAGATTTTGTCTCTGCCTGTCTCTCTCTCTCTCTGCCTTGCAAATAAAATGAAAAATAAATAAAATGTTTATATGCTAATGTGATATATGAAAGAACATACTCATCTCAGTCCTTTCTGTATCTTGTATAATATGTATATGCATTTTGTATTAATTTTAATAGCTTTTTAAGTATAACACACAGAAAAATACACAAGTTAAAAATGCATGCCTCAGTATGTTTTCAAAGTGAGCACACCTGTGCTGTTATCAGCCACATGAAGAAATGAAACATCACCAGCATCCTAAAAGTACCCCTCCCTCTTCTCCCAGTCGTTACTACCTCTGTTTTATCAGCAACATATTTGTTTGACTTGATTTCAAACTTTAAGTGAAATATGATTCATGTTGTCCTACATTATATTTTGAGATTCATCTGTTTGATATATAGAAATTTTTACTTTCATTGCTGCATTTGTACAAATTTACCACTATTTATCCTTTATCTATTGATAAATAGTAGAGTTGAGTTTTCAGGGGAGGAGAAAGTGTGTTTTAAATAATGCTCCAATGAACATTCATAAATCTTTCATTTGGTGAACATATGTACTCATTTATATGAGATATATACCTAGGAGTAGAATTGCTGGGACATAATATTGGCCTATGTTTATTTTTTGTAAATGGTGTAAATCTATTTTCCAGTGTAGTTGTGCCGAGTTTCATTCCTACCTATAATGTAAAAAAATGTTGCAGTGATTCTACATCACCACCAGCTTTGGGGGGGTCATTAGTCCCTTTAATTGCAGCCTTCCTGTAGTGGTGTCTCACTGTAGTTTGATTTTGTATTTCCCTGATGACTAATGAAGTCAAGCACGTGTTTGTATTTAGTGACCATTTATTTATGGCCATTAAAATCAAGTGCCTACTTAAGACGTTTGCACATTTTTCTCCTTAGAGTCCTTTTATAATTTGATGTGTTGAACTTTAATCATCTAGAAATAAGGCACCCATATAAGTATTCCTTCTCAGAATTGTGGTGTATATGTGTTTAATTGGTACACCCATGTCACAGCCAGGCATTTTTAGATTAACAGTAATTAGAAGAGTCTGTGTAGTTGACAGATTAGGAATGAAAAGTTGCACAAAGTTGGAGCAAAATGACCTGTGTCCAGGAATTACTATCACAGTGATTTAATCAACAGAGCTGACAGTGAGCTGCCAGAGCCAGTTCACAATGCTTTTATTATTTTTTGATGTTGTCCAACATGAAATTCTCACACCCACAAGCTATATAATACTCTTTAAGAAATATATAAATTTTCAGGCCGGCGCCGCGGCTCACTAGGCTAATCCTCCGCCTTGCGGCACCGGCACACCGGGTTCTAGTCCCAGTCGGGACGCCGGGTTCTGTTCCGGTTGCCCCTCTTCCAGGCCAGCTCTCTGCTATGGCCAGGGAGTGCAGTGGAGGATGGCCCAAGTGCTTGGGCCCTGCACCCCATGGGAGGCCGGGAGAAGCACCTGGCTCCTGCCATCGGATCAGCATGGTGCGCCGGCCACAGCGCGCCGGCCACGGCAGCCATTGGAGGGTGAACCAACGGCAAAGGAAGACCTTTCTCTCTGTCTCTCTCTCACTGTCCACTCTGCCTGTCAAAAAAAAGAAGAAATATATAAATTTTCAAGACCAAAAAATTTGTGTTGAATGAGGAAGCACTATACCAAGAGAGTAACAGGGATAATGGGAAGATTTTTAATTAGACAATGATCTTGGGATTGAAGATTTAATTCTAGGGCATTACGAATTCCTCAAATCTCCTAGGACATATATGGCACAATATTCTTCACTAAAAAAAATTATCTTCGAAAATTTTTTAAATGTAGTTATCTGTTTCGTTCATGTTAAAAAAAAAAAAAAAAGAAGAAGAAGAAGAAGAGTAGGGGGTCAAGTTTCAGTCTTCTGCATGTGGATATCCAGTTTTCCCACCACCATTTAAGTCTTTTCTGCATCATGTGCTTCTGGTTACTTTGTCAAGAGGCAGTTGGCCGTAGATGTGTGGATTCAGTTCTTGAGTTGCTGGTCTTCCATTATACTATGTTGTCTGTTTTTATTCTGGTAGCATGTTGATTTGGTTACTATAGCTCTGTAGTAAGTTTTGAAATCTGATGTAGTGATGCCAACAGTTTTGTCTTTTTAGCTCAAAAATCCTTAGGCTATTCAGGGACTTTGTGTTTCCGTATGAAATTTAGGATTTTTTTTAATACTTCTTTGATGAGTATTTTGATAGGAACTACGTTGAATCTGTACATTTTTTCTGTTGTATGGACAAAAAATGTCAGTTCAAAATGGATAAAACTCAAGTATAAGACCTGAAACCATAAAACTACTAGAAGAAAACATAGGGAAAATACTTTAATATGTTGATATAGGAAATAATTTTTTGGATAAGAAACCAAAGGCACAGGCAACAAAGGCAAAGCTAAACAAATGAGATTATATGAAAGTAAGAAGCTACTGCACAGCAAAGGAACAGCAAAGTGAACAGACAACCAACAGAATGGGAGTAAATATTTGCAAAGTATTCATTTGACAAAGGATTATATCAAGAATATTAAGGAACTATAGGACCAGTGTTGTGGCGTAGCAGTTTAGTTGCCACTTGTGACACTGGCATCCCATATCTGAGTGCTGGTTTGAGACCTGGCTGCTTTACTTTTTTTTTTTTTTTTTTTTTTTTTTTGACAGGTAGAGATATAGATAGTGAGAGAGGCAGAGAGAAAGGTTCTGGCTGCTTTACTTCTGAAACAGGTCCTTGCTATGTGCCTGGAAAAGCAGAGGATGATGGCCCAAGTACTTGAGCCCCTGCCACCCAAGTGGGAGACCCAGATGAATTTACTGGTCCCTGGCTTTGACCTGGCCCAGGCCCAGCTGTTTGCAGCCATCTGCAGAATGAACCAGTGAATGGAAAAATACCATATCTGATCACTGATTTGAAGCCTACCTGCTCCACTTCTATTCTAGCTCCCTAATAACAGCTGGGGAAAAGCAGCAGAAAGTGGCCTAAGTGCTTCAGCTCCTGACCTACGTGAAAGACCCAGAAAAACCTCCTGCCTCCTGACTTTGGGCTGGCCCACTCCCAGCCATTGTGGCCATCTGGGGAGTGAGCCAGCAGATGAAAGATTCTCTCTCTCTCTCTCCCTCTCTCCCTCTCCCTCTCTCTCTGTGTGTGTGTGTGTGTGTGTGTGTGTATCTGTAACTCTGACTTTCAAACAAATAAATAATTCTTAAAAAGAATGTATAAGGAACTCAAAAAACTTAAACACGGATATATAATTAAGAAATGGAGAAGAAATACAGGTGACCAACAAACATATGTAAAAGTGGTCAATATCATAGCCATCAGGGAAATGAAAATAAAAACCACAATGAGGTATCATCTCCAGTTAAAATGGCTATCGCTAGAAAGACAAAAAATAACAAAATTGACAAACATGAAAAAAGGAAATTCTATACATTGTTAATGGGAATGCAAATTAGTATATCCATTATGGAGAACAGTTGAGAGGTTCCTCAAGAAACATCTACCAGATGAACCAACCATTCCAATTCTGGGTATATGTGTGTGTGTGTGTGTGTGTGTGTGTGTGTGTATGAAATCCCTCACATGGTTAATGCATCACTATTTTCAGCAGCCAAGATATGGAAACAGCCTAGGTATCCACTGATGGATGAAAGGAAAAGTAAAATATGGTGTATAATACACATTAGAATATTATTCACCCATTAAAAAGGAAATCCTGATATTTGCAACAGGATGGATGGAAGATAATGATTATGTTAAGTGAAATGATAGACAAATACTACAAGTTCTTTCATATGCAGAAGTTTAAGAAAAGTTAATCTGAACTTAGAGTAGTGATCAAAAGAGAACAGGAAGGTTGGAGGGAGGAAGATGAGGTAAAGGCTACTAAAATATGCTTAAATAGAAATAATAGGTTTTAGTATTTCATAGCATGGGGGGCAGTTATAATTCACAACAATGTACTGTATATTGTATTAAAAAATTGGACAAGAGGAGCTAGCAGACTCCAGGCATGGAGGAAGGATACAAATGTGGGGATGTTGCCTGCGTATATTGAAAAATTGCCCTGCATTCCAAGAAGATGTATAAGTATTACATGTTAATAATTTCAAAAGTAAATTAAATTAAAAAGTAAAAAGTATAATTTGAGTCCATGTATTTTTGGAGAATACTACTTTGGTGAGTTAGTGAAGGAGATCATTTGCGGTAGACTGGATGTTAAGAAGCCCAGAGTTTTCTCCACAGAACTAGATGAATACTGTGTTGACCTGGAAATCTGTTTCTTATATGTCAGTGAACTGTTGCCAAGAATTGATAGCAAAATACACTATTCGTGATCAAATTTTATTACCAGTGCATAAAATTGGATTCTATAAGTAATTATCCTTTGGTGCTATGTATTAATCAATGAATATCAACTAGTCAGTTATGTTATTCTTAGCTTTTGTAATTACAAAACACTTTTCACAATCAGACTGAAACTAAAATGCTTATTATTTTATGCCTTTTGTAAAGCTTAATTTTTGTGAACTTTATTCAATAAATTTTTTATTTTTGCAGGCAGAATTAGAGACAGAGAGAAAGGTCTTCCTTCTGTTGGTTCATCCCCCAAATGGCCGCTACGGCCGGCACGCTGCGCTGATCCGAAGCCAGGAGCCAGGTGCTTCTCCTGGTCTCCCATGCCCGTGCAGGGCACAAGTACTTGGGCCATCCTCCACTGCCTTCCCGGGCCATGGCAGAGAACTAGACTGGAAGAGGAGCAACCGGGACAGAATCTGGCACCCTGACCGGGACTAGAACCCGGAGTGCCGGCACCGCAGGCGGAGGATTAGCCAAGGGAGCCGCAGTGCCAGCCTTATTCAATAAAATTAAATGCCTTTATATAAATAGTCCAATTTCTACCAAAAGCTTAGAATTTAAAAGATGTGATTCCTTTCTCATGTGAAATCAACATTTGTGAGACAAAATAGGACCAGATTTATTTTATGTTTGAATTTTTCAAAAAAAATTCTTATGTAAACAAAAAATCCATTGGTGCTAAGTGTTACTGTTTTACATTTGAACAGAAGCTAATTTAATCAGTTTCTTTGTATCTATTGATAAAGATAATAGAGAAAACCTGTTTCTGTTCCCTTTCACCAGTCTTGTCTCAGTTCTTCCTGGGTTCTCACTGATGTTTTGATAGAACCTATTTCAAATAGTTACCCAAAAACTCATAAGTGATATTCCTATTCATAAATGATATTCCTTCATATTTTTCTTTGTATTTCAAAGTAACATAACTGACAAATCTACAGCAGAATTTATGAAACTTCTTGACTGATCGTGGCTATGTAATTTAAAATGAACACCTTAGATATAGATAGTATGTTACTGAATCTTATAACTAATTTAAACTAAATGTACTTGTTTCCCTATTTCAGTTTTTCTTCCTTCTCCAGGACTCCCCTCAATGTTTTTCAATTGGTATGTAAACGTAATATTTTTTCATTCGAAATTGTGTTTCCTTTCATTTAGCTCAACAAGAAGATGATGAATTTGTGTGTCAGATAATTTATGTGTTCTACCAGATGGTTTTCCACCAAGCCACCAGAGATGTTATAATCAAGGAAACACGTATCCTTTCAATGTTTACATTAGATAATGACATTTCACATATTCCTAGAGTTGCATCTTTGTGTTTTTTGTCTTGCAAATGTGAAAATAATGTTAAAAACACACCAAACTTTGGAATAAACATAGAAGGCAACTATTTTCCATTAACGCTGTTGACCCCAAATCTGTAATGGGAAGAATCTATTAACTTGTCAGGTTGTGGTTCAAGGAAATTTAACAAGCTTACCAGAACTTCCTTGTCATGAACGTAATTTAAGTATCAGAGCTTCCTAGGACTATTCTTAATGCAGCTACCAACTATATGCTAAGTATTTTATATCTCCAAAATCTCTTTCTTGCAGCTCACACATCCCGTTGATCTGTATTTCATGTTACTTGCTGTCTAGCACAATAATTTCACCTCACTTTTATAACATTTTTATAACATCTCAAAACTAATCATTATTTTACTTGTTGCTTTTAAAAAATAACATTGCTTATATAAAATTTACAATATATTGACCAATTCACTGTTTATTACCTTTTTTGAATCCACTCCTCTATTCATCTGAATTAATTTCCTTTCATAATGAAGGAAGGCAAAAATAGATCAAGAAAGCTTTTGTAACTATACAACTCTAGAGCTCCTTCTTCAATTATTTGCACATTTTCAAGAATATGGCCTTTTTTATTTATTTATAGAAGATGACACATTTCATGTTTCTCATATATACAGATTTAGGAGCATAGTGAACCCTCCTACCCAACTCTCCCTCTTGCCAGTCTTCTCACCCTCCTTCCTTCCTTTCTTCTTTCTTTTAATTTTTATAATGACATACTTTCAGTTTATTTTTATAATCATAAGATTAACCCCCCACCAAGTAAAGAATTCAATAGAAGACAAAAACAGTTTACTTATTTGTATCTAGATTTTTCTTTTTTGTGTCTCCTATTCCTATTTCTTGAAACCATTGAAATAAGTTTCTTCTCATCTTGCATCAGTGACTTCATTTTAAAATGTAAAGTCAAATTTCAATTTAGAAGTTAAAATTAGAGAGATGTGGGGATTTCTAATGTAATTGAACAACCAAAATCTAAAATGCAATGTGTGTCTTTAACTATTTTTATTCAGAGGCTCCAGCATATCTCATAGACCTGATGCATGATAAAAATAATGAAATCCGAAAGGTCTGTGATAATACATTAGATATTATAGCGGTAAGTAATTATCTTTTCTTCATAAAGTATAAGATTTCAGTTGGGGAGATAAAGAAATTATAAACTTACTTTAAGCTGTCATTGAGTATAAATATAACTTTATATTTTTGGAAGGTTCAGGAAATCCAATAATATTAAACTTACCTTAAAAACACTCAATCCTTTGGCTTTCAACTGTAAATTCCTTAAAGAGGTTTTATACATATTCCGAGTTTAAGTCTGATCTACACTTGTTTTTCTGAGAAATTATTGTATAGGAACAGCAATTTTGGTGACATTTTTGTCAAAACTCATACAATCAACTTTGCATTTTGGTCATTAAAATAAATGTGTGTCATCTATTTTTAGATATTTGATAATTTTTGCAACTTACATAGACTTGTTGCGTAAGAGTAATGTGTCATATGTCAATCATGACTTCAGAGGTTTTTGAAAAATACATGAGTAGAGGAATATAGACAGAGGAGATACTCTAAGTCTGAAATTAGAAACTTTATAGCCCTGCCGACATCTCTCCAGAAGTTATGCTGCCCACCATCTTCTTCTGCTTGGATGTAGGCCTTACTCCAGGGATATTCCTGATACTAGATTATTTTGAGTATTGTTTTCACCTATGGTGTATACTTTGCTCCCTTCATTGAACTGGATTTGGGTTCACCTTTTAAAAAGTAGCTTCACTGTAGCCTATTCAGTAGTTTTAAATTCTAACTTGGATCCGGTGCTTGGCCTAGTGGTTAGCATGTCTTTTGGGACACCTGCAACCCATATGAGAGTGCCTAGTTAGAGTCCCAGCTCTACTCCTGTGTATGGAGTCCTAACGTGCACCCTGAGAGGCACAGGTGGCAGCTCTAGTTGCTGTGCCCCTGATACCCAGTGAGAAACCTGGATTGAGTTTGTGGCTCCTGGCTCCAATGTGGCCCAGCCCCTGGCTGCTGTGGGCATTTGGAGAATGAACCAAAAATTGGCAAATCTTTCTGCCATACTCTGTATGCCTTTCAAATAAATAATATAATTATTTTTTGAAATAACAGACTTTTAAATAGGTCAGAATAACATTTTTAATAAATTAACAGGTTCATTGGAATTCATTAAGCTGGCATTTTTTCCAGTGTTTTTCTTATGAACCTGGACAATAACCATCAGGAACTTCTTGTCAATTTCCCATTTTCTATTTCAGAAATTAATTTTGCTATCATCTGCTTTTTAGATTTGACTAAGTACCTTATTCCTAGTTTGGAACTAAATGGTAACATTGATATTTTAGCTTTGATCTCAAAAAATAAAGAAAATGCCTGTATTAAATACTTGCTTCCCAAAATATTTTATACATGTAGACTTCTAGTCACAGAGCTTAGGAATATAGACTATTTCATACTCCTAGAGATCAATATCATGGTTCATGTACTATTTTCTAATAGATTACTGTGTTGTATATGAGGAATAAAATACAAACTAAGAAACTTCTTAAAGTTCTATTGCTGTTATCTTACTTTAAACAATGAAGTTAGGAGTTGTCCATCTGTTATAAATTACCTTTAGTGTACTTTTTATCTACATTCTTTTGAGGACAGGCATATGGGAGATGATATATTTAGATTTACTGAGTTGGTGTCTTTGGTTTAGAATGTAAGTTAATGATGGTTCCAAATTGCCAGCTCAGCTGTAATATTAAGAAACTTAGGAGGCAAGCATGTGGCATGGCAGGTGGAGCTGCTGCCTGTGGTGCTGGCATCCCATATTGGCATCATCTCGGTCCTGGCTGCTCAAGTTCTCATCCAGCTGCCTACTGGTGTGCCTAAGAAGGTGACAGAGGATGGCCTGAGTACTTAGCCCCTGTCCCCAAGTGGGAGACCCAGAGGATGCCCCTGGCTCCTGGCTTTGGCCTGACCCAGCCCTGGCTGATGTGACCATTTGGGGATTGAACTAGCAGATGAAAGATATATTCTCGCTCTGTAACTCTACTTTTCAAATAAATAAAATTTTCAAAAAGAAAAAGTTTATATATAATATGAATATATTGGTTATAAAATTTAAAAAAATTTTATTCTGTTATTTCTAAACTCTGAGTTCAAGTCTCTTCCTTTAAAAATATTTTTAAAAACATTCTTTTCAGTATTTTCTAAGGATTTTTTTATTCGAAAGGGATAGTCAAACAAGACTAGTGATAGAATAAACTAACTGATAGAATAAAAAAGGGAGAGAACGATCCAACATGGGAAGCAGGATACACAGCAGACTCATAGAATGGAAGATGTCCTAAACAGCACTCTGGCCTCAAAATCAGCCCTTAAGGCATTCAGATCTGGCTGAAGAGCCCACGAGAGTATTTTAGGCATGGAAAGCCAAGACACTCTGGCAAAAAAAAAAAAAAAACTAAATGAAAGATCTCTGTGAGTGAGATCCCGGTAGAAAGAATGGGGCCATCAAAGAAGGAGGTACCTTTTTCTGAAGGGAGGAGAGATCTTCCACTTTGACTATGACCTTGTCTGAATAAGATTGAAGTCGGTGAACTCAAAATGCTTCCATAGCCTTGGCAACTCATGACTAGAGCCTAGGGAATTACTGACACCATAAATAGGAGTGTCAGTGTGGGATCTCTGTCTTTAATGTGTTGTCCAGTGTGAAGTAATGCTATAACTAGTACTGAAACAGTATTTTACACTTTATGTTCTGTGTGGGTGCAAACTGATGAAATCTTTACTTAATATATACTAAATCGATCTTCTGTATATAAAGATAATTGAAAATGAATCTTGATGTGAATGGAATGGGAGAAGGAGTGGGAGATGGGAGGGGTGTGAGTGGGAGGGAAATTATGGGGGGGTAAAGCCATTATAATCCATCAACTGTACTTTGGAAATTTATATTTACTAAATAAAAGTTTAAAAAATACAATAAAAAAGGCATAGTCACAGAGAGGCAGAGAGAGAGAGGTCCTCCATCTGCTGGCCCACTCCCTAGATGGCCACAATAGCCGGAACTGTGCAGATCTGAAGCCAGGAGCCAGGAGCCTCCTCCAGGTCTCCATGTGGGTACAGAGGCCCAAGGACTTGAGCCATCCTCTACTGCCCTCCCAGGCCACAGCAGAGAGCTAGATCCAAAGTGGAACAGCTGGAACTTGAATCAGGGCCCACATGGGATGCTGGCACTAGCAGGCAGCGGCTTCACCCACTACACCACAGTGCCGGCCTCCCATTTCTTTTCATTTTATATGAAAGGCAGAAAGAGAGATCTTCCATCCACTGGTTCCCTCCCCCAATACACGCCACAGCCAGAGCTGGACAAATCTCAAACCAGGATCCTGGATCTCCATCCATATACTATAGCCATCATCTGCTGCCTGCCAGTGTGCACATTAGCAGGAAGCTGGATCAGAAGCCGAGGATCTGGGACTCAAACAAGGCACTTTGAAGTGATATGCAGGCATTCTAGGCAGCAACTTAACCTGTGCACCAGACACCTGCCCCTTAAGTCTCTTTTTAAACTTGAGCCATCCCTATCCTGTGTCTTCTTTCTCTTCTGCATACTGTTCACACTCTCTCCTTTCTAGAACCAGATTTTTTTTAATGTGTTTTACTTCATTTCTTCACTTTTCCCATCTTCCTTCCAACCTTTGCTAATTCTGGCTTCTTCTGTTGCTGCGTTGAAGGGCTCACTAAAGTAATCCTGCCCTTCATTTCTTTACAATACAATGAGAATTTTCAGTCTTCCTTTTGCTTTGTTGATCCTGTCTTCCTTGGAGGTACTTAAAAATCCTTATGTACTGTCACAGCAGGCATTTGGTCCAGCATTTAAATCACCAGTTAAAAAGTCTGAGGTCACACATATCTGTGCTTGGGTTCCAGCTCCAGATTCCAGCTTCCTGATAATGTATACCCTGGGAGGCAGCAGAGACAACTCAAGTAGTTGGGTCATTGCCACCCATATAGAAGACCTAGATTGAGTTATCAACTCTCAGCCTCAGCTCAACCCAATCTTGACCATTGCAGGCATTTCATTACTGAACCAGCAGATAGAATCTCTCTCCCACTCCTCCTTCCTCTCTGCCTCTAAAATTAATTAATTTTTTAAAATGTTTAAATGTAAAGTCACAAAGAAAATTGTGTTAGATTTTATCGCAAAGTACTTTGTTAACATGAGGACTTCTAAGGAGAAGAATTAGTATAACAAAACTGGTAGTTTAACATCTGGCTAACCGGCACCCCAGGTTGTAGTCCCAGCTCTCTGCTGTGGCCCGGGAAGGCAGTGGAGGATGGCCCAAGTGCTTGCGCCCTGCACCCACATGGGAGACCAGGAGGAAGCACCTGGCTCCTGGCTTCGGATCGGCGCAGCGTGCCGGCTGTAGCGGCCATTTGGGGGGTGAACCATTGGAAAAAGGAAGACCTTTCTCTCTGTCTCTCTCTCTCTCACTAACTCTGCATGTCCAAAAAAAAATAATAATAATAACAGCTGGCTATGTATACGTGGGCTCCTAAGAAGCTAACTGATCGCCTGAGTTAGTATTAGAAACAAAAATCTGAACAAGTAAGTTGACAGATTTGGTTCATCTAAACTCTCTTTGATTCTCTACAGTGGATTTATAAAGTATGTATTGGATATGATACCAAATAATTTATGGATTGTTTCACACTTCTAGAAGCATTAGTCTAAAAAACTTATTTAGAAAATCCAAAATGAGAATATTTAAAGATGTCCACATGTGGATGATTCATGTCATTTGCAACTTCTGTAGTGCCCAACTGCATGATGGTCATGGCTGAGTTTCTTAGAACAGAATCTTGTACAGCTGATATAAAGACACCAGGCAGTGGAAACATCCCACATGCTGCTGGAAGAATGTTTCTTTACCTTTCCACTGTTATGTTTCTTTAAGGATCAAGGCTATGATTCCATTTTAGCTAGACAGTAGGCATCTATATTGATTTTCTCTAGACAGTAGGGAAGTGTTGTATATCCACAAATATTTTTCTCTTCTTTGTTGAGTAGGGATTCTGGTCTTAGAGTCAATCCTTTATCTTGATAAAGTGGCAACTTGATCTAATAGAGTATTACATCCCAAATACAACTAATTCTAATTCTGCCTACCTGCTGAATATTATCAGGCAACTCAGTCAACTAGTTGAAGATTCTGTTTACAATAACACTTTTGAGGTAAGAGTTATTTTAAGGTTTAAAGAAAATATAATTAAATCATCTATCATGTGATGATCATTCAGTGTGTTTTTGTTTAATCTAGACCACAATTCAAACATAGTTGAGTTTATACATAGATTATATATCTTGACCAACATTATCTTCCTTGGGAAAATTAAGTATCTATATAATTTTCTTGTTATTTTAAATATTTAAATGACATTGGAAGACTTCCCACTTAGTGTCTGGAATTTAACTGTTGGAAGATATTTGGAGAATGTATTTTGGCCAGATATGTTACTACTTATAGTTTAGATTTGAAGTTGTCCTGCAAAATGGCTGAATTTGCCACTTTCTACTTCATACCCATTAACTGAACAAGACAATTAACTGAAAGGCCTTGATTAGGATCTTTAAATAGGAAATAGGAACCTGTCTCTTATAATTTGGAAAGCCTTATCTGTTAGATTATCTATAGATTCTGAGTCTATGGTGATTTACTTGGATTTGGACTCAATTTATAAATTGTCAAACCAAAATTATACTCTTAGCTTGCTGAGCATTCTTGGGAGACATTGGAAGTGTGAACCATTTAATACATCAGTACATAGAGAACAGTTTCTCAGTTCCACTTGGAAAATAACTGCCAGGCTTGGGATTTTTGAGCCGAGACTCTATTACAGATCACAACTGAGGGTGCTAATTGTTTGTCCTGAACCTTTTTCAAAGAGTAAAACAAGAGGAAATTGACTTAATTTGAAGCAAAAGAAACTTTGATCAGACACAGCAAAAATGGTTAAAAACTAGAAAAAGACCATCAAGCGAGAATGTGAAGTCTGTCTAGCTAGCATTAGTAACGACTAAATAAACTTTTAAAACAGTTTGTAAGAAACCTGCATAGGGACAGTGTAAATGATCTCTTAAGACTCTTTTTACCTCTAGATTTCGATTTCCTCTTATTGTCAAAATCACTATATAATAAAATCTAAAATATATAGAGAGAATGGAAATGTTTGTAACTCAAAGTGACTTTTCTTTAAGGAAATAAACTTGTTTGCCACGCAAGACAAACAATATAGAATAAATACCAAGAAAAACTGCATGCCTATAACTGTTAGGGAAATATGGCTTCTTCATGAAGGTCTTATCCCAGAATTAGGCAAGTGTAACACTAGTGATGATTCGTTTAATGCAGTTAGGCCCCAGCCTGCAATTGAAGTTGAATTGAAACAGATGTGTAGTGGTAGTATTCTGGGTACTAAATAGGATTACTAAACATGTATTATGTGATGCAGTCTCTGTGTCCTTAACAACTAGTTGCATTGTGACTAGGTAACCTGTAGCTTGGTGAGTCAGGAGATGATATGTGGGCATGGAGATGAGCAGAGAGGCAAGTAGAGAGAAGCCCAGCTACTTAATCGTCCAAGGGGATAGTAAGGAAGTTGACCATTGCCTTTTCTCTTCCAAGCCTTGGGAATCATGAAAGGAAGAACAGATCCTATGCATCTAATTTAGAGAGCTTCTGAAAACCCAATTCGGTTTTTATTCTTTAGTACTTCCTCAGCTTTGTGTGAAATGTATGAGAAACTCAAAAATTCCTTATTGATAAACATATCCCTCCCCTGACATATCTGGGTTGCCAAACATTTAAAACGTCTTTGAAAAGCATATTCTCTGTTTAGAACACTGAGACAGACATTGGGAGTACAAAACTTAACACAAAGACCCTAGAATAGGTTTACAATCTAGACTCTAGAGAACACCAAGACTCTCACTGAAACATATGGATTGGCCTCTGAGGAGGCCATACTACCAAATGGCCCTATCAGTAAGATATTCTGTATTAATGGCACAATATATCTGCAAGTGTTTACGGGAAAAGAGATGGATTCCATAGTAAAAGACTGATATCTGTTGTTTTTGTTTGTTTGATTTAATATGTTAATAAAAATTTAGAAATATAAATTCATAATATAAATAAATTTTAAATATAAATTTAAATATAAATTTATAAAATTTTATTAATATGTTAAGCAATAAAATTTATTAAGATATTAATTGTTAAGATGCTATAATAAAATTTTATGTATTAATATGTTGATTAATTATGTTTGTTAACATTACTATGTTAATAAAAATTTATGATGAAAATTTAATAGCAAAATATGTTATTAAAATCAGTTTAATATTTTCAAAAATGCTATTTTTGCTTTTTTTAATTTTAATTAGTTTTTAATAGATTCAATGTGATTTGTAGATATAATTCTTTTTTTTGTTTTTTTGCCAGGCAGAATTAGACAGAGAGAGAGACAGAGAGAGTTACAGACAGTGAGAGAGAGATAGACAGAGAGAAAGGTCTTCCTTCCATTGGTTCACTCCCCTAATAGCCTCCATGGCTGGCGCTGCGCCCATCCAAAGCCAGGAGCTGGGTACTTCTTCCTGGTCTCCCATGCGGTTGCAGGGACCCAAACACTTGGACCATCCTCCACTGCCTTCCTGGGCTACAACAGAGAGCTGGACTGGAAGAGGAGCAACCAGGACTAGTACCCGGTGCCCCAACTGAGACTAGAACCCGGGGTGCCAGTGCTGCAGGTGGAGGATTAGCCAAGTGAGCCACGGCACCGGCCTAGATATAATTCTAAGAACATAATGATATTCTCTTCCTTCCACCCTCTTTCTGTCTTTTTTTTTAGCTTTTGAGATAGCATATTTTGAATTTACAATACAGTAAAAAGTCTTAATGCTTACTGAATAAGAAGTTTAAAAAGGAAACCAACAGAATTGGAGAAAATATTTGCAAACTATGCAACTATTAAGAGATTAAGATTCAGAATTTATAAAGAGCTCAAGAAACTCAACAATAACAAAAGAAACAATACAGCTAAGAAATGAGCAAAGGACTTGAACAGGCATTTTAATGGCCGAAAGACACATGAGAAAATGCTTACTGGTCATCAGGAAAATGCAAATAAAACCACACTGAGGTATCATTTCACCCCAGGTAGAATGGCTATTATATAGAAATCAGAAAATAATAAATGCTGGCCAGATGTGGGAGAAAAGGTACCCTAATCAACTGTGGTGGGAATGTGCACTAGTATAACCCGTATGGAAATCAGTATGGAGATTCCTCAAATCTGAAAATAGATCTGCTGAGTGACCCAGCCATCCCACTCCTGTGAATTTACCCAAACAAAATGAAATCAGAATATGAAAGTTATCTGTACCCCCGTGTTTATTGCAGCTCAATTCACAATAGCTAAAATATGGAATCAATCCAAATGTCCATCAACTGATGACAGAATAAAAAAAATATTATACACACACACACACACACACACACACTGGAATATTATTCAGCCATAAAAAAGAATGAATCTTGTCTTTTGCAACAAAATGGATGCAACTGGAAACCATTGTACTAAGTGACATAAAAAAGACAAATATTATGTTTTCCCTGATCTGTGGTAGCAGAGTACAAAAAAAAGGTAACATATATGAGTGAAATTGACATTTTAAGATTTGATTGGCCGGTGCCTCGGCTCAGTAGGCTAATCCTCTGCCTACGGCACCGGCACACTGGGTTCTAGTCCTAGTCGGGGCGCCAGATTCTGTCCCGGTTGCTCCTCTTCTAGTCCAGCTCTCTGCTGTGGCCCGGGAGTGCAGTGGAGGATGGCCCAAAGTCCTTGGGCCCTGCACCCTCATGGGAGACCAGGAGAAGCACCTGGCTCCTGGCTTCGGATCAGCATGGTGTGCCGGCTGCAGCAACCATTGGGGGGTGAACCAATGGAAATGGAAGACCTTTCTCTCTCTCTCTCTCACTGTCCACTCTGCCTGTCAAAAAAAAAAAATTTTTGATTATTGTTTACAGCCCTTGTCGCTACTGTTGAGGAACAGTGTTTCTTTTTTTCTTCTTGCTATTTGTTGAATACTTAGTGGAGGGTTAAACTTATAAGTATAAAATAAAAAGTATGCCATTATAAAAAGTAAAGAATAAAAAAGGTAAGGGGGGTGGAACCATGGGCAGGAGGGAGTGGAGGGGAGGAAGTATCACTTTGCTCCTAAATCTATATATATGAAATATGTGAAACTTTTTTACCGTAAAAAGGAAATGACCTTTTTAAGATTTATTTATTTGAAAGAGTTACACAGAGAGGAGAGGAGAGAGAGAGAGAAAGAGGTCTTCCATCCGATGGTTCATTCCCCAATTGGCCACAATGGCTGGAGCTGTGCCAATCCGAAGCCAGGACCCAGGAGCTTCTTCCGCGTCTCCCACTTGGGTGCAGGGGCCCAAGGACTTGGGCCATCTTCTACTGCTTTCCCAGGCCATAGCAGAGAGCTGGATCAGAATTGGAGCAGCCGAGACTAGAACCGGTGCCCATATGGATGCCGGCGCTTCAGGACAAGGTATTAACCTGCTGTGCCACAGCACCGGCCCCAGGATCTGATCTTAATGCTCATTTCAGTGCTTTCTAAACTGTCCACTGAAAGGCCTCAGTCTAGATTATTGGTTCAAATGGATTTTAAATTTTGAGCCACTTACAGAATATGAAACATTAGCCAGGCACATCTCAAATCCGGAGGTTATCTGGAGCAACTCTTGAATACAACAATGAGTTATTCTCAGCTTAGAAACTTAAAATCTATTTCTAGAGAGAACAGGATGAAAGTCACAGACCCCTCAAAAAAAAAAAAAAAAAAGCCAAGAATCAAATAAGTCTGCCTCATGAATCTTATTTAAAGAAACAGACCATTACTCTATTCCAGTTTTAGAAGTGGCAGCTTAACAGCTTTGACCTCCTAGTATTGGCCCTATATTAAAAGCCAGGAAAAGTAAGATCAGAGTTAAAGTTCACACCACTAGCATTTGGTAGAGCCATGGAACTGGGATCTAGTCTTATATATCTTAGCTATCCCAAATATTTTAGCATATTAAGTCACTTACCACCACAAAATGCTGCAAGTTAGTTTTCACTCTATGACCAGTGAAGAACCGTGCTTGAGTGTATATGCCATTGGGATATAAGAGCTAAGTACTCAAAAGGTGTTTGAAAATGGTACTTGAGGGGCCGGCACTAGGCTGCAGCAGGTTAGCTGCTGCCTGCAGTAGCAGCATTTCATATAGGTGTCAGTTCCTGTACTGGCTGCTCCACTTCCAATCTAGCTTTCTACTAATGGATCTGGGAAGGCCGCAGAGAATAACCCAAGTGCTTGGAACCCTGCACCCACGTGAGAGACCTGCATGAAGCTTTTCACTAGCCCTGGCCATTGCAGCCATTTGGGGAGTGTTCCAACAGATGAAAGATCTCTGCCTCTCTCTCCCTCCGTAACTCTGCCTTTCAAATCAATAAACCCTTAAAAAAAAAGAAGCAGCAGCAGTTTAACAAGTAAATAGCAAAAAGACCCTCGTTTAGTGGACTGTTATACAATGGTTATAACCAATAATTGATTGGAAAAATGACATTTCACCCATATACAGTAAATTTTAAAGTAACCGCATATCAGTAAAACTATAGTACTGTAACATTCTTAAACATTTGTTTAACAAATACGAAACAATTTTTAAAAACCATACTTGTAACAATACTGATACAGACCTTTCTTTTTTCTTTTTATTTTTTGTTTGTCTTTTAAATTTTACCTCGCATATATAAGGGAAAACATGCAGTACTTGTCTTTCTGATTTCATTCAACACGATGTCCTCCATTTGCATCCATTTTGCTACAAATGGTAGAATTCCATTCACTTTATAGCTGAATAATATTCCATTGTGTATATTATCCATTCATCTCATGACGGACACCTTGGCTGATTCCAAACTTTGCCCATATGAACAGTGCTGCTATAAACATGGTGGTGCAAGTATCTCCTTGATACACTATGTTCAAGTCTTTTGGCTGTTTACCCAGTGGTGGGATTGCTAGGTCATATGGCAAGTCGATTTCTAGTTTGTTAAGAAATCTCCACACAGATTTACTCTTTGCTCTTATTTACATTCTCACCAACAGTGAATAAGTGTTCCCCCTTGTCTATATCCTCACCAAGATTTGTTACTCTGTGTTTTGTATTCTAGCCTTTCTGACAGGAGTGAAGTGACACCTTGTTGTGATTTTGACTTGCATTTCCCTGATGGCTAGTGATATTGACCATTTTTTCATATATTTTTGAGCCATTTGTATTTTCTTTTGAGAGCTGTCTATCGAAATCCTTTGCCTATTTCACAGCTGGATCGGCTGTTTGTTTTTGAGCTTTTCAAGTAGTTGATATATCAGTATATTTATAAATATCCTTTTTCAGATAAGTGATTTTCAAATATTTTTCCTATTCTGTTGGATGTCTCCTAACTCTGTTGATTGTTTCCTTTGCTGTGCTAAAGCCTCTGAGTTTGACATAGTCCCATTTGTTTAGTTTTGCTTTTTTTCCTGTGCTTTGGGGGTCTTGTCCAAGAAGTTGTCCCCTACACCAGTGTCTTAGAGTATTTCCCCTCTCTTTTCTTCCAGCAATTTCATAGTCTCAGGTCTTAAATTAGGTCTCTGATCCATTCTGAGTTGGTTTTTGTATATGGTGAGAGGTATGGATCTAATTTCATTCTTCTGTGAATATACATCCAGTTTTGCCAGCATCATTTTGTTGAAGAGATTATCCTTACTCCACTGTATAGTCTGAAACTTTTGTCAAAAATCAGTCGGCTGTATGTATGTGGATTAATTTATGAACTCTCTGTTCTGTTCCATTGAGCTATATGTCGGTTTTTATGCCAGTACCATGCTGTTTTAATTTTAATTATCATAGCTTATAGTATGCTTTGAAGTCAGGTATTAATGATGCCTCCAGCTTGATTTTTCTTGTTCGGATTGCTTTGGTCTTGGTCTTTTGTGATTCCATATGAATTTTAGTATTGCTTTTTTTAAGATTTATTTATTTATTTGAAAGTCAGTTACGTACAGAGAGAGAAGGAGAGACAGAGAGAGAGAGAGGAGAGAGAGAGGTCTTCCATCCACTGGTTCACTCCCCAATTGGCCGCAATGGCCAGAGCTATGCTGATTCAGAGCCAGAAGCCAGGAGTTTCTTCCAGGTCTCCCACATGGGTGCAGAGGCCCAAGAACTTCGGCCATCTTCTACTGCTTTCCCAAACCATACCAGAAAGCTGGATCAGAAGTGGAGAAGCAGGGTCTCGAATGGGCGCCCAAATGGGATGCCAGCACTGCAGGCCCCAGTATTGCTTTTTCTAATTCTGTGGAAAAAAAAAAAAAAAACTCATGGATATTTTGTTAGGGATTTCTCTAGGTAGTATAGACATTTTAATGATATTGATTCTGTCCGGCTAATCCTCCGCCTGTGGCGCCAGTACCCCAGGTTCTAGTCCCGGTTGGGGTGCCATATTCTGTCCTAGCTGCTCCTCTTCCAGTCCAGCTCTCTGCTGTGGCCAGGGAAGGCAGTGGAGGATGGCCCAAGTGCTTGGGCCCCTGCACCCGCATGGGAGACCAGGAGGAAGCGCGTGGCTCCTGGCTTCAGATTGGCTTAGCGCGCCAGCCATAGCGACCATTTGGGGGGTGAACCAACGGAAGGAAGACCTTTCTCTCTCTCTCTCTCTCTCTCTCTCTCTCTCTCTCACTCACTCTCTCTCACTCTCTCTCACTCTCTCTCACTGTCTAACTCTGCCAGTCCAAAAAAAAAATATGATATTGAATGATACTGATTCTACCAATCCGTGAGCAAGGAATACATTTCTGTTTTTTTTTTCCTTGGTGATTTCTTTCATCAGTGTTTGACAGTTTTCATTGTAGAGATCTTCCACTTCTTTGGTTAAATTTATTCCTAAATATTTTATTTTTGTTGCTGTTGTGAATGAAATTTCTTTCTTGATTTCTCTGTGAGTTCATTATTAGCATACAAAAAAGCTACTTTTTTTTACATCATGTCATTTGCAAGCATGAATAATTTGACTTCTTTTCCAATTTTGATGCCGTTTCTTTCTTTTTCCTCCCTAATTGTGCTTGCTAAAACTTCCAGTACTGTATTGAATAAGAGTAGTGAAAGTGGACGTCCTTATCTTGTTCCATATCTGAGGGGAATTGAAACAGGCCAATGTTTAATTGGTGCAGTCATAGGTTTGTATCACCAAGATTTTGAATGGGAGCCCTTCTTTTTTAGTAACTTTAATTATAATCATGAGGAGAGTGTATGTTTTAATAACTTTGAATTAATGCCTAGCTCTAGTACTTTAAACTTGGAAAATAAGATGTTGTCTTCAGCCAAGGTCAGATAAAATCATAGTCAATAAGACCAGTTAATTAAAATTAGATCAACAAGTATAAATTAAAAGTAGTGTCTGTCATCAAATGTCATAATCCTCACTATCAGCAATGGTTGTATGAAACAGAAAATCTGGATTTATTAATAATGCCCCCAGTCATAGAGAACACTGTAAAAACTATCTTACCATATCTTGAAAAGAAAGTAATAGAGAATGTTTTATAGGGTTAAGATTAGGGTTAGGATTAGAATTCGGGCTTTCAAAAGCAGGAGTTGGTAAAATGAGTAGATAGTAGTCACTTTTTATTGGTCTGTTGTTTGGGTGTTGACACAGAACATGGCTTTTCAAGTGAATTGTTGACAGAAAATTCTTTTACAGTCTTCGCAAATTTTAATTTCTTAATATAAGTTTGATTTTTTTTAATTCCATGCAGTCAAATGGAGTTCAGTGAGAGAAGCTTGGTTGCCATCTTTTGTTATTTATTTTTATGTTGCAGAGACAAAGAGGCAGGAATTTAGGTTATTTTTCCAGATTCTCAGAACTTAAATACACACTTATGAATTTATATATACATGAATGTAAATATGTTCACTTTTTCCTATACGTGTGTTGCTTTTTTTTTTTTAATTGTTAGCAGTTGAACTTAGGAGATCTCAAGTGTAGTATGAATGAGAAAATTCATGATTTCTTACTTAAGTGAGTTTCTTTTAGTTTTATCTTTTTAATTTGTGGTCTGACTTGGCATGATATGTGGAATGATATTGCACAGGTTAGCCTCCCCATTGCTTTAAGAAGAGGTTGTTTGAGGAGATAATTGTACTTAGAGGTCTGGTTAGAAAATGCCATAATCAAGACTAAAGGTCAGCACTCAGGACAGTTCTGTTGAGAAATAGTATGTGCATAAATATCAATTACTTGACTATGTTTGTGTTTAAACATGTGTGTGTCTGTGTATATGTGTCACTGACAGAAATATTTTCTGAGATATAAAAAGCATCTTTTTAGCCACTACCACCTTAATCTTAATGAGCAACTAAATTACTCTAGACCTGCTTTAATTTAGTATGAAAATTGTATTAAATAAACCATATTACAGCCTCAATTAGGGGGCTGCCACATTAAAGCAGCAAGGAAAATCTGTTTTATATCAGTTATGTCAGAACACAAAGCAGATCTATGTAGCTCTATGTTATCCTATAGTGTGTTAATCAGATACAAGGTGTGACGGAAACCAGTGACAAAGAGTTTTCCTGATAGTGAACAGGCTCTGATAATAGGCTGGTTAAGGCTTCATAATGTTTCACTGGTTAAGTAGTAAAATGATGTAGAACTTCAAAAGGGATGGCACATTCCATGTAATATCAAACCATAGTCTTTCATGATGCTTTTTTGCTATTGTAAATTTATTGAATTTATAGAATTTATTGGAACTGCTAAGTGCAATAAGATCCTAATGTTGGGAGCTAAGAGAAGAAAATAAAAGAAGAAATATATTTTCCTTTAAAGATGGTGTAAACTCAAGTCTCAAAGCCAGAACATGAGGGTGCAACTGCTTATAAAAATAAGTCTTTCAAAAATGAAGAAAAAAACAACTATATCCCTAGAGTATTTCCAGAAAAGCTTGTTAGGGTCCAGTGATATATCTTGGTTGTGATTGAGCTGTGAATTCTCATAGTTATTTTCTGGTATGGGGGCAGGGTATAAGAGAAGAACAGAGATTAGAAGAGAGGGGTGTTAGAGAGAGTTTGTTTTAACAGATATATATTGAATTTATTTAAAATGTTGACACTGATATTCACCTGGAGTTACTATTTAATTTTTTAAAAGAAATTTGTCTACTACCTGTGTTTTTCAGTTACTTGAGATGGTTATATCAACAATTTTATGAAGTAATGAAGTGAATCATAAGGTTAAGTCTTAGATTGTTTTATTTTAACAATGAAATTTGAGACAGATGAAACAGTAAAATACCACTTGAAAGTTATATTCTTCAGTTAATAACCAAGTGAGAACTGGAAACTAAACTCCTGACTTCTAAGCTACATCCTTAATATTATACCTCACTGAATTATCAGTATCTACAAATTCAGACTCTGAGATGCAAAGAAACTATGACTTTGCCATGACTTAAACCATATTCGTTGAGTTGTCCCAGAATATAAATAGAATGTAGCTGAGGCTAGAGATTCTGGAATGATGGCTTGTTGCAATATAATCAAGTTTCTACTGGCTTTCATTGAAATGGGAGAGGGAAAATGTTTTAGAAGGGAAAATTTTTTAGAAGGAAAAATGTTTGTGCTTATGGGGATAAAGAAGATGGGATATAAGGCCTAATCTGATTTCTCTTGGAAAACACATCTTTATTTTTGGGATTCCCTCCTCACATTTTTACTGTTAAAATGGATAAAACAGTAATAGTAGATGGCAGTTGATTTACTTCCAATATTAGTATCCAAAATGTACTTCTGAACTTTTCCTGAAATCTGAAAGTTTTGGAGCCTCTATCCAAGCCATAAGCTAAAGCATTTGATTTTCAAGAAAATCTTGGAAACCTTTTCAGAACTTTGAGATCAGTGGCCTTCATCATAGAGGAAAACACTGCTACTATTTGACTCTGACTAATGTCTACTACTAAAGAAAAGGAAATTAAAATATTTAAACAAATATTGTATTCCTCCAGGAATATTTCAGCTAAGATATTTTATTTGGTAAACATTTGAAAACCCAAAGCTACACCACCACATACTAGAGCAAATTTTTATTGCACAAATATTGTGTTTTTTCTATTTTTTACATAAGCAGTTTTTTAAATGTGTTCATTGCTTGCATGTGAGGACTCTTGGGCCTCAGATTCTTTGCCAAGGTTCTTCACCACTACACAACTGCAATCAAACACTTACATAGGGGTTTTTCTGTCTGTCAATTTTACAGGGACCTTACAGAGGCCTTATAGGTTGATTAGGAGGTGTTCAGCACAAAAGGCCTCCACCAGGTTGGTGTAGATAGACTCATCACAGTTGGATGCCAGCACACCATGGTGACTTGGCTCTTGTCTAAGACATTGGCAGCTTCACAAAGTCCATATGGTCATGATGGATGAAGGGCACCTCTTGTAAAGCAGTGTTAACTTTCATTGCACCTCCAGCAGCAAGGCTGTCCTCAGCCATGGGTGTATGTTATGAAAAAAGCTGAATTCTGAACAAACCTGAGTCCCTGCCTCCACGCAGTTTGGAGATGGCAGAGAAAGAGCTAAGAATAAAAGAGTACTTCAAAAAGTTCATGGAAAAATGAAATTAAAAGATAGGTTTATTTTTCTGCAAAAACATTTTTGAAATTGTGCATTTTTTTAAAGATTTATTTTATTTATTTGAAAGGTAGAGTTATAGAGAGAGGTGAAGCCAGAGAGAGAGGTCTTCTATCTGCTAGTTCACTCCCCAAATGACCGCAATGGCTACAGCTGTGCTGATCAAAAGCCAGGAGCCAGGAACTTCTTCCAGGTCCCCCACACAGGTGCAGAGGTCCAAGGACTTGGGCCATCCTCCACTGCTTTCCCAGGCCATAGCAGATAGCTGGATCGGAAGTGGAGCAGCTGGGACTCAAACTGAAGCCCATATGGGATGCTGGCGCTGCAGGCCAGGGCTTTAACCCGCTGCAACACAGCATCGACCCCATATGCATAGTTTTTCATAACACACATTTCCACGAACTTTATTTAAAGATTTATTTATTTATTTATTTTAAAGTAAAATTATAGAGAGAGGGGGAGAGACAAAGAGAGAGGTCTTCATCTGCTGGTTCACTCCCCAAGTGGTTGCAACAGGCAGGGCTGAGCCAGGCTGAAACCAGGAGCCAGGAGCTTCATCTGAGTCTCCCATGTGATAGGTACCCAAACCATTAGCTTCCCAGGCCGTTAACAGGGAACTGGATGGGAAGTGTAGCAGCCAAGACACAAAACAGTGCCCATTTGGGATGCCTGTGTCAGAGGTGGCAGCCCCCTTCCATGAACTTGTTGTAAACCTCTCATACCTTAATGTTTCATATTCAATCTCTAAATTTTAATGATTCATATTCTAAAATATTTTACACTTGTCATTAATATTGGAATTAAGAAAGTCATTAGGGGTTGGTGTTGTGACACAGCAGGTTAAGCCGCTGTCTGCATTACCGGCATCCCATATGGACACCAGCTCAAGTCCCAGCTGTTCCACTTCTGATCCAGCTCCCTGCTAATGTGCCTGGGAAAGTAGCAGACGATGGCCCAAGTTCTTGGGCCCCAGCACCCACGTGGCAGACCTGGAAGAAGCTTCTAGCTCTTGGCTTTAGCCTGACCCAGCTCCAGCCCCAGCCATTACAGCCATTTGGGGAGTGAACCAGCAAATGGAAGATTCTGTGTGTGTGTGTGTGTGTGTGTGTGTGTGTGTGTGTCTTTCTCTCTCTCTCTCTCCCTTTCTTTTTCTTCTCCTTCTTCTTCTTCTCCCCTCCCCCTCCTCCTCCTCCCCCTCCTTCTCCTCCTTTCTTCTTCCTTCTCCTCCTCCTTCTTCTTCCTTCTGTATTTCTGCTTTCTAACAAATAAATCTTTAAAAAAAATAACTTTTAAGGCCTTGATAGTGTTATGTTAAAGTTTTTGCCATTTTCAATCTATAACAAAGAGCCATATGTACCATTATCTCTCAGGGCCACTTTTAATGAAAACTTCTGGATTCATTATAATAGAATTAAGTAATCACTGTTATATCATTCTGTCTCATGTTTACTGAGGGAAAAGATCCTTTACTTATTTTTCAAGGAGCCGAGAAAGCAACCATAGTGTTTCCATTGTGACCCTGTAAACAATAATGCATATGTTAATGTAATCATTTAAGGCATAGAAATTAAAGTTATTTTATAATAGAAAAATCACAAGAAAATTATTCTTAAAATATAATCTATATAGTTTGCTACTATGTTTGGGGGGCTTATAATGCTAAGAGGTGGGCTGGTTCTATAGGATAATTCAGTCATAAACTGATAATAGACAGAAGGTGAACATTTTAACAGAAGGTGTAAGATAGCCTTATTATATTTGATTCTGTACTTTTACTTACTGGGTTAGAAAATCAGTTTTACCAAGAGGTTATCAAAAGTTAGCCATGGATGCTCATGAATATTTTTGGTGTGTGTTTGGACTTTTATTAAATAGATAGTGTTTTTCTTTCCTAAAGGAAAACAACCTTAGGCTTCTATGTCTAAGTTCATTAGTAAGAATATCGCTGAGGCTGGCATTATGGCATAGCAGGTTATGCCACTGCTTGGAATGCCAGCATCCTGTATCAGAGTACTGGTTTGAGTTTCCACTGCTCTGCTTCCGATCCACTTCCCTAATGCTCCTGGGAAAGCAGCAGATGACAGCCCAAGTACATGGGTCTCTGCCACTCATGTGGGAGACCTAGATGGAGTTCCTGGATCCTGGTTTTGCCTGGCCTAGTCCTACAATTTGCAGATTGAATCAGCAGATGGAAAATCTTTCTGTCTCTCACTGTGTTCCATCTCTCACTTGCTCGCTCACTTTCTTTCTCTCTCTCTCTCTCTCTCTCTCTCGCTTCCTCCTCTCACTCACTATCACTATGCCTTTCAAATATATTTTTTAAAAATTAAGAAAAAATGGTTATTGCTATGAGCACATAGGGTGATAAGGCTGAAGTTAGAAACATGTTTGTGATGTAACATCTTTGTTATGTATATCTGTATTTATTGATGAATTTTTGTTGCTGCTAAATTAATGTAATAAAATCTCACAAGAGAGTGTAAAATGGTAACTTTGAGTAAGCAGGAATGTTTTCTGTTGAGCATTACTTACTAGGCTTAAATATACTTTATGGTTATTAACTTTAAGCCTTTTTTAATGTTACCTACTATGTAACATTTCACAAGTATTATTAGGAAGTAATTTTTACTGTTACTGAAATAGCAAACTTCATATTTCATATGGCTTTGGCATTTGAATGAATTTTAATTCTTATTCTCATACTAGATATCTATGTGCTTCTGTTACCTTCCATGAATACTTCTTCAGATAATTCAGATTTATAAATTTTCTACTAAAATTATAAGTTACTTTTAAAGTTTATTTGTATTTATTTGAAAGGCAGAGTGACAGATGTAAAGAGAGACCTTCCATCTGCTGGTTCACTGCCGAAATGCCCACAACAGCCAGGACTGGGCCAGGCTGAAGCCAGGAGCCTAGAACATCATTTAGTTCTCCACATAACTGACAGGGACTGAGGTACTTGAGCCACTAACCTGTGTCTCCCAGAGTGCGCATGAGCAGGAAACTGGATCAGAGGCAGTGGCAGGACTCAATCCTAGGCACTCTGGTATGGGATGCAGATCTCCCAAACCATGGCTTAACCCACTGTGCCACAGTGCCCCTCCCCCAACCTCCCCCCAAAGATAGTTTTATGCCTTTTGAGCCAAGTGAAACAAGCAGCTATTCTTAAAAGAAATAATAACACTCAAATTAGTACTAGTATTTAATGTGGCCTTATTGTGATTTCTAATATTACAAGGCATATTCTTGGAGTCTTAGTCACCTGTAACTAACTTCTCTTTAAGAAGAAAAGCCAGTTTTTCTTGCCTAAATTCTTGCCTAAAATACAGTTTTGCTTTTTGCTTGTGTATTAAATAGTGAAAAAATGGTTATAAGTAAGTTCATTCGTTATACTGTAAGGATACTTTTGTAAATATGTGGCTATTTCAAATGTGACAATAATATCTTCTTACAGATCTTTTTAACTGAGCATCTACCAAGAGTCACATACAGAACCAAAAACTGTACTTTTGAAGACATGAATTTTAAAAAGGTTCAGTTAAATCAAGCATTTAGGCTAAATTGCTTTGAAACTGATCACAGTGCTATTACATAATTAGGCATCACAATATTTTATTTCATTTTTCAAACCCAGAGTGAACCACCAAAATCTGTCACCCACAAAACTGCTTGTAACAGCATGTAGGTGCTTATTATTTTCAACTCCCTCTTTCCTACTACACTCCTGAATGTGGCCAGGTCAGAGAAAACATGACTGAGAATACAGTGTTACACTTACCAGACCAGCAGCTAATGCCTCCCTATCACTGCTTGGTCAACAATTCAACTCATTCACAAAATCTTAGAGCTGAAAGTTGACCTTAAAGGTCATTTGGTATAATCTCATTCAGTGAAGAGTCCATTTTTAGTGACCCTGACAAATCTTCATTTATCCTCCATTTAACTATGTCTTCCACATTGCTGGCCCAAGGTATGAACTGCTGTAATAGCCAGAACCAGCTGTATGTCCTAGATCAAGTTACTCTAGTGTTCTGGGCCTCATTTTCTTATTTGTAAAATGGCAGTAATTATAGTACCTGTTTCAGAAAGCTGTTACTTGAATTAATAAACAGTAACAGCTAACATTTATTAAGTGTTCTCAATATAAATTTTCTAAGTGCTTTATGTTTACTCTCTAGTTTTATCATAGCAATCTATGTGTGATTGCTGTGATTAGATGATTGGTTTAATTACTATCAGATCTAATCAGTGACCACAAAAATAAAAACAAGATCTGGCATTTGGTTTTGTTTATATCTTAATAGTCACTTTACATAGTTAACATTGTAGATGCAGCTGGGGATAAAGATTTTCCCTGGGGAGTGAGATGGGGGGAGGGGCTAGCACTGTGGTGTTGGGGGTGAAAGCCCTGGTGTGCACTGCCAGCATCCCATATGAGCACCTGTTCGAGTCCCAGCTGCTCCACTTCTGATCCAGCTCTCTGCTGTGGCCTGGCAAAGCAGTAGAAGATAGCCCAAGTGCTTGGGCCCTTGCACCTGCGTGGGAGACCTGGAAGAGGCTCCTGGCTCCTGACTCCTGGCTTCGGATCAGTTCGGCTCTGGCTGTTGCGGCCATTTGGGGAGTGAACCAGCAGATGGAAGCCTTCTCTCTCTCTCTCTCTCTCTCTCTCTGCTTCTCTGTAACTCTGCCTTTCTAATAAATAAATATAAATAAATAAAATAAAAAGATCTTCCTTGGTTTAAGTATTGAAATTCTGTAAGTTGAATAAAAATGTTTTATTAAAGTAAAAATGCAATAATAACAGCTCTTACTCTAATTTAGTTTTAACTAATTAAGTTATAAATATATAGACAACTAATAGAAGAATAGAATTAAATAGAAGAATAGAACTAAAAGAAGAATAGAACTAAAAGAAAAACTAATAGAAGAATAGAACTAAAAGAAAGAAAATCTAATTAATTTCTTGGAAGAATTTCCATTAGCATGACCATGGCCAAAAAATATATATATTTTCTACTTTCACCAACCTCAGTTAAAAGAGACCATCTAACTGTTTTGAAAACTGTGCCAATACAGAACATGCAGTCTAACAGCTGACAGTATTTACAGATTTATTGATAAACTCTTTAAGTTATGCAACTTAAAATTGAACTTTGAAATTTTAATGAGAAAATTATAATAACCCCAGACATTTATTCTATGGTAATGACCTTTTACTTGAATCTTGGCTTAGACTAAAAGTTATTCAGCATTTGACTAAATTGTATATTGGATCCATCTCTCAGTTACTGTGATCATCTTGACAGTGCTGTTGCCTGGCATCCCTCTGACTCCCTTTTAAAGCGGTTACAACTTGGCCGGCGCTGCGGCTCAATAGGCTAATCCTCCGCCTTGCGGCGCCGGCACACCGGGTTCTAGTCCTGGTCAGGGTGCTGGATTCTGTCCCGGTTGCCCCTCTTCCAGGCCAGCTCTCTGCTGTGGCCAGGGAGTGCAGTGGAGGATGGCCCAAGTGCTTGGGCCCTGCACCGCATGGGAGATCAGGATAAGTACCTGGCTCCTGCCATCGGATCAGCGCGGTGCGCCGGCTGCAGCGCGCCAGCCGCAGCGGCCATTGGAGGGTGAACCAACGGCAAAGGAAGACCTTTCTCTCTCTCTCTCTCTCTCTCACTGTCCACTCTGCCTATCAAAAAATAAATAAATAAATAAAAATAAATAAAGCAGTTACAACCACACATTTCACAATATGACAGAGGAATTTAAAACCAAGAACCCTAGAATTAGGATGTCAAATATGTGACACTTTTTTCCCACCTTTGTATCTATTGCTAACTGTTAAGTGTTCATATTAGTCAGAAGTAGCCACAGCATATGGGATAGGTAAGGTCATAGGTACTACCATAGATTTAAGTAATCTATTTTTTTTTCAATGATACTTACCAAGAGCTTTTTCTGTGACAGGTGTTACAGATGCGTTTGTCAAGGAAAAAGTCAGTCCTGTTTCTAAAGATTGTGTGGTCACAACACAGACATTTAAAGAAATAGAGGTTCAAGATCCTTTATCTGAAAAGTTTATGACTAGAAGTGCTTCAGATTTTAGGGGTTTTGGCTTTTGTTTTGTTTTGTTTTGTTTTGCATTTTGGAATATTTTCATAGACCTTACCAGATCAGCAAACCTAATCCAAAATCCAAAATGGTCTAAAGTCAAGGCAGGGCCATCATCGTGTCACAGGGAATGGAGCTGCCACCTACAATGCCTGCATCCTGTATCAGTGCTGGTTCGAGTCCTGGCTGCTCCACTTCCAATTCAGCCCCCTGCTAATGTGCCTGAAAAAATAGCAAAAAATGATCTAGGTGTTTGGACCCCTGCCACCCACGTAGGCGATCCAGATGGAGTTCCTGGCTCCTGGTTGCAACTCTACGGAATGAACCAGTGGATCAAAGATATTCTGTGTGTGTGTGTGTGTCTGTCTGTCTGTCTGTCCCTCTCTCTCTGTAATTCTCCCTTTCAAATAAATAAATAAATAAATGTTTTTGAAATGCTCTGAAGTCCAAGATTTTTGAGTATCATGTTCATGCTCAAAATATCAGATTTCGGAACATTTTGGATTTTGGATTTTCAGGTTAGAGATGCTCATGCTGTATCACTAAATAAGAAAACATCATTATTGTGTAATTGAAAAACCAAATTAAATTAAATTATGCTATTTTCTGTGGTAAACCATTTCAGCAGTCAAAGGAAATACTTTATTGGTGATTCTGCCCCCTACTGTTTATCTATACTAAAGACATAGCAAAAGAGGTCATCTGAATGTGAACCACATGTTGTCATTAGTGCCATAAATAATTATAGCCACAGGAATCTTTGCAATCTGAAGTCTGATCGCTTACTGAAATTCTGGAAATACTTAATTAATATTTAAGTAAGACTTTGTGAAATTTAAATTTCTCTGATGTTTGCATTGCCATTGTTGATCTATAATCCAGATACATCCTTAATATATGTATTTAAGGGCTAGTGCCGTGGTTCACTTGGTTAATCCTCCGCCTGCAGTGCTGGCATCGCATATGGGCGCCGGGTTCTAGTCTCGGTTGCTCCTCTTCCAGTCCTGCTCTCTGCTGTGGCCCGGGAAGGCAGTGGAGGATGGCCCAAGTGCTTGGGCCCCTGCACCCACATGGGAGACCAGGAGGAGGCACCTGGCTTCTGGCTTTGGATCGGCGCAGCACTGGTCGTAACAGCCATTTGGGGAGTGAACCAACGGAAGGAAGACCTTTCTCTCTCTCTCTCTCTCTCTCTCTCTCTCACTGTCTATAACTCTACCTGTCAAACGAATTTTTAAAAAATATTTTTAATTGCTTTTTATTAGTTATGAGCAATTTTTTTAACACTCCCTTTAACCCAAATTAAAGCCCTCAAAATTTTCTTCAAGTGCTGCTGAGTTCCAGGGCAGAAAGTCTGGACAGTAACAGTTTTAACTGTTGACTATTTGTTTTCCATAGGAATATGATGAAGAATGGGCTAAGAAAATTCAGAGTGAAAAGTTTCGCTGGCATAACTCTCAGTGGCTGGAGATGGTGGAGAGTCGTCAGATGGATGAGAGTGAGCAGTATTTGTATGGTGACGATCGAATTGAGCCATACATCCATGAAGGAGATATTCTCGAACGACCTGACCTTTTCTACAGCTCAGGTAAGGTGATGACCAAAGCAATAATAAACAATGTGTCCATGTGCTATAAATAGGGTTTTGGTCTCAGCTTGCACACACTCCTGCTTTGTAAATGATTCCTTAGTATAAAAGTGGCCTGTTGCTAATGATTTCAGATGTAACATATATATTCAACAAGCTAACCTATTAACTTACTACTGTTTTCCAAGTTAACCTTTGATGCATCTCCATAAAAAAGCCCGTGGCCAGGAAAATTAATTACTGCTAGAAGTTCATTACTTTCTCAGATGTTTAATTTAAACTGACGTCTTCAGGATCCTGACTTGTGTTGAGAAATTCTTTCCATTTTTTTCTATTCTGCAGTTATTAAAATGTATAAACTATTATGTTTTATTTTCCAATGTATTTAATCATAACAGTTTAATTTTGTCATGATTTTGCTTTAGTTTCAAATTACTAAATTCTATTTTCTGACTGTTCAGAAGATGTAGACATTTTATAGCAATCTTGTTTGCCATCTAAATTCTGCTAATATATGTAAGATAAAATTCATATGAGTCTTTTATGTACTATATAACCTTGTTGATTCTGTCACACTGCCTTTTTCCAGGGATGAGTTTGGCACAGAAATTAGTAAATTTTTCATATTCTGGCTCTTTATGTTTTTCACTGTTACCAGTATTTATTAAATGTATTAAAGCCACTTAGTTAAAGAGAAGAAGGAAGGAATTTCTACCTAAGATCTCTCTAGCAGGCAGGAAATTTTTCAAAAAATATTAATTGTATCTGAATTAGTTACTTACTTTTTGCTTTTTCTATTTGTATTCCTACAATGTGTTAAATGTTCTCAATAGATGTTTTCTAAATATTTTATCACAATGATTTGTGTGTAATCAGTGATTAGATGTTTGCATAAACTATTACATCCTATCACTGTAAACACATTAGTAATTCCATTCGCATATTCATTCATGTGTTTTCATAACTGTATTGTGCACATTTCCCATGGATACTATATATTACTTTATATTTGATGGAGATCCTGTACTTGAATCAAGGAAGATTTATGCTTTACTTTGAAAATCAAATAGATTTCTTCCTGACTGAACTTCACAGTAGTTATGAAATGGTGCCTTATGTTTCAAACCAGATGGAGAATATCATTAATTTCAACCAACCAGAATTTCTTAGTTCAGTAATGGCAAGCAGCTGTTCCTTGCATATTCTGTATTCATGAAGTAAAATATGTAAAATATATGTGATCTAAATTTTTGTTAATAGAGATCATAATATTTTTAGAATCATGTTTCTTGCTTTGAAGATTGATAGCCACCCCTCAGTGTGAATCAGTTGCCAGTTTCTAAAACCAAATACTACTATTAACCACCTCAGCAATCAAATTTGTTCTGTTATTAAGATTAAAATTTCAGAACAGTGACAGGCATTTGGCATAGCTGCTTGAAATGCCTGCACCGTACTCCAGAGTACTAGGTTTGAGTCCCAGCTCCAGCTGCTGACTCAAACTCCCTTGCTAATGCAGACTCTGGGAGGCAGCAGTCATGACTCAAGTAGTTGGGTCCCTGCCACTCATATGGGAGAACTGGACTGAGTTCCAGACTCCAGACTTCCGCCTGACTTGGCTCCTTGTGGGCGTTTGGGGAAGGAACCTAGAGATGGGATGACTCTCTCCCTCCCTCCCTCCCTCCCTCCCTCCCTCTCTCCCTCTCTCCCTCTCTCTCTCTCTCTCTCTCTCTCTCTCTCTCTCTCTCTTTTGTAAGGCCACCACAAAACACACCAAACACCGGAGTAAGGGAAAAGGTTTATTGGTGGAGAAACCTGACAGACCGAGGGAAGGGGCGAAGAGGGAAAACAGGGAGGAGAAGGAAAGCATAAAACAGAGAGAGAGAGAGAGAGAGCGCACCACGTGTTCAGGAAAAGGCCCTGCTAAGCCTTTGCTGGGGGAGGGAGGGGCGGGCAGGGAAGTAGGAGCAGTGAATCTCATCAGGGTGGGAGTAGAGCTGGCACCTGTGGTTGAGCCATGTAGTCACCTGGCTTCCAGCAATGGCGGTGGGAGCTAGAGCCTAGGACGATGTCCAGGGTGTAGACCGCACCATAGACAAGACTGCACCATTTTACTGATACTCTCTCTACCTCTCAAAATAAATATGTACATAAATGAATTTTTAAATTTCAGAACAAATTTCTAAAAAGTTATGCCACATTTCCAAATTAACACATTTAAATTAACCTCTTAAATCATATTTTTCATAAAGATACTTTATATAATTCATACTTCCATGAGAAATCTAAATCATGTATATTTTATATACCAAAATTTAGAAGTAGCAATAGGTATTGGAAAATAAATTTAAGTATTTGAGAAGTAAGATATTATCATTAGATATCCTCATGATTTTTTTAACACCTGTAA
The DNA here is from genome assembly GCF_964237555.1 of Oryctolagus cuniculus. NCBI lineage: Eukaryota > Metazoa > Chordata > Mammalia > Lagomorpha > Leporidae > Oryctolagus > Oryctolagus cuniculus. Next base: position 27,833,415 of record NC_091438.1, on the reverse strand, counting down.
ACCTGGTGATATGTGGATACTACATACAATGAGTTTAAAGATATGGTTCTCATTGTAAACTTTTTCTCTTTTAGTTTATTAAATATTTTACCAACTTCATTTTCTATGAATAATCTAGGACCAAATGAATTTCTATAGCATTTTTCAGTATATCTCATGGAAGTCTAAAAGTAATGGCAGCCTCTTTTATCATGTGCAATTATATCTTCAGAAACAGATGAATTTATAACATTGCATATTTGGTGAATGCTTGAAACATTTTATTAAGCCACTGGGTCTCCATGAAAGCCACTAGGTCAGGTTACTTCTGATAAAACAGATTTTTTTAAAGATTTATTTATTTATTCAAGAGGCAGAGTTATAGACAGAGAGGGAAAGAGACAGAGAGAGAAGTCTTCCATCTGCTGGTTGGCTCCCCAAGTGGCCACAACAGCCGGAACTGAGCTAGACCGAAGCCAGGAACCAGCAGCTTCATCTGGGTCTCCCGTGTGGATACAGGAGCCCAGGCAACTGGTCCAACCTCTTCTGCTTTCCCAGGCCACTAGCGGGGAGGTGGATGGAAAGTGGAGCAGCCGGGACTTGAATCGGCGCACATATGGGATGCCAGCTCCACAGGCAGAAGCTTTAACTACTATATCACTGTGCTGGCCCCTAAAGCAGGCTTTGTAGCTTTTCCACCACAAAGATTCAACTAAATGATCCATGATTCTCAGTACTTACCTTTTATTTTAAAGTAAAATGGCATTTGCTGCTTCCTAATTGTTAATATTCCTATATATTTTCAAACTATTAAATATCAGTCAAAACGTATGTGTTTCTCTCTTGTTTTTAAGAAAATCTTATTGTTATCAACTGAAATAAGAAACAGTATTTTTTTCCTTAGAATCTGAAATTACTGAAAATTAATGTTCCTTTAATGCTTTTACCCATAAAGAAGCTACATGAAAACTTGTAAAGCTATATTGCTACTGCACATTTCTAAATAACACTATACTTTTTATTCTTCATCGATTGTGGTGAATCATATTCTTGGTATGTTAATTAAACTCCTGGTATATAACGCTTACAATGATTTGTTTCTGCCTCAGAAGCATTCTTAACAATACGATGTTCATTTACCTTGTATTTCTGTGATATGTTTTATCAGGTATAACCAAATGAGATTTATGTTAGTCATTTCTTTTTTTTCATTTTCTATATTATTGACATCCATTTTCTCCCACAAGCTACATTTTCACTTTTGGCTAGTTCATCAAAGAACCCAATATTGTATTTTCACTTGGGAAATAAAAATGAAGTTTTTTTTCAGTGCCAATGTGAGGGTGCTTCAGAAAGTTAATAGAAGTTAATATTACATAAAACTATACATGGATTTGAAAAATATTTGCATCAAAATAAGCTTATCTTTTAATTTATTTTCCCGTGAACTTTTTGAAGTACCCTCACATACCAGGAAGTAGTAAAATTTTGTGTTTTTTTCACTTTGATTTTATATTTTTTTACTTTGTTTATATTTATATCTGGCTCTTGGAAATCAGAAAGTTGATAAGTTACCTATGACAAAAACAAATTTGCTATGATTTCATCATTTTTTGTGTTTGTAACTCTTTATCGTCATTATTTGAATTATCTCAGAAAAATAGGTTAACTATGCCCTGACAACCTCATAAAATCTAATAACCAAAATGTATATAATACTGTATAGTGTATAGAGTGCTCTGTTTTCTTCCACTTCTCTTGCCATGAAATTCTTTGGTTCCTTGTTGCTATCTTTGAAAGAACAAGGATGGAGTTGGAGCTTAAGAAGGATTCTCCTAAATTCACCTTGAATTTGTAATCAAGAAGACAGGATTATTTTTTAATATTTATCTAAAAAGAAGTAATTTTAGATGAATAATTCTGAGAAATAAATGAATATATTTTAAGAAGTTGAGGTACTTGAGATGAGGGCTTAACTTACATACCTCATTCTAGTGAAGAAAGCTTGCCCATGTCAGAACTGCATAACTTTTGTCAAGCCATGCAGTTTACTGAGTCAGCTGCAGTGACAGATTATAAAAAATGAACTTTAAAGGTATAAACTTATTTTTAAATTCACATATTATTAGGTTTATTGTATTATTAAACTAGTGGGGTTCTGGGTTTTTTAAATTCCTAACTGAATTTTTAAACTCAGGAATTTTTAGCTTGATCTCTATTTGATGATGGTCTGGTCGTTTCCTGAATTCAGTTTCCCTGAATTCTGTTTATCCTTTTGGTACTCACTGTCCCCACTGAAGACAGTGGAGCACTGAATCAAAAATAAGAAGTTGATCATTTGTTCAGTTTTTGGTATATTCTTCCTAATCTGGCTCACTTCATTAGGTCACATTTTATAAACATAAACTTTTTAACATAATTGACCCATCTTTTCATTTGGTGGTATTTATATCTGAAATACTGTATTCTTACTGTTGAGATCTTTTCTTCAGCTGGTATGCTGAATATTTTGCATTCATTTTCAAAGTGTGGTGTAATTTTGGCATTTTACTTAGCTTTGTTCCTCTAAAATGGGCAGCTTTCCTAAGCCTTGATCATCAATTATTTGATTTTAATTCAACAGAAGAACTTACTGATTTTTGTAATGTTAGCCTTGTTAATTTTAGCTAGACTTTCATAGAATCTTAGATCCACATAAAATTGGTTTCTTTCATCTGCTTTTTTCTTAATCTATGGTGTATTGACATTTCCCATTATTTCATTGTTTTGTAAATTTTCAGTGTCTATCTGCTTTCGATTTATAGAATCTTTAACTTCTAGTGGACATAAAAACTGGACTAAATACTATTGACACTTTAGTGAAAACTCAAGTTCTCTCTTAAGTATTTTAAATTTAATAAAGAAGACAGATTCCAAGGGTCTCCATTAACAATTCAGCAGTTACTGTACATTGTGATTTAATGCTATAACTAGTACTCAAACAGTGTTTTTCACTCTGTATTTGTATGTGGGTGCAAACTGTTGAAATCTTTACTTAATATATGCTAAACTGATCTTCTATATATAAAGAGAATTGAAAATGAATCTTGATGTGAATGGAAGGGGGGAGGGAGAGAGAAAGGGGAGGGTTGCCGGTGGGAGGGAAGTTATGGGGGGGAGGGGGAAGCCATTGTAATCCATAAGCTGTACTTTGGAAATTTATATTCATTAAATAAAAGTTAAAATAATTGATATTTGTAATGAAGATCAAGTCACAAAGAAGTATTTAAGTTATGTGCAGAATACCCTTTTAAGAACACAGGAAGTTTATATTTATGGAGATTTCTAATATAAGTTTATGTGTATGTTTTAATGTTTGGCACCTAACTTATTTAGAAGTTCAGTTATTTTGGAATTGGCATTGTGGTGTAGCAGATTAAGCCGCCACTGCCAGCCACATTGTCATCACATGTGACGCTGCTTCATGTCCCAACTGCTCCACTTCCGATCTAGTTCCCTGCTAATGCTCCTGGGAAAGCAGCAAAAGATGGCCCAAGTGCTTAGGCTGGCGACCTACATGAGAAACCCAGATGAAGCTCCTGGCTCCTGGCTTCAGCATGGCCCAGCCCTGGCTGTAATGGCCATTTGGATGCAGTCAGCAGATAGAAGATGCTCTCTCTCGCTTGCTCTTGCTCTCTCTCTCTCTCTGTATTCTCTCTCCCTCCCTCCCTTCCTCTCTCTCTTTCTCCCTCCTTCTCTGTACCTTTCAAATAAATAAATAAACCTGTTTTTAAAAGTTCACTTATTTGAAATTTATCTAAGTCTCTAATCACAGCACACAAATGATGGTATCTAGGTATAAAATGTTCAATATATGTAAGTATTGCTCTCTGCCAACACTGTATTTAATGCCTGCTTCCTTTATTCATGTGTTTTCTTTGGCCTATATCATCTTTACTGTCCCTTCCTACTCTGCCTCACCTCCTTATTTTTGCCATCTTTCATCTCCACAAAATTGCAAACCCCTTGAAAGCAATCTGTAATCTCTACACTAAGGAAAAAAAATCTAGAACATAGTAGATATTCAATACGTGTTCAATTGTTGTGAACAAAATACTAAAGTAACACCTGGTCTTCTTACTCCCAGAGAGAAAAGCATATTGTGGTAACATATTTCTTTTCAGGTTAAATATAGAGGCTGTTTTCTCACTGTGTTGCAAGATAAGATTGGTTCCTTTATTCCCTGCAAATATATTTCACTAGTCACCATTTTCCTTCTTTCTAGATGGATTAATTGCCTCTGAAGGAGCCATAAGTCCAGATTTCTTCAGTGATTTTCATCTTCAAAACGGAGATGTGGTTGGGCAGCATTCATTTCCTGGCAGGTAAACAGTCTCTCAAGGCAAATCTAATGTATGTAGTTTCTTTTATATTTGAAAAGTTAGAATTCTCTTCATTCCCCATTTCTCTATATTTTTCATCAAGGAGGAAAAAAGACACTTTGCTCTATTTAATAACATGTTTGTTTGATTTTAAATTAACTTATAGAGTCATATTTTCTATGTAAAAATAAATGGAGATCACAGGTCTGAAAATAATACACTTCATCACTTTGGGAAATAGGGGCTGTCTGTTGAAGCAAGCAATACTTTCTGCCAAATTAATGAACACAGATTGTTTCCTGAATACATCCCAAAGCCAATAGAGTAACAAAATGAGAACATAAGACATGTATTTTAACAGTTATTCAGACATCACTGTTTTAAAAAGTTGCTACTTTGATGACTTTTCCTTTGTAGATGTCATTCAAGTGAAGTATTGAAGGAAAAAATCTGACAGGCCAGCATTGTAGTGCAGTTACAATACAGTTATCCAGAGCAGGTAGTCAGCCTCATTTACTAATGGTATCATAGATCTTAAAAATCTTGCCAGAAAGCGTAAACAGTAATTTCCTCCTTATATCATTCCTAGAGTTGTAGTATTGTAAGTTAGGCTGACTGTGAATTTGGTGAATTATTATTATTTTAAACCTATATATTTTTTAAGTTATTTATGTAATTTCCTCTTCTAAAATACTTTTCATCACACAGGTGATTTTCTATTTGGGAGATGTGTTCAAATATTTTTTAATTGAACAATATAATTGTGACCAGTATTGTTATAATTCTGAACACTGACAAGAAATTTTTAAACTAATAATAATTATAATAATTCTGCAACCATTATTGATCATCTATTTTATAAAATGTTTCATTACTCATTTATTTTAACCTGCAGAGCAACATTTTTAAACAAATATTATTGTTTCCATATTACAGAAGAAATCAAGAATCTAAAAATTCAAGGTTTCAGTAACTCACATAAGTTAAGAAAATATTTGATCTCAGATCTATGTCGCTAAAGCCTGTGTTCTTTCCACCCTAATTTGGAGGAAACAAGACATAATACAGTGACTTTTAAGCTCTTTTTACTATAGTCCACATTGAAAAGAAATATCTTTCATATTGCAGCCTACTGCACACATACATATTTGTTTATATACATATACCTACCTGTACACATAAAAAAATTTCTTAAATGAGTTCTAACTCTTAGCTGCCTATAATGCACAATGATTTTTTTTTCTGTGCTATTTCATTTTCAAAATGCAGTTTGCAACCCACTAACTTGATTTCATACTTAACTAAAGAACATTACCCAAAGTTTAAGGACATGATGGAAAATCATGCAGGTATTACATGAAATACATAGTACATTGTTCTGTAATAAACTTTAAGTAAATAATAGAACTTCGGAAATAGTTTCATTGGTATACTGGGTTGTCATAGTAAGAAATTCCTTGCCTTAGGAAATAAAAACCAAACATGGTTAAATACTATAAAACATATGACTTGATTACTTCTGATGCTTCTGGCTATATTTGCTATAATTATTTAAACAAAGGTTCTGTACATTGTCCCTGTATCTCCTGCAGATACTGCCAATATAAAGCAAGCAGACTGCTATTAATCATGTAATACGTACTTGAGGCTATTCTTTCCATTTTTATAGAATTTTAAGAAACTAAACATTTTCACTAAAATATACAAAATAATGATTTTACAAGCTTGATTCAGCAATTATTTTGAGAGAATCATTTCACCTTTGAACCTTTAGTTCCTTTTCAAGGATAAAATATTTAAATAATGTCTTTTCCTCATAAAAGACATATACAGTAATTTTGACCTAAAGGATTAGCTAATAAAACTTATTGTAGACTATTTTCCAAATCAAAAGAATGATATAATAATTATTTTGATTTGTGAATTGTTTGCCATTTAAGAACTTCCCTCAGAAGGTCTTTTGTGCCTTGGCTTTTATACTTGATCAGGCCTTAAACCAGATCACTGTATCCCTTTTTCTTTTTATTTCCAGAAGAAATAATTTACAATGAACTTCTTCAAATTTTTATGCCTAATAGATTAAATGAAAATAGAATCTCAATTGTGTCAGCAGACATACAGAGTATACAGTATAGCCAAAAAATTCATAGTTGTGCTTTTCTGCATTTTTTATTGACCAACTCTGGAATCATTTACTTTTTCCTTTTATTCAGTAATTTTTGGTTGGTTACGATTCTTCCTTTAATAGGACTTCTGTGCTCTTTGATGGTAGCAAACCATGGATCGTTAAGTCTGGCGTAGTTTTAATTCTGCAGAAACGTTTAGGTATTTTAGAATTATTACTCACTCACTTATGTTGGTATGATGATTTTTGCTGCATACTATCTGAGACGTGAAATTTTACACTTGTGGCTACTTTTCACCTTCTGATATCCAGTAAGTAAATCTAAACCTATTAGGTTAAATACATTGACTCAAAACATTTTTTTAGTTTTTATTTTAACTTATTAAAAATTGGGATTTTTTTTCAAGGAATACAAGTCCATTGAAGAGGAGTTGTTGAACTCATTAATCTCTACTGAGAAGATGACAATAAGCAGACTTAATGGACACTGAAAATTTCGGGTTAACTGTGAAAAAATAAAATCTTAAGTGAATTTTAAATATCAAAAAAGCTGATTCTCTAAATACCCTTAAAAAGAGGGACCATTATCTGTTTTGAGAGTATTTTTTTCTTTAAATAAGGGAATGGTCCAGATAACTTATAAATTCTTTCCCTACTTCTTTATCATGTACCTTTGATAAATAAGTACTGTCAAGTTATCTGGGAAAAAAATAAAAATAAATATATAAAAGGTGAATTTTTATCATTCCTAATGCTTTCAATGATTTGAGTGACATTAGTGTGTGGGTGAAACATGAAACAATATGACACTGCCAAGTGGCTTACTCCTCGGCCAGCTCTTAGGGTACTTTGGTCTTTGTTGTATTTTTAACATTTCAGCTTGCTTATATTCATGTAAAGTATATTATCCCAAACTCCTGCCAAGTAAGGAATAAATTTCTAATTTGCATGATATGAGGGGCTTTTTAATTGTTCAAAAAAATTTTTTTTATTTTTTTCTAAGATGGCAGTTTAGTACCAGGACAAATGTGTTAAAATCAGAGGAACAAAGCCAGATTTAGAGAAGTGTTTGAGCGGTCCAAAGTGGTATTTTTCTTAAAATTCAAGTCAGGGGTCTTTTTTAATCTGAATGCCTGCATTTTTCTAATATAGCAAGGCAGTTAAATTGGAAACAGTGAAAACTGTAAAACTCATCTCTCCTGTTATACAGGAGAGACTAGATGTTTGATAAAATAGATACTGGCAGCTGGACAGCGAATCCTGGATTTTAGACATGTGTCACTATTGGTTTGAACTTCTTGGCGCCAGGATTTCCCGACATTTAGAGCTAATGCAAAATGCATTAGGGCTCCAAGGCATTAGCTGTGGAGTTGCCAATCCCAGAGTGTCAAATGTAAATCTTCCCCTCCCCAGATCTGAACTGGTGTTAGAAAGTAAAGTGGAACTTATTATTGAAGCTAATTAAAAATAATAGGAGCAAGGCTAGCTTTTTTTTTTTTTCCTGTTATACACCATGTATCCACGCCATATTTTTGGACCTTTTTTTTATTATAACTCTTACTTTTCAAGACTAACAAGAACCTCATGTTAAGAGTATTTTTAAACTGCTTCCAGCTTTTACAAATCAGTTTTTGTTGCAGTAAAAATGGTCCATTTTTCTTTTATAGGAATCCAATTTTCATAAACTGGAAAAAAATTGCAGAGACTGCTTAGGTTTCCTTGGGGCTTTGAAAAATATTTTTCTGAGAGCTTGAAGCCTTTGTGGTTGGCACAATGATGTCATTGACTGACCATTTCAGTAAGGTCAAAGATGAACTAGATGTGTGCATTATCTGAGCCATTTGATTTCTAGACTTTCATTTTCTATGTGTATATTTCTATGAGTATATTATAGCCTGTCTTTTTTTCTTTCTTAGAATACTATCTTTTTTTCTTTCTTAGAATACATTAGTATATACACACACAAACACACAGACATATATATATATATATATATATATATATATATATATATATCTTCTGGTCTCTGTCATTTTTTTCAAAATTTAAATCATAGTTAAAATGTTATCTGCACTTTAAAAATCATATTAAGTAGAAGTAACAAAATTATTTCTTTAATATATAAGAAATATTTTACCCCATTTTTAATGTATGAATATGCGTAAGATATGAATTCTACATGTAAAAATTAGGCTTAATTCTTTAGCTGTAAGGCCACTTTAACTATATTCAGCTATTTAGTTTACTTGATTATTTTCACTTGAGAAAAGCAACCTCAAAATTTCATGTTCTCTGTCTAAAAAGCATTGTATAGTTTATATGTTACTACCAAAACTACATGATAGGAGTTAAAGAAAAATTAAACTGTTTTCCATGTTAAACCCTTAATTTGCCCAAGCAAAAGTTATTTTATATTGAGAGGAAAGTAAATATGCCTACAAAATCCCTTCTTTGATAACTCCTTTATCAACTTTCAATTGATCATCCAAACTCTATTATTTGTTTTAATAATTTAAGTTTTACTGGGCCTTCATTACTATGGCAGTAAGTACAGAAATTACATGGAAGGGTAAAAAAAAAGTGAAAAGAACTCCCAGAAATATTTGCTTTGATAGATATTTAGAGCAATTATTTTCCTCAGGTTTGTAAAAACCAAATTAATTGGTAAATACCTAGGAAATTATTTAAAGATAATCTTTAGCTAAAACACAGCTTTACTTATTATGGTATTAAATTTACAGCAAAGATAATGGTAGCTTTTTGTTATTTATGGATTTCTTTTTCTGTTACTTTTCAGTGAGAACATACTTCACAAAGCCTTCTTTTAAAATAACTGACTTTAGTAATTTTTCTAGATATAGTAGTTATAAAAGAAAGCAGCCAGATAGTATTTTTATGTATCAATTGCCAGGGACTTTTTATTGCTAATACCCACATATTGGAGCAAAGAGGTACTCTTATGAACTTGTGAGAATTTAAAGTGATAAAAATTTATGAAAGGAATTTGGGGATATGGAGCAAGAGCCTTAAATTGTTCACTTCCTTTAATTTCATAATTTCATTTCTAAGAATTTTATAAAGTAATAGATAAAAATTTATTATGTGTCAAAGAAAATAGATACATCAAGTATAGTAAGTTATATGTATCTGTGGATTAAATGTTGTTTTCACCACCTGCTTTTGTGCCACAATATTTTACCCGCATATTAGAATGTATTAAAGTAGTATTCTTTAAGTAACCCTGTATATAGGTCAAAATAGATATATTTAACAGTAAATATTCATTTACATAAAATTCTCCACTGGAATTGTTGGCCAAAGAGACCTTTTAGTTTTCTTCTTCCTTATTGAAAATTCTTTTCTTACAAAAATGTTATTCATATCTGATCTTTTGGTAGCATTAAGTTGGATACAGAACTGCCACATCTGTAATTCTGCTAACTGAAAGTAGGCAGTATGGTTAAGAATATTTGATTATTCCATTCATATTCATTTCCATGTGTTAAAACATTATGATAAAAGATCTCTTTATTTACTCTTACCATGTTAAACATGTTTTCATTTTGACAAGCCTATTAAATTATTATAATATTTAAAAATAAAAACTCATTGAATGCCTTGTGTATGTAAGGTACTGTTACAGATTTTGTTTTTTTTTTCTTGATATGTGCATTTATATGGATCCCTAATATTTGTTCTTAGCTAGATCTAGTTTGAGATATTTGCAAGTGTTCCTTCTCAGTTTAAATAGAATTTTATTAAATAGTGATTAAAACACATATAGTAGAACCTCTTTGTTACAACAGCAGATTTGGGTAAGAAGACAACATGTTGTTTACTTTAAAAAGTTTCTCTGTTTCAAGTAAGATATAATTTGATTTAAAAATATCAGATCTGTGCAGATTTTTATTATAAGTTATATTCCATTATCCAAGCGACAGAATTTTTTAAAACGAGGAGACTTTAAAAAATTCATGGACAACATGCCTTTTAATCCTATTTTTCACAAACTTTGAAGCCCCCTCAACAGTAAATATTTATTTCAAGCCCAGTAATAAATACAACATCTGACCAATAGGAATCATTTTAAGTTGTTCCCACCTTCATCAGTAATAATAAAACAAAAATGTATGGTAAAATTTCTTGAAATGAAAAAACCATCCATAGAAATAATACTGTATCTCAAGTAAAATTATACCTAAAATAATAAAGCAGTCATTTTGTTCTGAAACTTCTGAAATAATAAAATCAGGAGGACAAGTGTGTTAGTGGCTGTGTAACAACAGGATTCTGATGAGAAAATCATACCAAGGCCAGTAAAAACTTTTTGCACTGTTAACAGTCTTGCTAACACAGTCCTTTCATGGAATCTCATTTTTCTTTCTAAATACTCCCATCCTGATTCTGCAAATTACTTCTTATTTGAGAAGATAGAGTGTCTTAGGGTCCTTCTAAAAGTTTCAAATAATAAAACGACATTTTGTCAAAATTTAAGTACAGTACACAAAGACTCATAACCAGCATTTATCTAGCATTTGTACCTTCATGTATCTCATCTGATTGTCAACAAATGCATGAGGTAGATAAGACACAGAATAGTATTGCCCCTATTTTAATTAATGTGGAAGTTAAGATGCAGAAATTTTAACGGGACTAACCTAAAACCAGGTAGCTAATAAATAGTGAAGCCTTTAAGTATGGTTAAGAGCCGGTAGGCTTACTATTGCACTATTACCACCTCCAGATGACAAGTAATATATTAATCTGTCAATGAAAGTTTAGAATAAGTATTAAAATACAGAGTAAGATATGAAGGTCTTGTGCAATACAACATATTGTTTACCTCTTTTGCTTTAATAAATATGACATGTTTTTACTGCAAAATGGTGCTTTAAATTTGCTTGGAGGCAAGCTGCTGAGAGTTTATTAACACATTAAGTAATTAGTCCACTACCTTTAAATTCTCTTTAGCCCACTAAGTTCTCTACAGATTGAATCCAGTTGTATAAAAATGAGAATTAAATGGGTGGGGTAATCTCAGTCTAAAGGAGTAAATGCTTTGTGAGATCATTTGTTCACCTAATTAACCAATGTGTGTTTTTACAGACATGGTGTTATTGTTTTATGCTGTAAATGAATTCTCTTGGGTTTATTATATGTATTAGTCCATTTGTTTAGGCATTTTATAGAGACAACTTCTTTCTAGTATCAAAAAGTCGTGGAAATTCAGTTCCACTGCTTAGACACTAATGATTTGCATTTCCCAAAGAGAATTGAATTAGGTTTTATTAGTAAATTGGGCCTATAACCCATTAAGGTCAGATTTTATTAGATTATCACACATCAGCATTAGCAAATTGTAAACTTTACTGAAATGTAGAAATATGAGCCAAATATCAAAGCTTAGAATCTGGAAACTTGGGAAGATGTTTTATCCTGGAGAAATCATAGTCCTCACTTTGGAAGAATATTTTAAGTGATTTACTGTTCTCTGGAAATTTAGAAACAAGAGATGTTGATGACAGAATTGCCCACATCAAGTTAGTGTTTTTAAGTCTGGTAATCTGAGCACAGTTTTTGGAGGTTTGTACATTAGCTATCAAAGATGATACTAAAGAAAACAAAATTTATTGTCACTTTATTAGGACTTTAAAATAAGAGAAGAAATTCAGCTTGAGTCTGTAAATAGAAAAGCTAATCCAAATAAGACTGGGGCCTATATAAGTATTTACATATTAATTACAATGTAGCTTTGTACTAGAAAAAATGACATCAGAGTTAGTCCAGTTTTAAGTAGGAAGTTAATTATATCACCACCATTTAAGAGTGATTATCTAATGTTAAAGTTCATACATTTCTCACAGGTATTATATTTTTATTGTCTGTACAGACATTAAAAATAGTTGCAAATTAAATTGAAAGAAAATAAAAGGTCTTTGAGTGAAGAGGACTGCTCTTATGCCATATTTGATCTAGGAAATGTATTTATTTAAAAAGGAAAATGTGACTTTTTAAAGGATAAAATGCAAATTACCATTACAAAGTCTTGCTTTCATATGCATGTACATTTTTCAAAAACGTGAGAAAAGTAGACTATGTAATCTCTCATCTCCTTAAAGTTTAGGTTCAGTAATTATTGAGCTTACTCTAACTCAAGGATATTTCCTAATTGAAGGTAGTTTATTCTATCCTATCTGTGTTTTGGTTTAACAGTATGATTTAAGTATTTATGAACAATTGTTAAAATTTTCTTATATTAAAAGTATTAAGCTACAACTTTTTCTGTTTTCATTTGTTTTATTATCATTATTCATTATTATTATTTGAGAGGCAGATAGAGAGCGAGAGACAGACCTGCCAACAAGGGAACTCCCCTCTGTGGATTCACTCCCCAAATGCAACAGACAAGGCTAGGCTGGGCTGGACCAAACCTGAGAACCAGAAACTCAACCCAGGTTTCCCATGTGGGTGGCAGGGGACCCAGGTACCTAATCCATGAGCTGTTTCCTCCCATGGTTTGCATTAGCAAAAAACTAGAATGGGGAGTTGGAGCCAGAACTTTAACCTAGGCACTCTGATACGAGATGCAGGTGTCTTAACTACATCTTAACCACTAGGTCAAACACTACTCCCTAGATATTTTTTTCGGAAAGTGTTTAAAAAATTGAAACCTAGGGCATATAGGTTTTAAATATTATATTAATTCCTGTATTCTCTATATTGCCCACAGTCCTTCCAGATGTGCTATTACAAATAACTCAGCCTCGGATATAAGCCATATGGGCACTATAAACTGATTTGCACTTATTTTGAATAGGAATTGTACAGATTGTAGATGAATTATTAAAGTAAATTTATATTGCCAAATAAATCTAAGGGGGAAAAATATTAAGCTGTAGTAAATGAGAAAGGAATGTGCAAATGAAGACCTACCCACTTTAATAAGTTTAGTGCTTACCTTCTCATTTTCAACCAAAAGAAAAGAGTTTTTTGTTGTTGTGTTTTTAAAGAGGGGGAGGGGACATCCATAAAACTGCTTATAGAAGTATCTAAGACAAAAACAAGGAAATATAATGTTCTACACTCGGCCGATCCAAACCACTTGAGCTGCTAGGACAGCTCATAAAACTGAGAGTAGTTTTTAACTGGGCTCTGTTTTACATTGCCAAAGTGAATTTTCCTTGCAGGAAGTAGCCAGAGGGTTTATTTAGTTTCCAGTCCATGGCTTTGATCTTTCTGTACTGTCACATCTCGGGTTACATAGCCCTTTTTCACTGCAGTAAATCTGCAACAGTTAATGAGAATAAAATTTCCTCCTCCTTACTGATCACATGCTGTTAAATGCCAAACCACAGCCAACTACATATTTGCAGAATTTCTGCTAGGATGTATGAAAACAGTACAATCAGTTTAATCTTGTTGTCTTTGTAATTCATTTTATTGGGCTTTCTTCCTTTTCAAGTGACCTACTTTATCGTGTCAAGTGGTTGCAAGGCCAAACCTGGAAGAAAGATTTAGAATGTTAATAAACTAAGGGGAGGTGTGCCTGGGGTGAGACTGGAGAGAGCTTGTGGACATGCATGAATACTGCCATTAAGATTCAAATTGGATCTGTTTAATGCTTTTGAAAGACCAAGCCTTTATCCTTAAATAAAATAAACTAGTTTGTTTCCCTGGTTATGTTGTGTGTTTCGTTTCAACATAAATCTGTATTTCATGAGTTTATTTAATGAGTCAGACTACTATGATTTACTTTGGTAAAGAATGTTTATTTATTTTCATCTACTTGAAAGGCAGAGAGAGAGAGAATCTCCCATTAGCTGGTTCACTTCCTAAATGGCCACAACAGCCAAGTCTGGGCCAGGCCAAAGCCAGGAGCCCAGGGCTCCATCGGGGTCTCCCACATGGATGGCAGGGGCCCAAACACTTGAGCCATCATGTACTGCCTCCCAGAATGCAGTAGCAGGAAGCTAGATCAGAAGCAAGAGGTGCTGGGACAGAAACCGGCATTCCAGCATGGAATGTGGGCGTCCCAAGCTGCAGCCTAACCTGTGCAGCACAGTGCCCCCTGTCCTTCACATTTGATTACAGAGACTGTATCATACTATTTAAAGGAATTTGAAGAATTTTGAAAATCTTGATCTCCATCTTGTAAGTGCAATCTTTGAAGTTAAAAATAACTTTTTTTCTTTGGAAGTTAAAAACATAATTAACATCCACTGAACATATTATCAATGGGTCCTTACACATAGAAAAAATATTATAAATATCTATTGAATCAATGGAATCTCAAAAAAATGTAAAGAATTTGAATTTTATACCTTAATATATGCATGGTTCATAGTGAAGTATAATAAAATCCTATATATCATTACTTTTTGTTTACAGTGAAGTCTCTCAGTTAAGACATGGTTTGATTCAGTTAATATATGTTAATTTTATATTATTTACTTATTTTCTCTTTTTTTAAGATTTTATTTATTTGAAAGGCAGAGTTACAGAGAAGCAGAGTTGGGGGGAGAGAGAGAGAGACAGACAGACAGACAGACAGAGGTGTCTTCCATCCACTGGTTCACTTCCCAGATGGCTGCAATGGCTGGAGCTGTGCCAATCTGAAGCCAGGAGCCAGGAGCTTCTTCTCAGTCTCCCACGTGGGTGCAGAGGTCCAAGGACTTGGGCCATCTTTTACTACTTTCCCAGGCCATAGCAGAGAGCTGGATCAGAAGTGGAGCAGCTGGGACTTGAACCAGCTCCCATTTGGGATGCCGGTTCTGCAGGCAGTGGCTTTACTCCCTACGCCACAGCACCGGCCCCCACATTTTATCATATTTCTGCCTTATTTTTTGGTTGGCACAGTTACTAAGTTACCACTTGGGATACCTCATCTCATATCCCCCATATTAAAGTCCTTGGGTTTCAGTCCCAGCAGCATTTCTTTTTTTTTTTTTTTTTTTAAGATTTTATTTATTTATTTGAGAGGTAAAGTTACAGATAGTGAGAGGGAGAGACAGAGAGAAAGGTCTTCCGTCCACTGGTTCACTCCCCAGAGGGCTGCAATGGCTGGAACTGTGCCGATCCGAAGCCAGGAACCAGGAGCTTCTTCCGGGTCTCCCACACCGGTGCAGGGGCCCAAGGACTTGGGCCATCTTCTGCTGCTTTCCCAGGACACAGCAGAGAGCTGGATGGAAAGAGGAGCAGCCGGGACTAGAACCGGCGCCCACATGGGATGCCAGTGCCACAGGCCATGGCACCGGCCCCCCAGCAGCATTTCTGATCCAGCTTCCTGCTAATGCACACGCTGGGAGTCAGCAGGTTATGGATTAAGTACTTGGTCCCTGCCCCTATACGATAGACCTGAATTGAGTTCCAGGCTTCTGGCTTCAGCCCTATCCAGCCCTAGCCATTTCAGGGATCTGGGGAATAAACCAACCAACAGATGAAAATTTTCTCATGATCTCTCTGTCTCTGTTTCTATCTCTGTCTCTCTGTTCCCTCCTCCACCATTGGATAAAATTTAAAAATAAAATAAAATTTAAAAATAAAATGGCTGCCAACACACACACTGAAAAAAAAGAAATTCATTCTCAATAGGCCATTTTAGATGATGGTTATTGATGAATTTATTTTGTTAAATGTTTACGTGGATCATCTGTATATTTGCAGATATGAAATATTATAAAATATATAAAATAAATCAATTCCTAGTTTTTCACCATTGAAGTTACAGTTACTATGATAGCCATCTGAGTTCACAGAATAAATCATTTCTACTCTGATGAAAAATCAAAATGTGGAATAAGTCAACAATAAAACCTATATGCTTATTAATATAACTTCCATAAAAATAGTAACTAAAGGTATATTGAAGGGTTGGCACTGTGGGGTAGTAAGCTGAGCCTCCGCCTGCAGTGCTGGCATCCCATGTGGGTGCCGGTTCAAGTCCCAGCTGCTCCTCTCTTGATCCAGCTCTCTGCTTGTGGCCTGGGAAAGCAGTGGAGGATGGCCCAAGTGCTTGGGTCCCTGCACCCAGGTGGGAGACCTGGAAGAAGGTCCTGGCTCCTGGCCATTTGGGATGGAAGACCTCTCTCTCTGTCTCTCCCTCTGTGTAACTGATTCTCAAATAAATAAATAAAATCTTTTTTTAAAACAAAGTATATTGAGAATTCAAAAGAATACTTCTGGCCGGCGCCGCGGCTCAATAGGCTAATCCTCCACCTAGCGGCGCCAGCACACCAGGTTCTTTCCCAGTTGCCCCTCTTCCAGGCCAGCTCTCTGCTGTGGCCCGGGAAGGCAGTGGAGGATGGCCCAAGTGCTTGGGCTCTGCACCCCATGGGAGACCAGGATAAGCACCTGGCTCCTGCCTTTGGACCAGCGCGGTGCACCAGCTGCAGCACGCCAGCCGTGGCGGCCATTGGAGGGTGAACCAACGGCAAAAGGAAGACCTTTCTCTCTGTCTCTCTCTCTCTCACTGTCTGCTCTGCCTGTCAAAAATAAATAAATAAAAATAAAAAAGAATACTTCTGAATTGAAGATAGTCCTGTCAGATCTCCTGATAAAATAGAAGATCCACTTTTGGGAAAGTGCTAGTTGTCAGACCAGTAAGAAAGGAGGGCAAGAAAGAGGAGTGCCCTGAAGTTTCTAAAGGAGAGAAAGGTGCAGCACTCACTACTTAGGCCTTTTCAGAAAGTATTAAAGGTAATATAAAAATGTAGAGCTTTAAAATTCTAACCTATACTCCTAGAATTATTGTTTTCAAATAAGCTTAACTGGGGTTAAGGCACCCCTTGTGAAACCCACATCTGTACTGGAGTGCTTGATTCAAGTCCCAGCTCTACTCCTGATTCTAGCTTCCTGCTAATGTGTACCCTAGGAGACAACAGGTGATGGCTCCACTAGGGGGACCTCTGCCACTTACACCCATACTGAGTTCCTGGCTCCTAGTCTCTACCTGGCCTAGCCCTGACTGTTGTGTGTTTATGGGGAGTGAACCAGAGGATGAGCAATTTCTGTCTGTCTCTGTCTCTCCATCTTTCAAATAAATTTTTAAACAGATCACATAACTAAAGATTAGTTTTATTTTAAGAATTTTTACTTATTGGCCGGTGCCGTGGCTCACTAGGCTAATCCTCCGCCTTGCGGCGCCGGCACACCGGGTTCTAGTCCTGGTCGGGGCGCCGGATTCTGTCCCGGTTGCCCCTCTTCTAGGCCAGCTCTCTGCTGTGGCCAGGGAGTGCAGTGGAGGATGGCCCAGGTGCTTGGGCCCTGCACCCCATGGGAGACCAGGAGAAGCACCTGGCTCCTGCCATCGGATCAGCGCGGTGCGCCGGCCGCGGAGGCCATTGGAGGGTGAACCAACGGCAAAGGAAGACCTTTCTCTCTGTCTCTCTCTCTCACTGTCCACTCTGCCTGTCAAAATAATAAATTAAAAAAAAAAGAATTTTTACTTATTTATTTGAGAAGTAGAGCTACAGACAGAGAGAGGGAGAGACAGAGAGAAAGGTCTTCCATTCGCTGCTTCACTCCCCAAATGGCCACAATGGCCAGAGCCAGGCCAATCCAAAGCCAGGAGCTATCTTCTGGGCCTTTCACACAGGCGCAGGTGTCAATCACTTGGGCCATCTTCCACTGCTTTCCCAGACCATTAGCAGAGCTAGATCAAAAGAGGAACAGCTGAGACACAAACCAGTACTCATATGGGATGCTGGTGCCGCAGGCAGAGGCTTAGCCTACTACATCACAGCAGTAGCCCCAAGAGTAGATAATTTATTTACAAATATATGAGAGTATATGAGACATAAAAATAAATAGGACATAAAATAAATAAAGACCAAATATAAATAAGATATAATAAATATATAATATATATAGTAAATATAAATAAATATATAAAATATAAATAAAAATAAAATATAAATAAATAAAAATAAATATAAAATATAATATGAATAAGTATATAATATATAATAAATATAAATAAATAAATAAAGACCAAAAATAAAATAAGACCAAACATCAATTATACTGTTAAATGGAACTAGATACAATTCATCTTTCATACAGATTTTTGGAAGTAGATTCCAACACTATGCAGTATCTTTGAATATGAGAGGTATGGCTAAAAGGAAAATCCAGAAAAGTTTAAAATGAGACGATGATGAGTACAAAAGGTCTTTTTCGTGATGGAAATGTAAAATTGAACTGGTGTTGATGACACAGTTCTGATAGTTTACTAACAGTCATTGAATTGTACACTTAAAGTGAGTGAATTTAGTCATATTTAAGTTATACCTCATGAAAGCTGTTACAAAATAAATGGATAAAGGTGTCCAAGCAAATTAAAAAAAAAAACACATAAGCTTATCTACATCTACTTAAGCTGTAACATCATAATTTGCATGGAGAGGAAAAAAAGATGAAGCTTAAAACAATTTTAGACTGTATCTGGGCACCTGATCTGTGGTTTGATTTTTTTTTTAAGATTTATTTACTTATTTGAAAGGCAGAGTTACAGAGTAGGGGTAGGAGGTGGGAAGAAAGAGAATATTTTCCATCTGCTTGTCCATGCCCCAAATGGCTGCAGTGGCCAGAGCTGGGCCAGTCCAAAGCCAGAAGCATCTTACTGGTCCCCAACGTGGGTGCAGGAGCCCAGGTACTTGGGCCATATTCTGCTGCTTTCCCAGGTCCATTAGTAGGGACCTGGATGGGCAGTGGAGCAGCTGGGACTCTAACTGGCATCCATATGGCATGCCAGAACTGCAGGCAGAGGCTTTGCCTGCTACACCACAGCGCTGGTCCCATGATTTTTTTATGCAACTTAGATTTATGTAAGTATAGATTTAGTCTTACATAAATACAGATTTAGCCCAAAATTTTGGACTTGAACATCCTCACACAGTAAACAGTGCACACAGTAAACATTAATTTTTTTTTTTAATTTGGTGTTGTTCTTAAAACAAAAACAAAAAATCTTGTATCTTAAACAAGTAAAACTGCTTAAAAGACTTTGTTTTTGGAATGTGAACAGTCCAGTACATTTTTAAATGAAATTATTGGAAAGGAGTAGAAGCAATACAGGCTTGAATGCCATTTGGACTTAGTCTTTATTCAAATTACACCATTTGAAATATTATTCCCTAAGTGGTTTTGAATCTCTCTACAATCTGAGATATGTTGATCAACAATGATGGCACTTACTGAAATATGTTTATTGAGTGACACTCAGAATGTTAATTTCTGTTTACTACAGCCCTTAATTACTTCAATCTTCACAAAAGAAGACTGAGTTATTAAGAAAACTAGAGCTCGTAGCCACGAGCCTGAGTTGTCCTCCCAGTCCATAAATTGCTGTTCTGATTACCCATGTTTCTTTCTTCCCTTTTGAAGGATGGGCCCATTTATCCAAGTCCCATCAGTCTCTGGTCACTCTGGACTCCCAGCCCCCTTCCTGCCTTCTCAAGGATTTCTTTCATGTAGTCACTCCTTACCTTCTACTGGACATTCCTGGCAGCAAATATACATGACTGGGAATCTCGAGAGTTAAACTCTCTTTGGCTCCACCTTACATTCCAGCTACTGCCACTTTCCTTCACAAAGGACTGCCATTCACTTTCCCTCTTCTCCAGTTCTGTCAAAATCGCCATTCGTCTTTATTTTGCGAATCCAGTGGACCTTCTTGTCTTTAACTCTCAACTTTGTTCCACACAGTTGTTTAGGCCTAGCTGCTTCTTTCAGCTCTCAAAATACCAAATTTTGCTGATACTCCTCCTAAGCCCTTTTCCATTCTTTCCCAATGATCTTTATTGGCTCTTCTGTCACTTTGCCACCTTCAGATGCTAGTTAATTGAGGTCTTTAGCCCTGTTCTCTCTATATATCCTTTATGGGACCCTGGGTGGGGGGGTGGAATCCTCTTTTGTAACTCTGTCACCTGTAGGATATCTTGCAGGTCCCATGACTCAAAGTACCGTATGTAAGCTTATACTTTTTAGCTGAAACATCTCTGAGTACTAGACATGTCTTGCTGAATGTTTAAATTATCAAACTTAACTTTTTATTAACCACATTTAAATAGATTCCTCCCTAACCTTCCCACTTCAATAAACATCACTACCACCCACTTAGTAATTCAGACCATAAACTTTGAATCCTCCTTGATTCCTCCCTTTTCCTCATCATCATCCTCTCGCCAGTGTACAGACCACCTGCAAGTCTTGTTTTCATTTCTAGGCCATGTCTCATGGCCATGTCTCTCCATTTCCACATCCGCACTCCCATTCAGACCACCACCTGTCAGCTGAACCTGCCTGCATTCCTTTGCTTCTGCACTTGCCGGCCTTCTGTGCTCCATTTTTTTCTCCACAGCATCCTTCATAAGTCAGATCATGTAAGTCAGATAAGGTCTCTTACATGTCTTTAATGGCTTCTTGCAATCTTACAATAAAATACAGATTCCTTACCATGGTCGATAGCCTCATCTCCTCAAATGTTTTTATTTATTTACTTATTTATGTATTTATGTTCAATTATCTTCCTCCTTTGTCTCTAAAAGGGCAAGAACTCTACTTTCCTAGTCAAAGCTGTATCCACAGTACCTGGCATACACTACTAGCTTCTCAATTGATATTTGTTTAACAAATAATTTATGAAGGCAGAGCCAGTGTATTCAGACACAGTATGTCTTACTCCATTGCATGTGATGTATTTTATTTTTAATGCAAACTCTCTTTCATGATTTCTTAATTTATTTTCTACTATTTTTTAAAGATTTATTTATCTATTTGAGAGGCAAAGTTACAGACAGAGAGGGGGAGAGACAGAGAGAGGTCTTCCATCCGCTGGTCCACTCCCCAGATGGCCACAATGGCTGGAGCTGGGCTGACCCAAAGCCAGGAGCCAGGCACTTCTTTCGGGTCTCCCACATGGTTACAGGAGCCCAAGCACTTGGGCCATCTTCCACTGCCTTCCCAGGGAACAGGATGGGAAGTGGAGCAGCCAGCCACGACTCCAACTGGTGTGCACATAGGATGCCAGTGCCAAAGGTGGTAGGCTAACTCATTGCACCACAGCACCAGCTCCAGTCTTTACTACTTAAGTATCATCTTTTCAAATGAACGATGCGTAGCATTAAGTACATAATCAAGATCTATATGTATTATATATTCTGCATGTAGTATTATATAGTACTATAGTATTATATACTTATAAATTTCCCATGTGCCACATGGAAAATTTTTAATAACCTAGATAAGATGAAAAACTGCCTTTTGAATTATTATATATATGTATATGCTTATCTTCAAAATTAAGATTCAGTGAAGACTCAAAATACACTTGTATTATAATACTATCTATCTAAATAAGTATACTGAGAAACACTCTTCTGTACTGCACAGTCTGGTATGATAGAAAATTTTTTCTTTCTTTCCAAAAGAAATTCTTATAATGTCCCAATATTATAAATTACAAGTATATAAAACTTCATTAAAGGTACATCCAGTTTCATCTAGCTGAAAGAAAGCATCACAGGTTCACCATAACAAAGGAAGACAGATTATTATTACCATTAAAATTCTTATTGGTAATACCAATAGTCAGCTGGCTAGAATTGCAAAATAATGATTATCCTTCCATGATAATATGGTTGGAACATAAACTTTTTGTACAGAAAAATGAGCAGAATGTATGTTTAGAAGTCACATAATTTCAGGTGTAGTCAATCTCATTGCTGACTTGCTGTAAATCTTTCTTTTTTCATGTTTTGTTTTTCTGGAGGCATGGCTCCATCCTTAAACATCAGGGAGAATTTTCTGTTTTTAAAACTGTATTTTTACAGGATGGTGCTATAATCAGAATATTATTAATTTTTGCTGACAAGTAGTTAAGTTATATAGCAACAAATCCTACCCCATACTTAAAAATGAATGAAAGGTTTCCTTGATCTTGTTCCCTTCCTGTTACCAGGTTGTAACTTATGACCTGTTGGTAAGTGATAGATCCAAATATACCATATATGATTTGGGGGATTTTTGTTGTTACTGCTGCTCTTATTTCCAAAATATCCTTTTAAATTTTGCTTAAAGTCACTTATTTAATTTAAAATCAACTTTATAGAACATAAGGTAATCATATAATCATGATAAAGAGTTAACATTTAACTTATAATCAAGCTAAAGCATTTAACAATTTCTTTTACACTTGAAATTTCATTTATTCATAACCTTTTAGTTATCACTGGGTGAGATATAGAAAACAAGAAGAAATACTCCCTTGCTCTTTTTTTTTTTTTTTAAGATTTATTTACTTGAGAGGCAGAGTTACAGACAGAGAGAGGGAGAGACAGAGAGAGAGAGAAAAAGAGATCTTCCAGCCACTGGTTCACTCCCCAAATGGCCACACTGGCCCGAGTTGAGCTGAGCTGATCAGGGTTTCCCATGTGAGTGCAGGGGCCCAAGCACTTGGGTCATCTTCTACTGCTTTCCCAAGCAGTCAACAGGGAACTTTATAGGAAGTGGAGCAGTCAGGACTTGAACCAGTGCCCATATGGGATGATGGTGCCACAGGCAGATGCTTAACCTTCTACATCATAGTGCCAGCCCCTCTCTTTATCTTTGAGAATCTTATAAATCAGGGTTAACAAATAATTTTTTGAGATGATTTGAGGCATCCTACTTACTCTTTACCCCAACTTTCTTTTTTTTTTTAATATATTTAAGAATAATAGTATTATGAGGCTTAGAAAAGCAATTAATACTAAGAACATTGCCCAATGGTTTTTTACCTGTTTCTGCCCATTTTTGTGTTATTCCACATCTTGTATGTATATACCCATACTAGTGTGCTTGGATTTCAATTTTTTTTTTTTTTTGCACCAGAGCAATCTTATTCACATATAAATGCGTATACATGCACACACACACACACACACACACACACATATTCCCAATACATCTTAAACATTCCTGAATTGTCTTTAACTTTTAGAGGAAACAGAATTTTTCTATCTTTTTTTTTCCACATCCCTAGTAATGAACCCATCTACCTTTTTTGGAGGGCATGCCATCTGGAATGTTGTCATTCATAGTTTACTTCCGTCACAAAAACTATAGACCTTTAATATTTTCTTGCAGGAAAAAATATAATCAGATGAAGTAGGTGAATTTTCTTAGGAAAAAAGTAAATAAATACAAGTTATTTGCATTTTAAGCTAAACCATTTGATATTTGACAAGGAAACACTCTGAATTATCGATAGGCTCTTTAGTAAAACATTGTACTTTTTATTACTATCAAAAGAGAAGAGATTTCATAAAGCATTGTACTTTTCTGGTCTGATAATTCACTAGAGTTTAGTTTACTCTGTTATAACAATAAGCAGGCTGAAAGGATTAGTCCAGAGAACAGCCTGCTGTGGCTTTGTAATAGAGATATTGCCTTTTCAGAAATACATCAGTGGCCTACAAAATGTAACTTGAATAATTGTGAGGTTTGGGGAGAGCCATTCTATCAGAATTTGATGTAAATATTTATTTTTTTAACCATATTTCCCTTGAATCCCCCCTCTTTCTTTTTTTCTTCATTTAATCTTTGCAATAAGATACTTTCAGTTCACTCTACAGTCACAGGATTAATGCACCACTAACCATAATGTTCAACAAGTAAAAAGTAGAAAGACCAACTGTTCACAGGAATACAGACATTGTTTATTTTCTATGCCTCCCAACTCATGGGTGAAAGATTTACTGAGTAGAAACTGACTTTTCATGATAGATACATACAACACACTTACATATTCCCAGGGGAACTAGTGACAAAACATTCTAGTCTTCGAATTTTCCTTAACACTAACATAGTTATTAATAAATTCTTAAAACTTTTCATTGGAAGAGTTATAGATTGCAAAGAATTTGTTTAAATGCATCATGTTTTCTCATTTTTATAAATTATAAACTTCAATTTTTGGCCATTTGATAATAGAGATTATTAATAGATTAATAATAATAGAGTTAAAAAGATTAATATAATCTTATAACATATCTGTAGTGCCTCCATGAATGAGCTGGAACTCAGACCTACTTCAAAGGGACAAATGTGGCTTTCTGTGGTGGAATTTATTTCCAAATGCTACTTTGTTTTGTATTTGAGAATACTGATTTTTCTAAACTTCATATTTCTATTTTTAAAGTTAATTATGGATATATACATATAATCTATGTATATCTACATTGACCTTTAAATGAAAGTTACATATTTCTCTGGTTTCATTTCAGACTAGAGAAGCACAATCAACAAATGCTTTCTTGTGCCCTTGATTAAAGATCTTGGTGTTTTTAATACAATCTCACAGGAACATAATACAAGATTTTGTGAATATCTCTTGTAGATATCAAGTCAGCACTCCATGTCATGTTATATAAAATATTTGTGTATATATTTTGTTTTGTTTAGCTTTAGAAAAAATTATATCTAAAGTTGATACATCCCACTTTTTCAGAAACTGTTTCTATTCAGGTTTTTCCTCCCACAACCAAAATACCTTCATATTGGCCTATCAGAAATTAAAAAGCAAAGTAGTCTTAGAAAGAAGTCCAAATTTTTGTGGGCAATCTCAAGTGGCTAATTTAGAGCCCTTCAAAAGTGAAAGGATGACATAAGGCTTCTGTGAACACAGTAAAGCAAGTAAATTTTTAAACTACATCTTTCCAAAGTGATGCAGGAAACCCCATAAAGCTGTATTTACATGGATGTTCAAACTTCATGCTGAGATCTCTTTTGAGGTGATAAATAAATAAGAATTCCTAAAAGCTTTCTTAGAAAAGATTTTTGGGTTTCAAGGCCTTTACAAATATGGAGCTGATTAGCTTATTCCATTCTCTGTATACAGAATGGAGAAAAAAGGAACTATTGTAATTTCTTATAGTTGCATCTTGCCTTTTTTTACCTCAAAATCTGAGGTAAGGGGAGGTGCTCTTTGCTATCAGCAAGTAGGAATCGAAGTTACGTTAAATTGAGTCAATTTGTTCCTTGCCCTGCACTCTTGAAATAATGTGGATACACCTAGAAGCTGGTTTGGAATACTGCCCAAACCCAGATGATCCCAGAAATGTATGGTGCATTCCCATCTCCCTGAGGAATTCTCATAATTGCCCGGATTTGCTTGTAAGTCCCAGATTGTCAGATTGGCACAACCCCAAGACGCGAACATCACAGAATGAAAATTTCCTACCCCAAAAGTTTTCATGACCTGTGCACTTTTCTAAGAAAGCCAACACTAGCAGTAAACCTGAGTACAGGAATGTGTGCAATGTGGAAGTGGTCATTTGCATGAGATAACTAAAAACTTTACCTTTGGTTTACTTCTTTAAAAATAAGCTCACTGAATACAAAATAAGATGAAAAAGAATTTAAGAGATGCTCCTAGTGTTTCATGCCTAAAGAAGTTGTATCATTTACGTCAAGCATGACATAGGGTCTGAAAGGTTTTGATTGAAAAACCTTATTTGTATAAGCAGTCCAGTCTCACTATGGTAAAAGCAAGGTATGATTGGCTATGGCATAATTTTAGTGCAACAGCAATTAGAATGCCAATGTGCAGGCATAAATCTCTATGAATTATGTAAGAGTCTTGTAAAGACAAACAGAAAGCATGTGCAAGAAGCATGCCAAGTATGATAGAGTATCTCTTACATGCCTAGATTGCATGGCAGAAGCCAGAATTTCCTAAGCATTTTTAGGGAAGGCTACATGATATTCATGTCATAACAATAACAAAACTAAATATATACTTATAAGAGTGTATTCTTATAATATGAGTCTTGAAAATACAACCTCAGGGTGTAGACATGTTAAAAGGGATAGCCATTGTTTACAGAAAAAGAAATCATGACAAAGAAAGTTAGATGCAGACTGTAACAAATTCTATCAGTAGAGACAGAAATCTCATCCAGATATTCTACCTTTGAGGTCATTGCACCCCCACTAACTTTAATAAAATTCATGAGTTGTTGGTTGATAAGTTTGTTCTTGAGTTTTGCTGAATTTAATAAGTTTAATTGCCAATCCTTAAATTAAGGAGGGAAATGTCAAAAGAAGTATATTATTTCCTAATACTACTTGGAAAATAATTTTAATTTAAAATTGACAGGGTACAAGTTGTCAGAATCCTATACTTTACATTCCAGCCTACACTGAATTTGCTTGGTATCAACCCAAGTGTCTGCCCAGAGTGTTTAGTCCATTCTTGGAAGATAAAGCAGCAATATATTATTTCATCAACAGAAGACTTGTAATACAACAATCTATAATTAGCTAACCTAAGCAGAAAAATGAATTTATATTTTTAATATATCCATAATGTAATATTTAAATGTATTCTTCAGGACCACAAAAGCTTATGAGATAGATGCAGATTTACTTTAGTGCCTGTTTTAGTGCATTTAGCAATGCCAGTATGCTTTTATAGTATTCTGAGATCCTAAATGTTTTAGAGGACACTGAGTAACTGAAATACTTGTCTGACTTGCATTCATTACTGAAATTACTGAATTATTGGTTGAAAAGTTTCAAATAACACTTTCCAATATGTATATTTTCAATTCTAAAGTTGTCTAGAATCATATTTTCAAACTTTCATGCTTAGCTATTATGAAGCATGCATTTTTAAGGTATAAATATAATTTCTGGGGTGATTATTTGGCTCAGCAGTTAAGTCATTGCTTGGGACACTGGTATCCCATATTGGAGTGCCTGGTTCAAGTCCTGGCTCCTCCACTTCCAATCCAGTTTCCTTTTAATGCCTTCCTTCAGAAGCAGCAGACTGATGGCTCAAATACTTGGGTCTCTGCCACCCATGTGGGAGACCTGGCTTGAGTTTCTGGCTCCTGGTTGTTGCAGGCATTTGGCAAGTGGACCAGTGGATGGAAGATCCCTGTCATTTCTCTCTCTTGCTTTCTTCACTCACTGTCACGCTATCTCTCTACCCCCTTTCAAATGAAATGAAAATAAAATTAAGCATATATATTTTCTATTAAGCAGATTTATGCCCTGAATTTTAGAAAAATACACTTAGATAACAAAAAAAATTTATGTATTAACCATTTGATTTTTATGAACAAAACATAGTTTGTCTGTTATGTAACCCAAAAAAATGTTGAAACAACTAGTCAGAAATAAATTTGAAGCTTTAAGCATCCTTTGGTAAAATTTTCATCAAAAAAAATTTTTAAGGACATACATTTGTCTACCTCTTGTGTAAGGTAGTGAGAGAAAGTGGAAAGTTTCCAAACTACAACAGAATATTCCCCAAATATTTAAGGGCATTGGAGACGTGATCTTTTTAAAGGAATCTAACATTACAATCTTTCTTTAAGAGAGAATGGCATTATTTCAATGGAGGTAGTATGCATATCAGTTGATCATGCTGTCTCTGATTTTGCTCATTTGTCAGATTTCAGTCTGTTCCACAAAGACAGAGAGTTGATAGAGCCCATTTTGTATAGTAAGTACTCAGGACAGTGTTGGATTCCATTCCATTTCTTAAACTTGTTATTTCGGTAGTGTATTATAACTTCAAGATTCTGGTTGGTGCTTAAATTACAGTAACTAAAGGTCATTATTCATATTTTAACCAGTTAGTCCAGCTCAAGAATTTTTAGTACTAGCATTAACTTTTGAATTATGTTTGAGGTCTTAGACTTTACAGCATGTTTAGTTTCTTTTCATTTCTTATTAGTATTTTTCAGTACTTAATAGTCTCCTGCCCCCACCTCCAACAAGAACTCGCCTCTCTGTTCAACATCAGAAACATTTTCCTTTTTGGCATGTGCTTTCGAGTTCCCCAAGCAGTATAAGCAAATTGGAAAGTTCAGCTGTCATTCTTGGAAGGTCATAGATCACACTAGCAGCCTGAGTAATCCAAGAGGTTTTAAGTATCATAGCATTTAGTTTAAAGTGAAATTTGCTCTGACAGGGCTGGCAGACCAATAGGAAAAAGAAATATTTGTGCTTGGAGAAGTGCATATGTAGAGACCAAGAGTATAACTGATGGCTGGAAGTGATTTCAGTCTAAAAAAACAAATCATTAAGAGAGTGCATAGGGGTAAAATACACAGTTCATATTTTAAAGAGTCTCAAAATGAACCAGCAACTAAGGTTAGCATTACATAGTAATTAGTTGTGGTGTTCAGGCTTTAACTCACTCAGTACCAGACAGTATGGTTAAACGATCACTGAGAAAATATTGCTACTTAAGATATGCTCTGCCTTAAGCCTACAGCAGTAATTTTTGTACCTTAAAAAACCAAGGTATTATGACAGATTATATAAATGTTGAACCAGTAACAGACAAACAGTTATTTAAAAGAGGTGCTAATGACTCAGTTTATTGACCCAGGGGTTATTTAAGCCACTCAGTAAGTTCCCTGAACATTTGGTGGTGTGAAATGAAGCATTGCTTGATACTACAGAACTGCCAGTTTTAAAATGTTCTTATACTTAATTGAAGAAATGTAAGTTAAAGATGACGAGATGGTATGCCTTCATTAAGCATTGCCATAAAAAGCCTGATATCATTATAGGTTTGAGTAAGTATTCACTTCAGCTTGATAATCACATCTGACAAGTTCTATTAGACACCTCCTGGAGTACTATTTTGTTGTTAATAGCTACAAATAAGGAGAAATAAAAAATTTTAATTGCTTCAGTTATTTCTTTCAAATAATTTTATCTTCAAGATAGCTAGCTTTAAATCACGGGAATGCATATTTATAATTTTTTTCTTGGATGTACAGAGTAAAGAAATAAGAATAAAATGGCAAGAACTTCCAGCAATGTGGTACATAAGTTAACTTGGAAGAACCCCTTTCTATATAGGTATGTGGAGGTGGTGGGCAAAATGTAATGAAAATTTCTAACACATGAAGGACCTCATAAAGAAGATAGGGAACACCCCAAATGCCAAAGAAAAGAAAAAGAAAAAGAGCCACTAACAGGAGTATTGTAGTAGATATAGATGATATAGAACAGGAAAATGGAACTGAATTCCCTATGTAAAGCCTGTAACTTAAAGGCTCCCTTTTTTTTCCCTTAAAAGTTGAAAAGAGGACTAGGTGCCCCAAGACCCAAGGTGGTGGAGGATGGTCACCTGTGAGAGAAACCACACGCTTGTACCTTGCAAATGAATACGTTCAGAGTTCATACTGAGCAGCTAATTCAGGGGGATCCACACCAGGAAACTGCCATTGCAGTTCTCCCAGTGCAGTGAGGTGATCTCCCCAGAATTCTGAAGTGTGTTTTAATCAAGGTCAGAACCTCCCTGTAGAAATACTTCCACAGCTCAGTGCAAACTGAAATGAGGAGGTGGGGGGAGGTACTGAAATTGTATTCATAACTAAAAATTACAAAAGAAAGGGCCATCTTGTAGGAGACTCAGACACAAGAGGGAAAGTGTTAAGACACCCAAGAAATAGAATTAATGGAACAGTGTTGTTTGTTTGTTTGCTTGTTTTTCATTCATACTGTTTGTTGAACTCTCTCCTTAGTATAGGGTCAGTCTTAATGAGCGTAAAGTTAACTGAAAATAGATCTTTGTAAAAAAAAAAAAAAAAAAGAATGGGAATGGGAGTGGGAGGACGAAAAAGGGCAGGAGTATAAGCGGGAAGGAGGTAGAATGGGAAGAATCACGATGTTCCTAAATTTGTATACATGAAATCCATGAGGTTTGACTCTAAAGTGGAATAAATAAGTTAAATAAATTTTAATAGAAAACTTAATGCGACGATGACATAGTATGAGAAAAGTATCAGCTATAACATCTCATAAAAATATCATTAAGGCAGATTCTGAAGATGGGTTAAACAGATTAAGGTGGTTAAGAAGAGCAGTACAAATTGAATGAGATTAGAGTCAGTGGAATGTAATTTCTTCAACATTTGGAATAAATCAGAGGCTATTTTACATATGCCTCAGCGTTAGTACAAATTAGCTTTTATCTGAAGCATCTCAATACAGTACATTGAAAGGCTCTGTTTCCAAGCTGGTATTTTTCCCCTTATATTTGATAGGTATCCTTTAAAAATATTTTTAAATAACCTCCAGATAAGTACTTTAAATAATATGTGTGTTTTGCCCTTAATTTTTGGAAAAATACTTAGTTTTATTTTAATAAAAATATGATTTTAAGATGCTTCATCCATTTACATTACCACAATAAAAGAAATTTGTGCATTTTTGAGATTAAGAATAAAGAAAACTAAAATGGAAAATGACAGCTCAATTTGATATGTATTAGTGAAACACACTAAAAGAATGCTTAACTGTGTTCTTCGATTTCATTTTCTCAAAAATACAAAGGTTCAAGTCCAAAGCAATAAGTAATTCCTTTGAGCAATGTAAAATACATGTATACTTAAGATGTATAAATTCATAGAAACAAGATGCCATTGTTGATCAGTTCAATGAAACTTTTAGAAGCTATGCTATAATTATAGTACTTTAATATGCATGTTTAATATAGTTCTCAATGTCTAAGACAATCAGCATCTTTTAGGTCCCCACAATAACAAAATATTTTTGTATATAACTGATGGGCATTTCTATTTAGCTCTAATCAAATTATTTCACATATAGAAACAGAGAACATTGGTTATCTGAAAAAGCCTTGGAAACCACAAGTCTGTCAATGTAAGCCTTGGGTGGTACTCAGTGGTAAGACAAGGTCGCCATCTAGTGGCTGTTCTCTAAATGACAAGCATTCTGATTTCAATTTAATAATGCATCATTTTATAAGGGTTTGGTATTACTTTATAGGCACTTGATCTACATTTCTCTTCTTACTATAAGAATTTCATTAAAGCAGTGTTCTCTGCTTCCACATTAGTCCAGCTGTTCCTATCAAACATAGAGGCAAGCTTCTACAATCTTGATTTCATCTACATGGAGTACCACAGTCCCCTAGTTAATTGATGGACATATTTCATTATTAAAAGGATAAAAATTGTTTCAATCCTATTAACTGTTACCTTAAAAGCTTTCAATGAATTTTTAAATTCTTCCCCTTCATTCTGAGCTTAACCAGTCTAGAACAACTAAAGACCCATTTCAAAAGAGAAAAGATAATCTCTTTGTTGTGAAATGTAGCATATTCTGTTGTTATTTCTGCCATGTCCTTCTGTAGGCTCTCATTGCATAACATTTGGGCAGCTGTAATAGTCTCTTAAATGTTTTCCATGCTTTTGCCTCTCAACGCCCTTCCTGCCACAGTTCTCTCTCTAAACCACAGAATCAGCTCATTCTCTTAAAAACTGCTGACAGCGCTCCAGAGGCATATAGTTGTTAGCATGGCATAGGAAGAGTTTCAGTGCTTAACCTTTGCCTCTTCCAATGCCATCTCCTGCCGTTTGCTACATCACAGCCCTAAGACTTTATCCTTGAAAACCATTTGCTATTCTTAACCCCCTTCTCTGTGTTGCTCAGGTTGCTTCACTGTCAAGAATTCCCTCCTTGTTAGGAATCTTAGCTTTGACATTCAAACACTGTTTGAATGCCCACTCTCTGTCAGATTCAATGCCAGGTATATAACAATGAATAAGACAGTCCTTGACCCTCATGGTGCTTACATTACAAAGAGAAAGATAATAAAATAGAATTCAAGGAAGTAGCAGAAACATTAAAATCAAAGTATCTTCTATGAAGACTTTATCTGCCAAGATTGTTTTGTAGAAATTTGTGCACATAGTGGGGTACCACCCTCATATTATTATCAGAATATTCATTCCATATTCTCTGCCTCCAAAGCTTATATTCAGGGGCCATGTCTTTTTTTATAGAAAACTTTTATTTGATAAATATAAATTTCAAAAGTACAACTTTTGGTTTACAGCAGTTCTTCCCCCCCATAACCACCCTCCCACCCACAAACCATCCCATCTCCTACTCCCTCTCCCATCCCATTCTTCATTAACATTCATTTTTAATTATCTTTATATACAGAAGATCAACCTATACTAAGTAAAGATTTCAACAGTTTGCACCCACACAGACACACAAAGTATAAAGTACTGTTTGAAGACTAGTTTTACCGTTAATTCTCATAGTACAACACATTAAGGACAGAGGTCCTACATGGGAAGCAAGTGCACAGTGACTCCTGTTGTTGATTTAATAGTTGACACTCTTATTTATGACATCAGTGATCACCTGAGGCTCTTGTCATGAGCTGCCAAGGCTATGGAAGCCTCTTGCATTCACAAACCCTGACCTTATTTAGACAAGGCCATAGTCAAAGTGGAAGCTCTCTTCAGAGAAAAGTGCCTCCTTCTTTGATAGGGGCCGTGTCTTACTATCACTGCCTTACACCACAATGTCTTTTTGTTATATTGTCCCTAAAAACTATACTTACTTAAAACTTTTTAGTAGTGTAGGAATTCAGTAAATGTGTGTACTATATGGATGAGTGGATGGATAGGTAGATTGATGAATGTACAACAAATAACTTTTACATAAACTGAAATTTTTCATGAAAAGTGATACTTAAGCTGAAGTTACTTTGATGATCATTTGTAATCTTAGAAAAATAAATGTACTGATTTTTTCTTCTGTGTTCAGTATATTGGAGAAATTGATGAAAAGAAAGAAATGTTCCAGAAATCTATTAACAAATCATTTCATGCTGCTCTCTGATATCCTGGGAAATTTCCTCCCATGCGAGCTAGCTCATGTTAAGTCCTTTCACTTGATAATGCTAAGAATCCTAGCCTTCAGTATTTGTGAGTCACAAAGAAGGGGTAGTTAATAAGAATGACTATTCCCCATTTATAAATAAAGTAGTCATAAAGGATTTTTGTCTTAAGAAGAATTAAATCTCAAAAGATAGTACAAACTAAAGATGAAATTTAACATGATACTTGCAAGTAAAATTTGTGTACCTGTATATTCACACGTCAGCTAACTTTGTGATGATGACTTAACGTTTTATTTAAGATCAATATAGTTTTAGCCTACATTAATAGAGGGAAAACATAATATCTCATTATATTCTGCTGGCTTCTGACTACATTGTAAGTATCATGTTAATTTCAGATTCTTCATTTTAAGGTAAACACTAGAAAATCAAAGTAATTTTAGAGAGCAGATGGTAAATATTTTTGATCGTATCATAAGAATTGTGTGAGCAACAGTTATAAAACAGTCATATCAACAAGAAATTAGAAGAACTGATAAATGAATTCAGTAAAATCACAGTAAACAGAATCAACTGCAAACATCAGTAGTGGAGGTGACATTTTGGTGCTTCAGGTTCAGGTTAAGCCTCGCCATCCTCCCATTTCAGAGTTCTGGTTCAAGTCCCAGCTACTCTGCTTCCAATCCAGCTCCCTGATAATACACCTGGAAAAGCACTGGAAGAAGGCACAAGTACTTGGGTTCCTGCCACCGACATGGGAGACCAGGATGGAGTTCCTGGCTTCCTGGCTTCCCAGCCTTGGCTGTCTGGGAAGTGAGCAATAGATGGAAGATCTCTTCCTCTTTGTCCATTCCTCTGTCTCTCTGTAACGCTGACTTTCAAATAAATAAATAAGTAAACCTAAGGAAAAATCAGTAGTATTTATATATACCAGTAATGCACTTGTAGAGAAAGAAATTATAAAAACATTCCCATTCACAATGGCTTTAAAAACTAAAATACCTTGGAATAAATTTAACTGAGGAAGAGAAAAATTCTATAATGAAAAGCGTAAATCATTGATGAAATAAAGAAGACACAAAAATTGAAAGACCACTCATTTTTAGGGATTAGAAGAATTAATATTATTCAATATCTATATTACACAAATTAATTTTTGTATTGAATGCAATCTTCATCAGATGCCAGTTACATTCATCACAGAATTCATTCTTAAAATTCATAGGGAAGTACAAAAGGCCCCAAATAGAAAAAGCAGTCTTGAACAAAAAAATAAGTAAATAAAAACAAAGCTGGAAGCATTATAATGCCTGATTTCAAGACATACTGCAGGGCTATTGAAAACAACATGGCCCTGGCATTTAAGACACATAGACTAATGGAACAGATAGAAACTCCGGAAGTGAGTCATGCACCTGCAGCCAACTGATTCTCGACAGAGTTGTAAAGCCACTGGAGAAAGTGCTGTATTTTCAATACACAGGGCTGGGAAAACTCGAAATCCATATGCAGATGGTCTCCCATCCAAGTACTAACCAGGCCCAACCCTGCTCAACTTCTGTGTTCAGGGTGGTATGGCCATAGACCTTATGCAGATGGTTAAACTAAGAAATATGCCACATCCCACCTTCCTCAAAAATCAGCTCAAAATGGATCAAAGATCTAAATATAAGACCTGAAAAAAAAGCCCATGGGGAATGACACTTCAAGACATAGAAAGCTAACAGTAGACCTACCATATGACCCAGCTGGGTATATAGTCAAATGAAATGAAATGAGCCTATCAAAGAGATCTCTGCACTCCCATGTTCATTACAGCACTATTCACAACAGCCAAGATAAGGAATCAAAATACGTGTCCACTGATGGATGAATGAATAAAGAAAATGCAGTGTATATGCACAATGGAAGATGATTTAGTCATAAAAAAAGGAAGAAATCAAGGCTGGCATTGTGGCATAGCTGGTAAAAAGAAAGAAATCCTGACATTTGTGACATTTGCAGCAAAATGGATGGAACCGGAGATAATTTTATTAAGTGAAATGAACCAGACACAGACAAATACCGAATGTTCTCTCTTCTGTGTAGACATTTAATAAAGTGTCGATGTGAACTTACTAGGGATTGGTTGGATAATAGGTGCCAAGTCACAGGTAGATAGAAGTAGTAAGTTCTGATGTTCTGCAGCTCAGTGGTGTAAGTATAGTTCACAATAGCATACTGTGTAAAGAACTGGAAGAGAGTAACAGGTAGGCTGCAAGCTTAAAGGATAAGAAAATTGGGGTGCTAATTGTCTGATCTGCATACATGTGTTGAAATATGACACAGTGCCCCATAAAAATGTGCAAGTGTTACATGGCATTTAAAATAAAAAAAGAATTAGTCTTTTTGTATGTTTCTGTGAGGTAATTCCAAGACTAACTATCGAATATCAGATCAAGATAATAAAGAGCCTTCGACAGTTTGACCTATCTATAAATGGAATGAAATGCCTTGACAAAGCAGTGAGCACTCCTTTTCTGGAGATTCAGATGAGAGCCAGATAGACGTGTCAAGGATGTTATGAGCAGAAATGTATACATAATTATTTCTAAAAGTATTTCCAAGATTCTACAGGCCTATAAAAAATAATGTGTCTTCAATTTATTCTCCTCTTTTTGTAGCATCCACTAATAAATTCATTATTTGCTCTTCTTTCATATTGCTGACTTAGGAATTTAAGTAAAGAAAAATGTGTTGGCTTTATTTAATCTTAATAAAATAATGATGATACTTTTCACTTATGCAGCACTTTTCATCCAAGGATTTCAAAGTGCTTTACAAACACGCACTAATTAAGCCTCACAAGCAGCCAGAGGTAGGTGATTTTCTTCCCTTCCCACAGGAATGTCAGCTCTGGCACAGCAGTGGAATGAGAGCCTGAGGCCCGAGGTGCCTTTCCGGCTGCCATTGCCTTGGAATGCGCTGCATGTGATGCGCCACTTGCCATTTTCAGATTCCTCTTTTTGCCCCCTCTGAGTCATCTCGAGTGTAGAATTTTAGTGAATGCTCTTTAAAAATGTATCTGGAGTCTTGCAGATATAAAATTCATTCTGCTTGCTGAATGCTTA
Source organism: Oryctolagus cuniculus (assembly GCF_964237555.1). Lineage (NCBI taxonomy): Eukaryota > Metazoa > Chordata > Mammalia > Lagomorpha > Leporidae > Oryctolagus > Oryctolagus cuniculus. The sequence continues at coordinate 27,797,169 of NC_091438.1, read as the reverse complement.
ATTGGATTTTTAAACGGAGCCGTTTAAAAACAAATTGTGAGTGTGGTTTTATGTTTGTCATCGGATTCTGAGAGTAATTTTTCACTTTTAGAGAATTCCTCCTTTTCCTTCCTACATTTTCCAGAATCGTTATTCTCGGAGCATAAAGCTTAATAGTAAATTGGTTTGTTGGCCTTACCATTCCTAGTTATCTTTCGTAACAAACAATAATCCTTTTCTTTGGACTAGAATTATGTATTTTCAGAAAAAGATATCGTATTTTGGTAATTGAAAGATCCAAAATATGTTATCTATACATTAGGAATAAAAGTTAATGGACACTAAGCAACTGGTCCTGTAAAAGAAAAAAGAAATGTGGCATATGCTAATGTAGAAATACACACATAACTTTTTATGTAGGTTAGGAGTGTATGTGCATAGGAAGACACACACAAGGCCGCCCGATTGGATTAAATTCCATACGAATAGCCAACCTCACAATCTCCTTATCTGAAGCAAAGCGGCCACACAGAGCAAAAGCAGATACAGCATAGCGCAGCTTGGTTTTCTCTTGGTTCACAGAGTCCAGAGTCCGTACCAATGCCTGTGATCCCTTTTAAGGTCTTTCTGGATCAGGAAAGCACAATCACAATTTTTGCTGCTCTTTAATATTCCTGATTCCTCTCCCCTTCCACAAAAAAATATGAAATATGCAGTGAATCTGTCCGCTTCTATTTAAAGGAACGCTTAGGATCAGGCTCTCTGAATTTTGGACAATACTTAGCATTAGCAAGACTACTTCATAAAGTGTCCACATTTTCCAGAGGACTGTCTGTCTCTAGAGTTTGTTATCAGGGAAAGCACAATTTTCCCACTATTTTACAAAGAATCAAGGAAGAGCCACTAAAGAATCTAACTACTGTTTCAGCGTGAATTTAATTAAAAGGATATTAATTAGATATAGTAATCTTTCATAATACAAAAGGACCCGGGGCTTATGTCATCGTACCCTCCAAATTGGTCACTATGTTTTTTAAGTATTCTTTAAACAGCAAGTTCATCTGTAATACGTGATGGTTAATTCCACAAAAGTTAATTTAAAGAGCTCAGTGTCCAATTTTCTCCCTTAAAATTTTCCCAAATGATGTATATGAAAGTCCAAAGAATTAAATGATATCCCACTGCACAGCGTAATACAGATGTCTCTGGGTGAGCTATTGACTATATGAGTACAACTTTACCACATAGTCTAAAACTGTCATGTTCAAGACCTCAGACCTGCAGCTTCAAGAGTTTTCTTAACTTTCATCAACTTAGAGTTGCAGAATCTTAACAATAGTGTGACTGATTTAATTTGAAAAGAGAGAGGGGGGAAGCAGATTATTTGTTAATTTACAATAAAGACCAACATTTGGCAGATTGGGTAATGTCTAAGCTTAGAATTGTTGGCAAACCATATGGGAAAACAGTGTTCAGAAAGAAGTTCCCATTAGTTATAGAAATGAGAGGGGGGGAGAGAGAGATGAAATTTGAGCATAAAATGACCTCAGACTCTGAGATCCTGCTAATTCTCTGTCACTCAGAACAGACTTGCCAACAAGGTCAGATATTCCTGACCTGTGACAGGGCAGCCACATCACCAACGAAGGTGTAGCTTGTGTTGCCCCTACCAACACTGCAGCCAAGAAGCTTCTTGTTCTGTGCCAGCATGGCTGACGATCCCGTCTGAGGATCACGTTTAGATGGAGTTACACTGACAATGCTGGAAGGGCCTCTGTGACACCTTCTATTCTAAAGATGCTTTTGCGTATTTCTTCACTGACCCACTTCATGCCTCTTGTTTCCAAATCCTTGAAAGAGATCTCCCTATAGCCTCTAGTTGGAGAAAAAAGGGCAAAATTCACTTGAGTTTAACCCAAGTTGAACTCCTGTTTGGACTCAGAGTAGGTGCTAAAAAATGTGAGCAGTGGCTGAAGGCAGTTAATGGGTAGAAAGACGCAGGAAGAACACATTGAGATCCACAAGCTGTATAATCAACCTGTATGTAAATCAGAGTTGTTGGGATGCTTGAGTATTTTTCAGCCTTAGTGCATCAGGAGAAAAGTTCACAACATCCAACTTTTCCTCTACTTATAAAGTGATATGAGTGTATATTATCAATGAATAGTTCATTGACGCCACTAATTACTGAAACATCTTTTTAACTACCTCTGGAATAATATTTCCCTTCATCACAAATTTAATCTCTCTTTCTACAGGGCTAAAGTAGGAAGAAATGCTTGTATTGCAGCACTTTAAAAAAAAAAGCAGACTTAAAAATTTCAGCCAACTGAAAAAGTATAGACACAGAGATTTTGCTATAGAAGGAGCTCAAAAATTGATTTGGTCATGATCATTCACTACAAATGCTGGCCTAAAACTCACTTTACAGAAATTCTAGTCCCCTGAGAAGTAGATCCACATGAACAATATGCCCTATATGTATTTTGATTCTTTACTCTTTTGTCCTAAATACACACACACACACACACACACACACACAAACTCCATAAAATATTAATAGTTACTTTTTTCTATATGTGTCAATTTCACCATGAGTGTGAGAGAAAGTTATTGCCCAAGTAATTTTTTAAAAATCTATTGAGATTTTCTTCTAGTAAAAAGTATATTTCCATCTACTTATCTAGCATAATTTCAAATAGTATCAATCCTTTGAATATATTTATTTTTTTCGGAGCTTACATTTCTGCTTTATAAGTGGTTTCCTTTGACCGGAAATCAAGCTCACTGGCATTCGCTGCATGAGCTATGCATGAGCATGTCACAGCTGTCATATTTGCCTGGCAAAATTAATTACTTGATTGTTTTTCTAAATGCTGGATAATTTCTTGATCCTTCAGAAGTGCTTTGGAGAATAAATTTCCTTCTAATTGAATTATTAACAGACCAAAGAATAATTTTTGTAATAATCATAAAGCATATCTATGCTTCAAGCTCTCCTTCCAACTGTAACTTATCATCAGGCTTCAATTATTTTCTTGGAACAAATTGAACAAAAATGTATAATTGACTTGCTGTTGCTCAATAGAAATATATAATGTTTAACATTTTTTATTAAGGAGCCAGAAGAAGGATTTGAAAATCAAATCTGGCTAATTGTCAAGTGTTTTAGAATTTGTTGTCTCCTTTCAGCCATGGGTTCCTGGTATGATTTGGCCCTGGGTAAGGGCTCACTACTAAAATTGAAATTGCATGTCTTTCCTAATACTGGATTACTCCTACATCTTCATATGAAAAAAGAGATCTTAATATAAATAGCAAAACTCACTTTACTACAGCTTTAATTTTTTCATTCTGTAGCACTGCATTACTGATCATTTCTAGCATGTAAAATCTTTTCATCTTCTGGCATAAGAGCCATAGATTTATATATATAGTCATATATTTATTGAGTAAAACTTTTTCTGACCTGATTCTTCTACTTAGTTTGGAACACTATATGCTGACTGAAGTTTCTGACATTTTTAACATACATTTTAAAGTCAATCTTTTGTTATATACATTTTAATTGTTATATTAAAGAAGAAAAGAAGGTAAACAATATCCCATAAGTCACTGTTGCTGCTGTGGAAGAGATTCTTGGAGGTGTAAAATTCCGGGCCTATTACTTGACCCGCATTGTGGATGTTTCATGCAAAACATAACTTAGCGTGCCTTTTTCTCTTTTCAGCCTTGGAATGGATGGCTTTGGCCAACCAGTTGGCATCCTTGGACGCCCTGCCACAGCTTACGGCTTCCGCCCTGATGAACCTTTCTACTATGGCTTTGGATCTCGATAAAGTCATCCCTGTCCATGTGTACTCAGAAGAAATCTGTGTGGGTTGGGTTCACTGTGAATGTTGGCCTAATAATGCATGTTGATACTATTTTGGGTGTGTGTTTCTTTTTATTTTTCCGCGTTGTTAGCTACAGAGTAATCCCAAGCCCTGCTGTCTGCTGTTAAGTACAGCTGATACTGACACTGTTCGCTCACCAAGCCACATCATTGTTGCTGCGTAACAGTTTCCCGTGAGACTCAATGGTGAATGTTGAAAAGCTACTAGACTGGAAGACACTACATTATGTACGTTGTGACTAATTTAATTTCTATTAAAAAGAAGCATAAAGTGTGAATGAGTGAAAGTCGTGTGTTTCTATTGTATGTGTTGCTGTAGGAGTTACATGACTGTAGAGGGTGCACAGGAATTTTTGTTTCCCTGCTCCCTTTTTCCTGCTTGTAATCTCTTGAGTGTTTCATATTCTAAGTCCTGCCTTTAAAAGTTACAAAAAGTACATCACCTTTTTCATCCCATGCTATGTGTCTGAAAAATTCCCTCCTAAGTTATTAACCATGAGTTCTCCATGGAGCATATACCATAGTGATGCTAAATGAGTATAATCTCTGTAGCTATTTGAATTCATGTCTAATTGTAATATAGAAAACCCAAGACAGCTAATACAAATGAAACAGGATCACGCTTTCAACTTTTATTCTTCATGAAATGTAGTATCTCAAAAGCTAGTTAAAAGTCACATTCAGAGAAACTCAGGAACCAGGCTATTTTGCTCACCCAGGTACCCATTTTCTATTTTTTTCCCTTATTTTTTGCTTTTTGGATTTTTTAAATTTTTTGTTTGTTTTGCTTCAAAGAGAGGGAGAGAGAGACAGAGAGAGACAGCTCCCATGCTGTGGTTTGTTACCCAAATACCCACAATGACTAGAGCTGGGTAAAAGCAGCAGAGGAACTGGGAACGCAACGCAAGTCTCCCACATGGTTGACAGGAACCTAATCACCTGAGCCATCACTGGGTCTGCGTTACACCAAGGGAGCACATGAGCAGGAAGCTGGCGCTGGGAGCCAGAACCTGGTATCAAAGCCAAGTACTCCAATGTGACCTATATGTGTCTTCACTGGCTCCTTAAACACTCGGCTAAATGCCCACACTCACATGAGATAGGTTTGGATAGTAAGAAATAGAAAAACATGATTAATAATGGATTTTGAAAATAACTCATAATGTAATATTAAAAATTTTGCTTGGAAAAACAAGCAAATAAAATAACTATAATCCAGAAATAGTTCTTTGATCACCTTCGATGGAAGAAAATTTGAGGCTTTGAAGGGAATACATAGACGAACTTTCTGTCCTTGATGTTTAAACCTGATTGAGCTGACTTAAAATGTATATTTTGAGCATGTAGCAGTAAAGTTGAACCTTTGGAATAACTCAGTCCACTTATCTGAGATACCAATCACAGAAGGAATTTAAATGTAATCAAGGGTTTGGGGCTTTATTTATTTGTGTATTTACTTATTTATTGAGAGGGGCAGAGCTCCCGTCCACTCACTCACTTCCCAAAATGCCTGCAACACTGTTGGCTCAGACAGACTGAAGCTGGGAACCGAGAACTCAATCCAGGTCTCCTCCGAGGGTGAGAGACCCAAGAACGTGAGCCTTCACCTGCTGCCTTCCAGGATGCAACCTTAGCAAGCAGCTGGATGGGGAGCAGAGCCAGGGTTCAAACCCAGGCGCTCTGATTGGGAAGTGGGCGTCCCAGCTGGCAGCTTAAGCAGTAGGCCAAATGCCCACCTGACAGTTGTTTCCTTAACTACCTGCTATGGCCAAGGAATTATAATGTGCTCCTTGGGGAGTACAAAGCTAAGATAGGGTTTGTGCTTTTGAACTCAAAACCTAGTTTATCTGTCTGAAAAAAAATATTTAGTTTCTATTTTAACCACATTAAAGTTGAACAGTGCATCAGAAGTTACTGTGTTAAACTCTCACTTTAAAAAAATATTTATTTATTTAGTTGAAAGGGTTACAGAGAAAGACAAAGAGGTCTTCCATCTGCTGGTTGACTCCCCAGATGGCCTGAACAGCCAGGGCTGGACCAGGCTGAAGCCAGGAGCTTCAGCCATGTCTCCCACATGGATGGCAGGGGCCCAAGCACTTGGGCCATCTTCTACTGCTTTTCCCAAGCTATTAGCAGGGAGCTGGATTGGAAGTGGAGCAGTTGGGACTCAAATCAACACCCAGATGGGATGCCAGCATCCAAGGCAGCTGCCTTACCCACTACACCAACTATCACTATTACAGTTGAAAAAACTGTGAGTCAGAGGTTAAATGACTTGCCTATGCTTCTTTATTTGTTAGTGGCATACCCTGTATCCTTCCTTCCAGTCCAGCAATCTCAGTACTAGGCATCTTGCTTTGTTATTTGTTATATGTACAAAGTATAAATGCATATAAATTGCATTAATAAATTCAGCAAACATGTCAAAGCTTTAACCTCCCTCATGTATTATAAACTGATTTCAGGGGCCAGTGCGGTCGTGCACTAGGTTAATCCTCCGCCTGCGGCGCCGACATCCCATGTGGGTGCTGGTTCTGGTCCCAGTTGCTCCTTTTCCAGTCCATCTGTCTGCTATGGCCTGGGAAAGCAGTAGAAGATGGTCCAAGTGCTTGGGGCCCTGCACCCGCATGGGAGACTGGGAGGAAGCACCTGGCTCCTGGATTCGGATTGGCGCAGCTCCGGCCATTGCGGCCACTTGGGGAGTGAACCAATGGAGGGAGGACCTTTCTCTCTGCCTTTCTCACTGTCTGTAACTCTGCCTGTCAAATAGATAAATAAAGTCTTAAAAAATAAAATAAAATAAACTGATTTCAGAAGAATATGCCCGGGGCCAGTGCTGTGGCACAGTAGGTTAATCTTCCACCTGCAGCACCGGCATCCTGTATGGGCACTGGTTCTAATCCTGGCTGCTCCTCTTCCGATCCATCTCTCTGCTTCAGCCTGGGAAAGCAGTGGAGATGGCGCAAGTTCTTGGGCCCCTGCACCTGCATGGGAGACCCAGAGGAGGCTCCTGGCTCCTGGTTTCAGATTGGTGCAGCTCTGGCCATTATGGCCAATTGGGGAGTGAACCATCGGATGGAAGACCTCTCTCTCTCTCTCTCTGCCTCTCCTCTCTCTCTGTAACTCTTAACTTTCAAATAAATAAATAAAATCTTAAAAAAAAGAATATGCCCCCCAAATGTGTGGTATTTCCAGGCTGAGGCTCACTGAGGTTTATGTGCACATATTCACACTCCCTACTTACTTTTTTCTTTTATTTTAGGACTCCACAGTTTTAAAGATTATAATCTAGATCCTTGCAAAAACTGGTTTACCACTGCATTATTTATGAAGGAAATTTTGCTAAAGATGTTAATAAGGCAAAATAACCAACATTCTTACATACATGGGAAAACAAAAAATTCTGGCCTTGGGCACTTTTCAAAACACCACTTACAAGTTAAGCCAAATATTTTGGCCTCTCCTGATTAAGTTCACTTTGATTTAATAACCAGATGTCCATGGTTCATGGCTGGAAATCACTGCTTCTCAACAGTTCTTTGCTATTTTTTTCCTATTAAGATTAAATTTAGGGGCTGGCACTGTGGCGTAGTGGGTAAAGCTTTATTTTATTTGAAAGGCAGAGTTACAGAGAGAGAGAGAGAGAGGGAGAGACAGATATTCCATCCACTGGTTCACTCACAAGATGGCCAAGGCTGGGCCAGGCCAAAGCCAGGAGCCAGGAGTTTACATCCAAGTAAACCAGGTATTTGACCATCTTGCATTACTTTTGCCAGGCCATTAACAGGGAGTTGGATTGGAAGTAGAGCATCCAGGACAAGAACCAGCACCCATGTGGGGTGCCAGTGTCATAGGCAGCAGTTTACCTGCTACACCACAATGCTGGCCCCATTTTGCTATTTCTGAAAATTCTCAAAGGTGCTTTCACACATTGGCCAGGAATAGGTTCCTCCATCTGTCACTACACATGACCCGGCACTGTCTTACCACTGGACATGAGGAAGAGAAAACTGCTCTCCTCCTTCTAATTCCCTTCCATTTGTGGCAAACATCTTGCTTAATTCAGCACAGCACAGCGGAGCTGAAGCTATATATGTTATGATGACTTTACAGAGATTTCAATAAAAAATATATCACACAAAATAACCTGCTACTCTTACAAGAACCAATAGTCACGTGGCTCCCAGCCAGTATGGCAGAGTTAAATTATCCCCATACCATCATGAATGTCCCATGAATCTTTACCACTAGACCACGCCAAATTATCAGAAGGTCCTATAGAAAAAAAAAAAAGTTTCTTTAAAAAAAAAAAAGATTGATTGATTTGAAAGGCAGAGAGAGAGAGAGGTCTTCCAATCCTTGTTTCTCTCCCTCAATAACCACAACAGTTGGAGCTGAGCCGATCCAAAGCCAGGAGCGTGGAGTTTCTTCTGGGTCTCCCACTACTTTCCCAGGACACAGCAGAGAGCTGGATGGAAGTGGAGCAGCCAGGACTCAAACCAGCGCCCATATGGGATGCTGGCAATGCAGGTGGCAGTTTTACCTGCTATACCACAGCGCCAGCCCCAAAAGAATGCTTCTTGAGATAGGGCATATATCACCCCTGGATGTACCAATGTGAGAATGTGGTGTATCAAAGAAAAAGAATTATCCAGGGAGAGAAAAAAAAAAGGCTTACAAACAATTATAATTTCCAAATATCTTCCAAAGAGATTGTAATAGATCACAAAAATCCTGGAAGTAAGTAACCTATGAAATATCCTCAGAGAAATGATGGAAAATATTTGCCAACTTAGGACTGTTGATAGGCTAAATTCAGTACAAAAGGAAATGAAGTAAATGCAATAATATAGGAAAAAAACAAACTTTAAGGAAAAAGTGTTATTAAAAGAGCATATCTGTTTTCTGCTGCATAATAAAACACTCCAAAATGTAGTCATTTAAAACAAAAACCATTTACTTATCTCACAGTCGGGAGGTTAGCAATTCCATCTGGGCTCAATTTGGTTCCTTGGTTTCAGGGGCTAGTTCTGCCGCATCAAAAACTAAATGAGGGGCCAGTGTTAGTGGTGCAACTTGATTATGCCACTGCCTGTGATACCAAAACCCCATAGAGGTGCCAATGTGAGTCCTAGATGCTCCACTTCCCATCCAGCTCCCTGCTAATGCTCCTGGGAGTGTAGCAGAGAGTGGTCCAAGTCCTTGGGCCCCTGCACCATGTGCGGGACCTGGATGGCAGTTGTGGCCTTTTGGGGAATGAACCAGTCAATGGAAGAGCTGCCTTTCTTTCTCTCCCTACCCCTCTTCCTCTTTACCCCGACTCCTGTATCTCTGCTGATGGAGTCTTGTAACTTGTTTGTTCAGAACATGGTTGAGTGGGACCTGTGCAATGCTCCAAATCAACTGCATCTGTAAAGCACATGGGTATTGGTTTCCTAGGGTTGCCATAACTGCACAAACAAAAACAAACCAAAAAGAACCCAGATGAGATAAAGCAATTAAAATGTGGCTCACAGTCTGGAGGCTCAAAGCCTGATACCAAAATGTTGACAGTGCCATTGTTCCTTCAGAACTTGTAAGGGATAGCCAGTCATCTTGCCTCTTTCCAACTTCTAGTCATTGCTGGCAAGCCCCTGCATTCTTTAACATGCACATGCAGCACTCCAATACTATAGCAATATGTCTTTTTTTTAAAAAAAGAATTAGTTTATTTATTTGAAAGCGGAGTCACAGAGAAAAGTAGAGCCAGAGAGAGAGGGGTCTTCCATTCCGCTGGTTCACTCCCCAAAAGACTGCAAAGGCCAGAGCTGAGCTGATCCAAAAGCAGGAGCCAGGAGCTTCTTACAGGTCTCCAACGTGGGTGCAGGGGCCCAAAGACTTGGGCCATCTTCCACTGCTTTCCCAGGCTATAGCAGAGAGCTAGATTGGAAGAAGAGCAGCTGGACTAGAATTGATGCCCATATGGGATGCCAGCACTGTAGGTGGCGGCTCTATCTGCTATGCCACAGTGCCAGCCCCGTCAGGTACTTTTAACTGGTCTTGCATGAATAATTAAGGATTCGATTCAACATAAAGATGTCACTATAATAAACATATAAGCACCCAATTAAAGGGCACCTGGCTATTTAAAAGAATTGTTAATGACTCTAAAGGGAGGCATAGACTCCAGTAGTAATGGGGGACTTAAATACCCCACTTTCAGCAATAGACAGATTAACAAGAAAGAAAATCAGCAACGAAACAGCAGAGTTAATCAACACTATAGACCAAACAGACCTAACAGATATCTACAAAACTTTCTACCCTACAGCCACAGAATACGCATTTTTTTCTCAATAGTGCATGGAACTTTCTCTAGGATTCACCACATGGTAGGCCATAAGCAAGTCTCAGCAAATTAAAGAAAAATGAAAATCATACCATGTATGTTCTTGGACCACAATGGAAAGAAGCTGGAAATCAGCACTCAGGAATCTAAAACATAAGCAAACACATGGAGACTAAACAACATGCTCCTGAATGAACATTGTGTAATAGAAGAAATCAAAAGAGAAATCAAAAAAGTTCTGAAAACAAATGAAGATGGCAATACGATATATCAAAACTTATGTGATGGCCGGTGCCGGGGCTCACTATGATAATCCTCTGCCTGTGGCACCAGCACACCGGGTAATAGTCCCGGTTGGGGCACCGGATTCTGTCCCAGTTGCTCCTCTTCCAGTCCAGCTCTCTGCTGTGGTCGAGAGTGCAGTGGAGGATGGCCCAGGTCCTTGGGCCCTGCACCCTCATGGGAGACCAGGAGGAAGCACCTGGCTCCTGGCTTCGGATCAGCGCAGCGTGCCGGCCACAGCGCACCAACTGTAGCGGCCATTTGGGGGGGTGAACCAACAGAAAAGGAAGACCTTTCTCTCTGTCTCTCTCTCACTGTCTAACTCTGCCTATCAAAAAAAAAAAAAAAAAAACACTTATGTGGTATAGCAAAAGCAGTGTTAAGAGGAAAGTTTATAGCAAGAGGTGCCTACATCAAGAAATTACAAAGGCATCAAATAAATGAGCTATCAATGCATCTCAAGGATCTAGAAAAACAATGGCAAACCAAACCCAAAACTAGTAGGACAAAAGAAATATTTAAAATTAAAGAAATCAAAACTGAAACAAAAAAAATACAAAAGATCAACAAAATGAAGAGCTCGTTTTTTGAAAAAATAAATAAAATTGACACCACCATTGGCCAACTAACCAAAAAAAAAAAAAAAGGGAGAGGGAAGACCCAAATCAATAAAATTAGAGATGAAAAAGAAGATGTAACAATAGTCACCACAGAAATAAAAATAATCATCAGAAATTACTACAAAGAGCCATATGCCAACAAACTGGAAACCCTAGAAGAAATGGATAGATTCCTGGACACATACAACCTACCTAAATTGAGCCATGAAGACAAAGAAAATCTAAATAGACCCATTACTGAGATGGATATTGAATCAGTAATAAAGACCCTCCCAACAAAGAAAAGCCCAGATCCAGATGGCTTCACTGCTGAATTCTGCCAAACATTTAAAGAAGAACTAACTCCAGTTCTTCTCAAGTAATTCAAAACAACTGAAAGGGAGGGAATCCTCCCAAATTCTTTCAATGAAGCCAGCATCACCTTAATTCATAAATCTAGAAAAGATACAACAGAGAAAGAGAACAACAGACTAATTACCCTGATGAATATAGACACAAAAATCCTCAACAAAATAAGCCAATTGAATCCAACAACATATTAGAAAGATAATTCACCTAGACCAACTGGGATTTATCACTGGTATGCAGGAATGGTTCAACATTCATGAATCAATCAATAACATACATCACATTAACAAACTGAAGAACAAAAACAATATGATTATCTCATAGATGCAGAGAAATCATTTGATAAAATACAGCATTCTTCATGATGAAAGCCTTAAGCAAATTGGGTTTAGAAGGAACATTCCTCAACAGAATCAAAGCGATTTATGACAAACCCATAGCCAGCATCCTATTAAATGGGGAAAAGTTAGAAGCATTCCCGTTAAGATCTGGAACCTGAAAAGGATGCCCACTCTCACCATTGCTATTCAATATAGACCTCGAAGTTTTAGCTAGCCATTAGGCAAGAAAAATAAATCAAAAGGACACAAATTAGGAAGGAAGAAGTCAAAGTATCTCTATTTGTAGATGACATGATTCTATATACAGGGGATCCAAAAGACTCTGACAAAAACTATTGGAGCTCATAAAAGAGTTTGGTAAACTAGCAGGATATAAAATCAACACACAAAAAGCAACAGCCTTTGTATGTAAAACAATACCATGCCTTAGAATGAACTAGCCATCACTAGCCATCAGGGAAATGCAAATCAAGACCACAATGAGGTTTCACCTTGCCCCACCCCACCCCACCATTAGAATGGCTTTCCTACAGAAATCAACAAACAACAAATGCTGGCAAGGATGTGGGGAAAATTGTACCCTAATCCACTAATGATGAGAATGTAAACTGGTAAAACCACCATGGAAGACAGTGTAGAGATACCTCAGAAATATGAGTATAGACCTACCATATGACCCAGCCATCCCATTCCTCGGAATTTACTCAAGAGAAATGAAATTAGTTGCCTGCACCCCCATGTTTATTGTAGCTTAATATGCAATAAGATATGGAATCAACCAAAATGCCCATCAACTGAAGACTGGATAAAGAAATTATGGGATATACACTCTATGAAATACTATACAGTGGTAAAAAAAAAATAAAACAATGAATTTCTGTCATTTGCAACAAAATGTATGCAACTGGAAAACATTGTACTTACTGAAATAATCCATTCCCAAAAAGACAAATACCATATTATCTTCCTGATCTGTGGTAACTAATAAAGAACCTAAAAGATTATCTAGGGTTAGCGTTGTGGCATAGTAAGTAAAGTCATCACCTGCAGTGCTGGCATCCCATATGGGAGCCTATTTGAGTCCTGGCTTCTCCACTTCTGATCCAGCTCTCTGCTGTGGCCTGGGAAAGCAGTAGAAAATGCCCAAGTCCTTGGGCCCCTGCACCCACGTTGGAGACCTGGAAGAAGCTCCTGACTCCTGGCTTCAGATCAGCCCAGCTCTAGCCATTGCTGCCATTCGTGGAGTGAACAAGAAGAAGGAAGACCTCTCTCTGTGTCTCCTCTCTGTCTCTCTTTCTCTGCCTCTACCTCTCTCTAACTCTGCCTTTCAAATAAATAAATAAATAAATAAATCTCTTTTTTTAAAAAAAGTTAATCTATAGAATTGAAATTGACACTTTGAGATGTGATGACTGAACAGCCTTTGTCCCGACTGTCGAACATTTTTTTTGTGCTATTTGTTGAATTCTTTACTTAGTGTAAGACTCATTTTATGTGCATAAAGTTAATTGAAAATAGATCTTAGTAAAAAATGCAAATGAGAATAGGAGAGGGAGGAGGAAGAGGGATGGGAGTGCAGGTGGAAGGGAGGGTAGGATGGGAAGAATCACTATGTTCCTAAATGTGTATGGAACTATGCCCCTGTAGGTGGAAGTACACCCTGGCTTTCCTGGTTCTCTAGCTTGTGGGTAGCATGTCATGGGACTTCTCAGCCTCCATAATCTTGTGAGCCAATTCCTACAATAAATCTCCTCTTATATATCTCTCCGTTTATCCTATTTACTCTTTATCTGAAAAGCACTGGTATACTCAGTGAAAATATCTTCCAAACATGAAGGTGGAGAAAAGACATTTCACGCACAGAGAAGTTGAAGGAAGCCATCACCCGCAGACTCACAGAACATTTGTGTTAAAAGAAGCTTTTTCAGCTGAAGGGAAATGAGAGATTAAAAACGAACTCCACAAGGGAGTGATGAAAATGGTAACTGCATGGCAAATAGTCTCTATCTTTCTGATCTCAAAGGCAGAAATTCCTACTGTCACTTCTTAAGGCAAGGGGTGGGGGTGAGGGGAGAGAGGAGGAAAGAACAAAGGGAAAGAAGTAGAGAAAAAGAGAAGGAAGAAAAATATGTCTGATAAAGTATTATTAGCCAAACAGCCACGTGGCTAATTTTAGCCCTTCTGGAAAAAAAAATTTAATTCTCATGGAAATGCATCAAGCATTAGCCTCAGGACAACTAATTTCTTCTTTACAAAGGCAAATAATAGCATCAGACCACAGAGTTCTTCTCCAGCTTATTTATAATAATTGTCTTTGTCACTCATTAGTAGAAATAAAATGATGCTTGCTAAAACCCCATCAGTGGCCAACGCTGTGGCACAGTGGGTAAAGCTGCCTGCTATAGTGCCGGCATCCCATGTGGGCACTGGTTCTAGTCCTGGCTGCTCCACTTCTAATCCAGCTCTGGCCTGGGAAAGCAGTGGAGGATGGCCCAAGTTCTTGGGCCCCCTGTGGGAGACCTGGAATAAGCTCCTGGCTCCTGGCTTCAGATCCGTGCAGCTCCAGCCATTGTGGCCAATTGGGGAGTGAACTAGCAGATGAAAGAGCCCTCTTTCTCTGCCTCTCTTCTCCTTCTGTGTAACTTTAACTTTCAAATTAATAAATAAATAAATCTTTTAAAACCAGGAAAAAGAGGACACTACAATATTGTTAACAAAAGATATATTTGTTCTTTTGTGACAACTTTGACCACATTGTTATGCCAGTTAATTGCATTGTGGTGGTGGCAACATTTATCAGTCGTGTAATTCATCTGCCATTTGTGATGGCTACTAGGGCAGTTCGTTTTGTGTTTTTCAAAATCAAAGCATTTCACCAGTGCAGCGGTTCTCAAACATCAGCTTGTGTGAAGTCACTGACGGGCTTGCACCCAGTGCTTCTGACTCCGTCGAGGCAAGGTGGGACCACAACATGTACATTTCTAACAAACTTCCAGGCAATTCTGCTGGTTCTGGTCCAAGGACCACATTCTAAGAACACTGCACTAGTTTATTGTATGGATTCTGTTTTTTTATACCAGTTTACACGGAACAGAATCATCAAAGGGGCTTTTTAAAAGATTCTGATCCCCAAATGCCAACTCAAGCAAATAAAATCATAATCTTTGGAGATGGAGAGCATGCATCTTATGGTTTAAAATTGTGCCAGGTGGTTTTCATGTGCATCCAGAATTGAGAATTACTAGTTTATAGGAAATTAATTGGTAGGTATACCCTTATTTTCTGAAACCAGTAAATATATTGAGAATGTCATGCAGTTTGTTTTAAATGGCTAGGTAGGTGCTTATTCATTCACCCAAGTTATAGGTTATTGTCCAAATTATATGAGAGAATGGGCACGTTGGCAAGCGTGTAATTATTGTGCTTGTAGATACTACACCTGGAGTATTTGTTCCAGCCGATGTAGGAGATGCTGATGTTGTAACCGCGCTTCAGGCACCAGGACGTATAGGTTCTACTGTCACATAAAATTCATTACTTGACCTAAAAGCATCCACAGCAAAAAGTACCAGCTTGAATATCTATAAGCATACAATATATTATACACAAAACGAACTGCCCTAGTAACCATCACAAATGGGTGTTGAATTACACGACTGATAAATGTTATCACCACCACTAATGCAATTAATTGGCATAACAATGTGGTCAAAGCTGTCACAGAAGAAGAAATCTATCATTTGTTCATTATATTGTAGCTTATTCATCTTCACCAGATCGGAGTCAGCTGATCTCTCAATTATCTGTTTCTATTCTTCCTTTCACTGTTTCCATTTCTTTTAGGCAAGGCTTTCTCTGAGGAATCAAGCCTCTAGTCATACAAAATAAGTGTCTTCCTCCCCTAGTGGGCAAATTAATTGTCTGATTGGCGGGACAACTCCCAACAATGCTTTGTCTTTTGCTTAGGAAAGTATCCATAGAGTAGCATTAGCTACAGAGAGAGAGAGAGAGAGAGAGAGAGAGAGAGAAGAAAAGAGGAAGGGATGGAGAGAGAGGGAGAGAAGAAGAGAGGAGGAGAGAGAATAAAAGGCAGGTAGGCAGCAGGCCAGGCCAAAAGATCAGTAAATGCAATTAGGGACATCACAAGCTTTTCTAAAAATTAATTTTCTCTGCATCTGGTCAGGTATCACTATGTGATGGAACACAGACATACCTGAGATTGTCTTGCAGGGGGTTCCAGTCTTCATTTATTTCACTAATTTATTGCTTTGACCATTTTGCTCATTTCAGATAAAATCAGGTCCCAGGTGTTTTCTCACCTGTCTTTTTAAAAAGGACATTATGTTCTTCCATTATTCCAGTTATAGTCAAGTATAAGAAAAAAAATTTAAATTCCATTGACTATCCATGTTATTTGTTTGTTGCTGAATAGATTTTGTGGCAAAAAGTTGGGGGGGGGGTGTCAGGACATTTCCTTGATCAAACTCAACAGTTTCAGGTGTGTCTTTCAGACACTTCTGACCTTTTTATTTCGTTTTGACAGTCACTGTAGCGAAAGCAAATGTAGCTCAGAGAGCTGAGTGCAAGCGTAGGACAGTTAAGGCATAGTGTGTGCTGTTACTTCTCATCAGAAGTCCTATGTGAGGCGGGCATTTGTGCAGCAGTTAAGATGTCATTGGGACATCCATATCCCATATCAGAGTGCCTGGGTTTGAGTCCCAGCCCCACTTCCGAGTTCAGCTTTCTGCTTATATGTACCCTAGAAGACAGCAAATTATGACTCAAGTACTTGGCTCCCTGTGACCCATATGGGAGACCCAGATTGACTTCCAGCTTCCTGTCTTTGGCCTGGTTCCCATTGCAGACATTTGGGGAGTGAACAGTAGATGTAAGAGCGCTCTCTCTCTCTCTTTCTCTCCTCTCTCTCTCTCTCTCTCTCTCTCTCACACACACACACACACACACACATACACACACACACACACACGCCTTTCAAATAAATAAAAATGAAGGGAACAAAAGAAATTCCTGTAATCTGCCTACCATGTGACCTCAGAAATAGTCTCTGGGAACACAACCTTAGGATTTATTTCTAATACCTGTCAAGCCGCAGCAGTAAATTAGAGTCGGTTTCATGTAGCTTTCACTAATCTAGATCCTATTTTTGTTATACTTCAGTTATATATACAGGCGGTGCCCAACACTGGGGATGTTGTATGAGTTCACCTTGGTAGCATTTCCATGAAAGGATTCAGTGATGAAACTTACTCTGTTGTAGTTTTCCTTTCTAATGCTTATGGCTCAAGTCAGAGCATCTATTTCATTATTATATGCATAAGCCTCTCCATCATCAACTTGGCTCTCTCTAAAATGGCCAGAGCTTTTGATAGCTCTTTTCCAAAACTAGTTTTGCATTACTTATCGAGTTATTTGGTTCCCATCTCCTTGGCCAATCATCCATTAGCTATAGTCTAGCAATCACTTGACTTCTTGTACTGTCTGCCTTAAACTTACTTGGAACCATGCACATTGTGCCAATTAGCTTTGTACACCTATGAGGGAATACGGGATGGAAGGCAAGCCCAGCATTTGACCTAATTTCAGATTACAGTGGCATTGTTATCGTTGGCCCACCACTAGTCTCTGTCTTCCACTGTAGAGTGTACTAGGGTTGCATCATTTCAGCAGGGGCTCCCTTTCCTCTCAGCTGACGCAGACTTCACGTGGAATAGTGGAAGAGCAGTATTTGCTTGTCACCTTGGTTACAGTCTGGCCCTTTCATTAAAGTACTATTATTATTTTAGCAGGATCTAGATCGGGGCCATGCTCTGGGTGGTTTAAAGTTTAATATGATCAAAAGCATAATTAGATGCCTTGTTGTGATGTCTATAGGAACCAGGTCCATGAGGCTTTCTAACTCAGACAGGTCCAACCAGATAGACATGACTGTTTTACTAAAGGTATAAATTTACCTGCGTCCCCTTGCATTCCTCACATCCCCAGTTGGTGACTTCTGCTCCTTTCTTGACCTTATAGGGATTATCCACAATTCTAAGATCCAAGATCCAAGATCCAAGAAGCAACTAAAGAAAACTCTGGGACGGATTTGTTTAGTTACTTTTAACTGGTCTTGTATCAATCTGAGTTTGATCAGAAAAATAGAAGCACTTTGAGTGATAAAGCCAGTGGAATTGATTATAGTTTATATATAAATTAGATATAGGCAAGATTATTATATTAAATTACATATAATGTAGTATACAATTGTGGGACCTAGTGGAGAACTCTGGGAAAAGCTGTTTCTTCTGTGTCCTGAAATCACAGAACTTGATTGAAGTTGTTATAGGTCATCTGAGCTGGAGTTGGGACTTGAATAGGAAACCATTCCAAGGAACCAAAATGGGCTCCAAGTAAGGAACATTCCCTGACCCCAGAATAAAGAGAACTAGCAAATGTGCTGGGCAACTTTACAGAATTTCTATTGACCACTTAGCTCCTACACATCTCTAGTTCAGTCCTTTTTCAAGGAGAGTTTACCTTGTAGTTATCCTGGTCGTCCCTGCCTCACCAGTGTTTGCTGGCTGGGACTGGAGAAGTGAGGTAGCAGTAACTGTTTTCAGCACACAGGTTCCTGCATCAAGAGAAGATATACAAGAGGAGACCACACCCAAAGGGCCTCATTCACACCTAGATATGATTTTGAGGTTGAGATGCTGCACTTGAAGCCAGTGTCTAGTCCGACAGTGGTGAGATGTTGAGGGGAAGAGACGTGCATATTTTGCATGTGGACAGAATGTAAATATCGGTAGCAGAAGGTGATGTGTACTTGATTGAAAAAGATGGCCATGATAGCCTTCAGCTCATTTTGTCAAGAGATGGACTCTATTTCCTCACTTCCTGAAATTTGGCTCCTCTCGTATTGTGCTTCAACCAGTAGAATGACAGAAAAGATGTGTGAGTTCTGTATCTGTATCTCAAAAATATTGTTAGCTTCTGTGCCTTTGCCCTTGAATGCCCCTCTGACTGTCATGCTGTGAAAACACTTGGAGAGGGGAGCCCAGCCATCCCAGTTGACTTGTGAATAAAATTCAGTCATATGAGTGAGCCCAAGCAAGACCAAAGGACCACCCTGTCAACTCAGGAAATTGTGAAAAGCAATGAATTGGTTTTTTAAACCTGTAAGTTTGGGGCAGGTGTGCCACATGCATTCTCAACAGATGCCCCCAAAATATACTCCATCCCACATGCTCATCAGATGATGTGATAGACACTCCTCCCATCTAGTGGTAGAGTCTGTATGTCTTTCCCTTGAACCTGAGCGCACTTTTTTCTACTGTTTCAACCAACAGAATTAGGCAGAAGTGATGCAATCTGACTTCCTAGGCGAAGTCATAAAAATACTTTCACCTCTGCCTTGCTCTCTTGGAACGTGCATTCTGGAACCAGGTGCCATGCTGTGAGAAAGCCGAGTCACAAGCAGACTCCACGAACAAGTGTGTTGCAGTAATGGTCCCTGCTGAGGCCCTAAGGGCAATCAGCCCCAACTGCTAATGATTAATGAGCCCTTAGATGATTCCAGGCCCCAACCTGCAAGCTACCCCAGCTGATGTCACGTGAGCCAAGGTGAGCTGCCCTGGCAAGCCCTGCTCAAAGTGCAAATTTGTGTGCAAAATATGATTGGTATTGTTTTAATGAACTAAGCTTATGATGTTATGAAGCAAATGATAACTGGCTTAAGTTAAGTCAAGGAAAGATATATCCAAATGCCTATTCAAATTGTTCAAATCATAGCCACTATAACTTCCTTAAATCTCTTCACTCTCTCAACTTTTATCACCACCACTGGCATTTCCCAAACATACAAAGGTTACAAGGTGGAAGTTTTTACCAAAATGAAGAGCAATAGGAGACAACAAAACATCACCCAGGAGTAGCTGTAAATTAATTTAAGTTCATTCCTCAGCAAGATGATCAGTTACTATAAATCATGATCCCTCAAGGCCATGTAGAAATATTTTGATACTGGACTTTGCCTTATAAAAAGATACTTGTATTGGATTCTCATGACAGCTTAATATAAAAACTCTGTAGTCAATGAATTTGTCCAAAATAATATTTAGTTCATATATTACCTCTGCTATGAGCACAGTAGGACTTGTTAACCCAAAACTTATGCAAAATGTTTAAACTTTGATGTCTTAATATTAATGGTGGATGGGTTAAGGGTGGAGATCTAACTGTGGTGGCTAGGAGGTGGGAGGGTTTTAGGTCACCAGCAGCTTGTCCTCAGAGGGTGGTTCTCATGGGAGTGTTGATTTTTTTTAACTTAAGTTGGGACTAGTTTCTCTCTCTGCTTCCTGGGTCACCATGTGATTGTTCCTTTGCACCATCCTTAGCAGCATCCACAGACACCACACAACAGGGCTGTCTGATCCTGAACTAAAACCTCCAAACTGTAAGCTGAGATAAAACTTTTCTTCCCCCAGACGCTCCGCTCAGGTGTTCTGTTAAACTGATGAAAAGAGGAATGATACACCCTCTCTGATGCTTTCCTTTGTAAGTCTCTGCATCTTGGAATATTGAAGTAGATGATTCTGGAATCTGAAAGCTGGTTACTGCTACTTGAAAGCTGAAGAAATATTTCGCATGAGTGCAGCTCTTCGTGCTCCCCCGTTGACCACTGTTTCAAGTCCGCTGTGTACTCAGCACTACACTAGTTCAAGAATATGAAGCTGAATTGCACAGGTTGAGAATATTCCAGCTTGCACCAGGTAGGACGTGGAGGTGCTCATTAAGCCGCTGAGTCCAGGAGCCAGCGAAGGAAATGCTGCCTTTCACTGAGCTTAGCTTTCAGAACTCATTTCCTGTCCTAGATGATGGAATCAGGTTGGGTTTTTCCCCGGATTTACTGAGGTATAATTGATTAACAAAAATTATAAACACGTAACATGTACACTGTATGACTTGATACATGTACACAGTGTGAACTGGTTACTGTAATCAAATCAACACATCCATCACAGTCATTGTTTGTGTGGGGAGGCTGGGGAATCGACTCTCTAAATTGTAAGTAGACAGTGAAGGATTAACTATGGTAACCATGCTGTACATTAGATTCCCCAGAAGTTATTCCTATAATTGAAAGTTTATAGCCTCTGTCCAACATTTTCCAGTTGCCCTTCCCACCAACTCCATCAGCAATCATTGTACTCTCTGTGAAGAGTTTTATTTTATTTACAAATCGTTTATTTATCTGAGAGGCAGAGAGACAGGAGAGCGCTCATATCTGTCCCTAACTGCTCACAATGGCCTGGCCTGGGCCAGCCAAAGCCAAGAACAGGGAACTCAACACAGGTCTCCCACCTGGGTGGCAGGGACAGTCACCTAAGCCATCACTGGTGCCTCCCGTGGTCTGCGTGAGCTGGAAGACGGAGTCGGGAGTTTGAACTCAGGCGCTCTGATGAAGACTGCAGGCATCTTAACTGCCAGGTTTAACGCCTACTCCAAGGAATGGTTTTAATCTGATGATTTTGAAATGGAGAACCCCATAAGTTGAGGGGATCAACAGATCTGCAAACTCCAGAAATGCAGTGAAATACTTCGGAAAGGGAAGCCATGCCCATCAAACACTTCTCCCTGAAATCAGTAAGTCTGGCCACTTTGGTTTTACACTGTATTATTTCTCATGCTTTCTTTTAATACTATGTCAAATTAGTTTTCATTTTTTGTTAGACCCCACTTTATTTATTTACTTACTTATGGACTTGAGAGACAAAGATAGAGAAGGTGCTCCCATCTGTGGGTTCATTCCCCAAATGCCCTCAAGAGCCCGGGGGCTAAAGCCATGAGCCAGAAACTCAATCCAGGTCTACTACATTGTGGCATGAACCAAATTACCTGAGCCATCACAGCTGCCTATTATGATCTACATTAGCAAGAAGCTGAAATCAGGGACCAGAGTTAGTGGGACACAGTGCACTACCAGTGGCTTAACTGCTATTTCAAATGTCCAGCCCCTCCAACCAGACTAATAATAATATAGAATATGATGATATCAGGCACCTGCAATTGGTAGAGCTCTCTTTTGTTAGAACGGCTGCACTATGACTTGATGAATATGATATTCATTTCCTCTTCATGTTCATGTGTGCTTCTGCTCATATACATATGAGACACAGAATCTTTTCATTGAGAATAATTCATATACCATAAAAGTCACAAGTTTTTTAAAGATGTATTTATTGATTTGAGAAAGTTACAGAGAGAAGGGGAGAGAGAGAGAGAGAGAGAGAATCTTCCATCTGCTTGTTCACTCCCCAAATGGCCACCATAGCCAGTGCTGGGCCAGGCCAGAGTCAGGAACTGGGAGCTTCTTCCTGGTGTCCCACAAGATGACAGGGGCCAAAGCACTTGGTTCATCTTCCACTGCTTTTTCTAGGCCATTAGCAGGGAGCTGGATCATAAGTGGAGCAGCAGGGACTCCAACCGGCACCCATATAGGATACAGGCATCACAGGCAGCAGCTTTACCTGCTATGCCACATTGTCAGCCCCAAGTCACGGCTTTAAGATGTAAATTTCAGTGTTTTTGGTATATTATTTAGGTTGTACAGTCATGACCAGCCTCTAATTCCTGAATATTTTCATCACCTCAAAAAGAAATCCCTCAGCCATTAGCAATCACATCCCATTCCTTTCTGTTCCTAGCCCCTGGCACCCACTAATCCATTTTCTTTTTTTTTTTTTAAGTTTTATTTATTTATTTGCAAGTCAGAGTTACTCAGAGAGAGGAGAGGCGGGGGGTGGGGTGGGGAAGAGATCTTCCATCTGATGGTTCACTCCCCAATTGGCCGCAACGGCCAGAACTGCAACAATCCGAAGCCAGGAGCCAGGAGCTTCTTCCTGGTCTCCCATGCAGGTGCAGGGGCCCAAGGACTTGGGCCATCTTCTACTGCTTTCCCAGGCCATAGCAGAGAGCTGGATTGGAAGTGGAGCAGCCGGGACTAGAACCGGCGCTTCAGGCCAGGGCTTTAACCCGCTGCGCCACAGCGCCAGCCCCTCCACTTTCTATCTATATGGATTTTCCTATCCTGGACATTTAATATAAATGGACTCATGCAATGTGCTGCCTTTTGTGTCCAGCTTTTTTCAGTCAGCATAATGTTTTCAAGGCTCATTTATGTAGTAGTAAGTATGAAAATGTCATTCTTTCCTATGAACAAAAATATTCCATTGTATCAAGATGTTCATCCATTCAACAGTCCAGCTGCTTTTTAGGCAGCAAGAAAAGTACTCAAGATGAAGACGAGGTAAATACCCAAAAGCACAGGTCTACCCAGGCAACTGAGTAGCCATCACTACAAGTCTACCACCAGGGGGAGCAGAAGAGCTTCAAGGAACTGAGCTCTCCGGTGAGACCTGACCAAATATAGCCCCAGCGCAGCCTGTGCTCTGACACTTCACTTGTGGGTGTCTTCTGTTTTAGTTGTGTTTTGGTCTCCTTCTGTTTAACTTGTTGTGTTTTAAAAACTGACAGTGTAATCACATTTCCACGTAATTACTAATTACCCTTCTTGGCCTGATTTCCTATTATTAAAATGCCCTGTCGGGGCCAGCACTGTGGCATAGCTGGCAAAGCCACTATCTGAAGTTCCAGCATCCCTTATGGCAATAGTTCAAGTCCCGGCTGCTCCACTTCCGATCCAGCTCTCTGCTGTGGCCTGGGAAAGCACTAGAAGATGACCCAAGTGCTTGGGCTCCTGCGCCCAACATGGGAGACCTGGAAGAAGCGCCTGACTTCTGGCTTCTGATCTGCCCAGCTCTGCCACTGCAGTGATTTGGGGAGTGAAGCAGTGGATGGAGACCCCCCTCTCTCTGCCTCTGCCTCTCTGTAACTCTGACTTTCAAATAAATAAAAAAGTCTTTAAAAAAAATGAAAGTCCAGTGAGATACCATTTCTAACTTGCCAGTTGGAAAAATATCTCCCACAGTGACAACATAACCTGCTGGTGAGGCTGTTGGGGAAAAGGCTCTCTCATAACACTGGTGGGAATTTGACCACATCTAGCAAACTTCCAAGCACACTGATCATCTGGCCTAGATAGCTCACTTCTAGAAATATGAATCCAAAATACAGTAGCAATAAAATCGGAGACCTATAACAACTGCTTATAGCAGTGCTTGTAATAGCGATGGAAATAACCTAAGCGTTTATCATAATAAATCACTGGGGCTAGTTGAATAAATCATGCCACACACAGTAGAGTACTATGCATCTGTTTTTAAAAAGAATACCTCCATAAATTGTTAGCGTGAGATTTCTCAAAATATGTTAAATGAAAAACAAGAAAGTGAAACAAAGAAAAAGTGTAGTATTCTGCTATTTATCTAAGAAAGCCTATAATTGTATTTGTATTTCCTTAAATTTTTAAAGACAAACCATAAAATCAGCCCAGTAATTACATCTAAAGGGAGGGATATTACGTGCGGTAGAAGACAGGACTAGAAGCTAGTCTTCTCAGACTATATACAATTGCATATATTTGATTTTGGAACTGTGTTTTATGTGAATATATGACACAGTTAAAGGGAAAACAAAAAATGAATCTCTGAAATTTAAAAATGACATTAATTTTTTAAAAAGAGTTTATTTATTTGTTTGAGAGGTAGAGTTACAGACAGTGAGAGGGAGAGACAGAGAGACAGAGAGAGAGGTCTTCCATCTACTGGTTCACTCCCCAAATGGCCACAATGGCCGGAGCTGAGCTGATCCGAAGCCAGGAGCCAGGAGCTTCTTCCTGGTCTCCCACGGTGGTACAGGGGCCCAGTGACTTGGGCCATCTTCTACGGTTTTCTCAGGCCACAGCAGAAAGCCGGATTGGAAGAGGAGCAGCCAGGGACTAGAACCGGTGCCCATATGGGGTGCTGGTGCCGCAGGCGAAGGATTAACCTACTGCACCACAGCGCCGGCCCCAAAATGACATTAATTTTAATGAACCACACTGTATGTTGAGCTGGAAACTTAACCAAAAGTTGAGAAATTGTTTCAAGTAACTATTTGCTTTTATTATTTTTTTATTTTTTTGACAGGCAGAGTGGACAGTGAGAGAGACAGAGAGAAAGGTCTTCCTTTTGCCGTTGGTTCAACCTCCAATGGCCGCCACAGCCGGCGCACCGCGCTGATCCGATGGCAGGAGCCAGGTGCTTCTCCTGGTCTCCCATGGGGTGCAGGGCCCAAGCACTTGGGCCATCCTCCACTGCACTCCCTGGCCACAGCAGAGAGCTGGCCTGGAAGAGGGGCAACCAGGACAGAATCGGGCGCCCCGACCAGGACTAGAAGCCAGTTTGCCAGCGCTGCAAGGCGGAGGATTAGCCTAGTGAGCCGCGGCGCCGGCCTATTTGCTTTTATTTTAAAAAAGATTTATTTATTTTATTTGAAAGACACAGTGACAGAGAAAGGGAGAGACAGTGAGAGGCAGAGAGAGATCGTTCATCTGCTGGATCACTCCCCAAATGCCTGCAATCGCCAAAGCTAGAGCCACACCCAAGCCCAGAGCCAGGAACTCCTTCCAGGTGTTCCACATGGATGGCAGGAAACCAAATTCTTGGATCATCGTCTGTTGCCTACCAGGGGCATTGGTGGGAAGCTGGATTGGGAGCACAGAGCAGCTGAGACTCAGACCAAGCACTTCAATATTTGATGCGGGCATCCCAGGCCATGGCGTAACCTGCTGCCCCACAGCACCTGTCCCTCAAGTAACTCTAAAATCAAATCATTCAACCTACACGTACTTATCCCTGGTGTGATATATCATGAGGCCACCAAATAATTAAACTAAATAAAACAAATCCAGGTTTTTTTTTTTTTAAGTTATGTCTACTAGAAAAAGAGCTGGAAACCATTTTTAAGCTAGAAACAATTACTTTCCTAGCTCCCAGACTGAGGCCTACAATTATGACTTCTTATAAAAGAGACATACAAAAAGAATATGTAAGGAGGAAAAGAGATATGACCAGAGGACTTTTCACAAAAGTGATGACCAGACCCCCAGTGACTGGAAGTTTGTCTGGAAAACAAACTTGGGAAGACACTAGGGAGAGACAGCAGAATGAAGAAAATGTGTAGAGATATTATCTTTTGGGTAACCTTTCTAAGTCCTTTAGGCACATGTAGTAGCACAAGATGAGGCTAGGAAGATTGTTGAATGCAGAACTTGAAGAGGTTTCCCTGTCTTAGAGTTTCCCCTTATTTTCTAGACAATGTTGAATGTATTTCTAAGGTGGCATATGTTATGAATACAATGCTGATCCAGAGAGAGACCTCTTAGCCGTCTGGGGTATGGGACAGACGTGGCTCCTAAGAGAATAAAATAAGGGAAGTAGGTTAGAAGGCACCGTTTTCCAGAACAGAGGTATTTTGTACATCTGAGGAGTTACTGGTGGTTGTGGAGAAATAGCAACAAATAAAATCAAGAGATATTTGGGAAAGAGAATTGGTGGGACGTAGAACAAACTCATAAAGGTTACAGAAGCTTCTAAAGTGCAGAAATGGATGAAAATCATTCTATTTGTCAAGGCAGAGCAGGATTAGGTGAACAGATACTTCGATAGTGCACATAACAAGTTTGAGGTACACCTAAGTTCTTTTATTGCCATAAATGTCATGACCTCACTCCCTGCAAAATTGGAAATGGAAAACAGTGAATACGGTAAGGTTGAGGGTTGAATTATAATTTTCAAATGGGGGTTAGGAAAAACAAATCAGAACAGCAATGGTTACATAGAAGGGTGGGATTTAAAGTGCAGAGTGCCATATGGAAAAAGGACAAATTTGAATGATAGGGATAGAAATTATGCATAATGCAGGATGTGTAGGTAAGTGTCCTGGGCAAAGTATGTTTATTATCCTCCACAGGGAGGATCTATAGAAAAATATTTGGCCGGCGCTGCGGCTCACTAGGCTAATCCTCCACCTAGTGGCACTGGCACACCAGGTTCTAGTCCCGTTCGGGGTGCCCGATTCTGTCCCGGTTGCCCCTCTTCCAGGCCAGCTCTCTGCTGTGGCCCGGGAGTACAGTGGAGGATGGCCCAAGTGCTTGGGCCCTGCACCCCATGGGAGACCAGGATAAGTACCTGGCTCCTGCCATCGGATCAGCGCGGTGCGCCGGCCACAGCGCGCCGGCGGCGGTGGCCATTGGAGGGTGAACCAATGGCAAAGGAAGACCTTTCTCTCTGTCTCTCTCTCTCACTATCCACTCTGCCTGTCAAAAAAAAAAAAAAAAAAAAAAAAGAAAGAGAGAAAAAAGAAGAAAAATATTTAAGATATTATTACAAGGAAATCAGAAAAATCAAGATCAAATTGGAGAAAATGAAACATGTGCAAGGCGGTTCACGCCACCTTTTTGAGGCTCCCGCTAGTACTCCACCCTTTAAGGATGCTGAAGGAATCACTGAGTTCTGGGGTCTGGAAGATGGGGCATTTTATAATCCAGTCAGGGAGGGACACTGCAGAACCTGTACTTGCCAGTTCCTAGGACTTGCTGTACCTACAGGCCCCAGACACAGGCAGACTGCTTCCCAATCTTGCTGGCTAATGTGAGTGAGATACCGACATAGCTTACCAGGACCAGGTCCTGCTCACTTTTGCTTTATTGTTATTACCTGCAGAGAGTAATTCTGATCCACAGAAGAAGATGATTGGAAGCAGGAAGAAATGAGAACCACAAGTGGAAAGAAAGGTAATTTCCAGATCGCAGAGAATCTACTACTAGATAAGGAGTACCCATGATACTCACAGTTTAGTGAATGGGTTCTTATGCTTCTCTACTACTCTCTTAAATAGGATAAAGTTAATATTTTTAGTGCCTTAGCTTATCTTTAAAAAATAGATGATGATGTTAAATATTTTTTTTTAAACTTTTTTTTTTTTTTTTTGGACAGGCAGAGTGGATAGTGAGAGAGAGAGAAAGAGAGAAAGGTCTTCCTTTTGCCGTTGGTTCACCCTCCAATGGCCGCCACAGCAGGCGCGCTGCGGCCGGCACACCGCGCTGATCCAATGGCAGGAACCAGGTACTTATCCTGGTCTCCCATGGGGTGCAAGGCCCAAGGACTTGGGCTATCCTCCTCTGCACTCCCGGGCCATAGCAGAGAGCTGGCCTGGAAGAGAGGCAACCGGGACAGAATCCGGCACCCCGACCGGGACTAGAACCCGGTGTGCCGGCGCCGCTAGGTGGAGGATTAGCCTAGTGAGCAGCAGCACCGGCCTGATGTTAAATATTTTGATCATGGATTGTTTTAGTATTTCTTGAATGTTACTGTTAATGGAATATAAGATTGCATAGAGGAAAACAGAAACTCTGCAAAGAATTTTAAGCAACACAGCATGTCTGTAGACTGTTGAGAGATCGATGTAGCCATATAGTTATTTCTTGAACCAAGGGCAAAGTTGCAATGATTGATAAACTCTGTAGGCACAGGATAAATAAATCTTAAAAAAAAAAATTCACACTGGAAGGAGGTAAACTCATGAGACACGGCAGCCCTGAGATTCCTTGAAAAAGACTCAATGAGAGTGGCATAAGCAGAGCAAATAGTCTTTATATCATCCTGAGCTAGAAGTACAGATTAGAGAGAACTGAGAAAGTGGCAGAAATCACAAGTCACTATTTCTTGGCATAAAGACATTAACTTTAATGCCTTCTACCTTAACAGAAAATGCACACTTGCTGCATCCTGTCCTCTTTCTCTTTCAAACACTTTGCGTCTTCTGTCACATGACCCCAAGATTGTCATCAAATAATGAAGCATTACAGTAGCAGATGTTTCACAGACCATAGGAGCCTCCAGGGTAAGTGTAGGAGAACAGAATGTCACCCCAACGTATGCCTCTTTAGCGAAAGATTGGGCTGAACACAACTGAGACAAACAGATGAGGAAAGCTCTCTTTCCTTGCCCCATCTCCTACTTCTCTAAAAGCAGGACATAAATTTACAAACGTGTCCCCCCTCTCTCTGCCAGAAAGGACAGGGATTATCACTGAAGATGCCTGCAGAGCCGTATGAGCCTGGAGAGAACACCAGAGAATCCATGTAACAAGCACATTGTTTGCCTTTCCACAGAGCAAGTCCTTCTCTTTCATCTACCACTTCCCTAAAGATGGCTTGTTCTTTGCTGAAGACGCTACATTTGCCTGAGTTCTAAGCCATCTCTCTGAGACCTGCTCTTTCTCAAGATACGGCCTGTGTATATATGAGCTACGCATGGTAATACACTTGCTTTTCTCTGTCATTCTGTCTTTGAGAGTCCCACAATAATGAACTTAAGAGGAGCAGAAGGAAAGATGATTTTTCCTTGCCTATGCAAATTTCCAACTCTTTATTTAATAAACATTAAATACAAAAGTAATATATACTTACTGTAACACAAAATGTATACATTCATTTATTATTTATTTATTTGAAAGGCAGAATGACAGAGGGAGAGAGACAGAGAAAGAGATCGTCCATCCACTGGTTTGCTTCCCAAATGGCTGCAATTGTCTGAGCTCAGTCAGGCTGAAACCAGGAGCCTGGAACTCCACCCAGGTCGCCCTGTGGGTGGCAAGGGCCCAAGTACTTGGGCCATCTTCTTCTGCTTTTCCAAGTGTACTAGCAGGAAGCTGGATTACAAGTGAAGCAACCAGGATTTGAACTAGCACTACTTCACCTGGGTCTCCCATGTGGGTGGCAGGGGCCCAAGCAATCAGGCCATCCTCCACTGCTTTGCCCAGGCCATCAGCAGGGAGCTGGATCCGAGGTGGAGCAGCCAGAACTTGAATCAGCCATCATGTGAGATGCCAGCGTCACAAGCGGCAGCTTTGCCTGCTATGCCACAACAGCAACTCCGGCTTTCTTAACATGCTTCCAGATGATGCGTAAGGTACACTTCAAATATTAACTGCCCCGAAGAGAAAAATCTAAATTAACATGTATGTATCTCTCTCAATGCTGAAGGATGTTAAAAATTATTTTCATTGTATTTGAAAGGTACAGAGAGATACATAGTGACATAGACAGAAACACAGAGATCTCCCATCCTCCCGTTCACACCCTAAATGTCTCCAACAGCTGGGGTTGGGCCAGGCCAATACCAGGAGCTAGGAATTCAATTCAGGTCTCTCATTTGGATTGCAGGGACCCTGACCTATCACCTGCTGCCTCTCATGGTGTGCATTAGCAGGAAGTTGGAATCTTAAGTGGAGCCAGAACTGGAACCCAGCCACTCTGGTATGGGATGTTGGTGTCCCAAGTGGCATCTTCACCACTGACCAAACACCTGTCCCTCAATACTGAAGTATTTCTTTCTTTCTTTTTTTTTTTTTTTTGACAGGCAGAGTGGACAGTGAGAGAGAGAGACAGAGAGAAAGGTCTTCCTTTGCCGTGGCCAGCGCACTGTGCTGATCCGAAGCCAGGAGCCAGGTGCTTCTCCTGGTCTCCCATGGGGTGCAGGGCCCAAGCACTTGGGCCATCCTCCACTGCACTCCCTGGCCATAGCAGAGAGCTGGCCTGGAAGAGGAGCAACCGGGACAGAATCCAGCGCCCCGACTGGGACTAGAACCCTGTGTGCCGGCGCCACAAGGCGGAGGATTAGCCTATTGAGCCACAGCGCTGGCCTGTATTTCTTAAGAGGTTTATTTATAGGACTGGTGTGGCATAGTGAGTAAAGCAGCCACCTGCAATGCCAGCTTCTCATATGGGCTCGGTTTGTGTACCTGCTGCTCCATTTTTGACCCGGTTCCCTGCTAACGCACCTGGGAAGGCAGTGGAAGATGGCCAAAGTGCTTAGGCCCCTGCCACCCACATGGTGACCTGGAAGAAGCTCCTGGCTCCTGACCTTGGCCTGGCCCAGCCCTGGCTCTTGCAGCCATCTGTGCAGTGAGCCAGCAGATGGAAGATCTGGTTCTCTCTGTCTCTCCCTTTCTCTCTGTAACTCTTTCAAATAATATATCTTTAAAAGATCTGTTTATTTATTTGAAAGGCAGAGTTACAGAGAGGCAGAGAGAGAAAGAGAGGGGTCTTCCAACACTGGTTCTCTCCCCAAATGGCTGCAATGGCCAGAGCTGCAATGATCTGAAGCCAGGAGCTTCTTCTGGGTCTCCCACGCAGGTGCAGGGGCCCAAGGACTTTGGCCATTTTCCACTGATTTCCCAGGCCAAAGCAGAGAGCTGGATCAGAAGTGGAGCAGCCAGGACTCAAACTGGCACCCATATGGGATGCCAGCACTGCAGGCGGTGGCTTTACCCACTACGCCACAGCTCCAGCCCCTCAAATAAATAATCTTAAAAAAATTATTTATTTGAAAGGCAAAGTGATAAGGAGGGAAGGAGAGAGGGGGAGAGAGAGGAGAGAGCAAGACAGACAGAATTATCTTCCATCCTCTGTTAAACTCTCCAAATGGCTTCAACAGCCCAGGCTGGGCCAGGTTGCAGCCAGGAGCCTAGAACTCCATCTGGGTCTCCCTGATGGGTGCCAATGGCTCAAACACTGGGGTCATCTTCCACTGCCTTCCCAGCTGCATTAGCAGGGAGCTGCGCCATAACACAGGCCCAGTGCTGAAGTGTTTTAAAGGTTTTGACAATGTAATGTACCCATTGTTTGTCCCAAATCTTTCTCCTTTCCGGAGCAAGAGTCCAAGTTAAATCATGTACATTTTGAGGCTGAGAGGTGTCAGTAGCTGAAAGATTACCAATGGAAGTCCGCACTCCATGGGCAAACATTACAAGCGCTTTGGCTATCTCTAACTCAGAACACAAGTGGCTTAAACGTGTTAAAAGTGAATTTTCAGGGGCCAACTCCGTGGCTCACTTGGTTAATCCTCCGCCTGCGGTGCTGGCATCCCATATAGGCACCAGTTATAGTCCCAGCTGCTCCTCTTCCAGTCCAGCTCTCTGCTGTGGCCAGGTAGTGCAGTGGAGGATGGCCCAAGTGCTTGGGTCCCTGCACCTGCATGGGAGACCAGGAGGAAGCACCTGGCTCCTGGCTTCGGATCAGCATAGTTCCGGCCATAGCGGTCATTTGGGGGGTGAACCAATGGAAGGAAGACCTTTCTCTCTATCTCTCTCACTGTCTATAACTCTGTCAAATAAAAAAAAAATTAAAAAAAAGTGACACTTCGAGTCCGATGGAGTAAATAGAAACTTTGGCAAGTATCAATGTTACAAGATCAGAGTGTCAGAATCCAGTGTGTCCTGTGGATGATAGCGGATGAAAGGTGTGCATTATCTCTTCCTTCTGAAAGACCACCTCACCAGGTGGAAAAAAAACTAAAGTAGAGGCCAGTGCTGTGGTGTAATTAGCTAAGTCTCTGTCTTCAGTGCCAGCATCCCATATGGGTGCCGGTTTGAGTCCCAGCTGCTCCTCTTCCAATCTAGCTCTCTGCTAATGGCCTGGGAAAGCAATGGAAGATGGCCCAAGTGCTTGGGCCCCTGCATCCACATGGGAGAGCTGGAAGAATCTCCTGGCTCCTGGCTTCGGATCAGCCCAGCTCTGGCCATTGCGGCCATTTGGGGAATGAACCAGCAGACAGAAGATGTCTCTCCCTTCTGTAACTCTATCTCTCAAATAAATGAATAGATCTTACAAAGAAAAAAAAAACCACAAAAAACTCTACAACAAAGCAGCAATTACATCTCGGGTGAAGTCAGGTGACAGCTATAACCCAGCTGTAGAGATACTGACAAACATACTAGAAATTCCGACCTCATTGAGCAGAAGACTGAGAGCTGATCCATAGCTCTCAATCTCCAGCTGGGCATAACTATCTTGGTTAATAAAAGAAATGAGATTGGAAAAGAAGGGTTAATGTTTTCATTATTGACAGATGAAAGAATGATCAACATCAGTAAAAATATGAGAATACTTCAAAAATTTATGGAAAGTAGAATTGAAAGATAAATTTATTCCCTCATGATGGCTCAGTGGACTGGGCTGCCACCTGTGATGCCAGCATCCCACATCAGAGTGCTGGTTTGAGTCCCGGCTGTTCCACTTCTGATTCAGCTCCCTGCTAATGTGCCTGGAAAAACAGCAGAGGATGGCCCAAGTACTTGGGCCACTGTCACCCATATAGGTGACCCCAATGGAGCTCCAGGCTCCTGGCTCCAGCCTGGCCTATCCCTGGCCGTTGCAGTCATTTTGGTGGTAAGCAGGTAGACAGAAGATCTCTAACTCTGTCTCTATGTTATTCTGCCTTTCAAATAAATCTTTATAAAATAAAAAATAATAATCTAGTGAACCAAGGAATCTATACACTTTGCAAGGGGCCTTAGGTTTAATATTGCAAACCAGCCCATATACATGCAGCAACTTATAAAAATATGTTTTTACTCAATCTAATTTGGATAGCTGAATCCACTAGAATACTGTGCCATCTTCCTGCACTGGATAGATCTTTCATGCAAGGTGCTGTCCAACTCTGACCTCAGAATCACTCTTAACACTTCCTGGTCTGGCTGTAAAGCCCATGAGAGCATTTCAGGCATGGAAAGCCAAGACACTGTGGCAAAAAAATGTTCTACATGAAGGATCTCTGTGAGACCCTAGTGGAAAGAAGTGGTCATCAAAGAAGGATGTACTATTCTCTAAAGGAAGGAGAGAACTTCCACTTTGCTTATGGCCTTGTCCAAATACTGATAGAGTTTATATACATAAAAGGCCTCCATAGCATAGGCAGCTCTTGTAAAGAGCCTTGAGTGGTCACTGACATCATACATAGGAGTGCTGATTGTTAAATTAACAACAGGAGTCACTGTGCACTACTCCCTATGCAGGACCTCTGTTCTCAGTGTGTTGTATTATGAGAGTTAACTGTAAAACTAGTTATCAAACAGTGTGTGTGTCTGTGTTCAAATTATTGAAATCTTCACTTAGTATAGAGTTGGTCTTCTGTGTACAAAGTTAATTGAAAATGGATCGTAGTGGAGAATGGGACTGGCAAGGGGGGAGGGAGAGGATAAAGGGGGGGAGGACAGGTCTGGTGGGAAGAATCACTATATTCCTAAAGTTGTACAGTTTAGCACATGCTCAATCGGACTTGCACCAAACAGTAGAGTTAGAAATGTGCCAGGGGATTCCAATTCAATCCCATTAAGGTGGCATGTACCAATGCCATCTCTAGTCAAAGTGATCAGCTTCAGTTCATAACTGATCATAATGATAAGATTAACAGTCAAAGGGATCACATAAACAAGACTAGTGTCTGCTAATACTAAATGACAGAATTAAAAAGGAGAGAATGATCCAACATGGGAAGTGGGATACACAGCAGACCCATATAATGGCAGATGTGCTAAACAGCACTCTGGCCTCAGAATCAGCCCTTAAGGCATTTGGATTCGGCTAAAAAGCCCATGAGAGTATTTTAGGCATTGAAAGCCAAGACACAGTGGCAAAAAAAAAAAAAAAAAAAAAAAAAAAAAAAAAAAAAAACACCTAAATGAAAGATCTCTGTGAGTGAGATCCCAGTGGAAAGAACTGGCCATCAAGGAAGGAGGTACCTTTCTCTGAAGGGAGGAGAGAACTTCCACTGTGACTATGGCCTTGTCTAAATAAGGTCAAGTTTATGAACTCAAGAGGCTTCCATAGCCTTGGCAGCTCATGACAAGAGCCTTGGGTGGTTACTGATGCCATAAATAAGAGTGTCAAATTGTTAAATCAACAACAGGAGTCTGTGCACTTACTCCTCATGTAGGATTCTGTCCTTAATGTGTTGTACTATGTGAATTAATGGTATAACTATTACTCAAACAGTACTTTATACTTTGTGTTTCTGTGTGGGTGCAAACTGTTGAAATCTTTACTTAGTATATACTAAATTGATCTTCTGTATATAAAGATAATTGAAAATGAATCTTAATGTGAATGGGATGGAAGAGATGGGATGGTTGCGGGTGGGAGGGAGGTTATGGGCGGGGGGGAGGAGCCACTGTAATCCAAAAGCTATACTTTGGAAATTTATATTTATTAAATAAAAGTTTAAAAATAAAAAATAATTTTAAAAAAGTAAATAAAAAAAATGCTGTCCAAGCTTTTAAACAAAACAGTGGAACCTCACAGAGCCACTCCAGTGACTGTTGATAAACCTTGCTAATCACCTTTTGACTGTGTAGTGGAATCCCCCAGACTCTTGCTTTCCTTTTATTATTGTGGCTGTAGCGAGGTTACAGTGGAAAATTTTTGAAACACTCACATTCTGTAGGAATTTTCCGTTATCTACACAAATTTCCTAAAAAGGTCAAGGTCTGTTTTCTAGAGGTATTCACTACATATGGATGGTTTATATATTTGTTGGAAGGAGTGTTTGTGCTTCTGTAAAAGGGGTTATGTCCTTTTATATATCCAGATTTTAGCTGCAAAGGCATTAGTGCAACTGCACAAACTACTGAGGTGGTAAATTTAAACAGAAATAAGTCCCACCGTTTTTACTTTCCTGATTTTTTTTTTTTTCAGGAAGAGCTTATATATAGAGTTTAGTTCAAATCAAGGTGGATGGTTAGTGCTTTTTCAGGAATATCTGCAAAGTGCTCACAGTCTACTTGGGAGTCCAGGGTAGAAACATGAGTGAGTAACCAAAAGACAACCTAGAAGTGAAACTGAATAGAAAGTTGACAGGCTCTACCTTGAATCCAGATGAGGACTGACAGAAGACAAAATTCAAGTTTAGCCTTAAATATTATCATGAGGAAATTATTTGTAATAGAAAACATATTCTTTATAATCATTATATATTTATAATATATGTCTAATTAAATTATGATTTATAATTGTCACATTCCAAGGACAGTGAATCTGGGTTGCTGCAGATTCTTTTCTTTCCTGGCCCTGAAAGGAGTATTGAGGGATTAGTGAACACATGCAAGATTGGTGTACATAGAACATATATAAAGAGCTCAGAGGGAAGTTTCAGGGGACTCAGAACTGGAAGCAGAGCGACAGAGCAGGGTGGGTAAGAGCCTAGGAGTGAGAGATTCAGAACAAAGAGGCACAGAAAGGCAAAGGGAAGATGCTGGGTATACATAGCAGGCTCTCAAGCAACTCATCTTTGTAATGTTTAATGTGTATTTAGCAATGTTGTAGGCACTGGGTTACATGCTAGATATATGATAGTAAAGAGAGAAAGAGAGAGAGAGAAACCCTTTTCTCGGGGAGCCAATGTTCCACGTGTGGGACAAAGATATTGAACAATTAAATATGCCCATTGGTGAGAAGCATAAAGAAGAAAAATAAAGCAGAATTAAAGGCAGAAAAAAAAAACAGAAAAAGTTATATTTTAGATAGTGTGGTTAGGGAACTGTCTCTGATAAATTAGGTTCAAGTGGAATTTTCAAAAAGTAATCATGACTTTCATGCATGTATAAAATCAAGACATCATTTAATGAGAAAAAAAAAAAAACAAAAAGATTCTAGGACTATTTTGAAAAGCATTTGAGAAGCTAAATAT
Organism: Oryctolagus cuniculus; assembly: GCF_964237555.1. Lineage (NCBI taxonomy): Eukaryota > Metazoa > Chordata > Mammalia > Lagomorpha > Leporidae > Oryctolagus > Oryctolagus cuniculus. The sequence goes on along the minus strand of NC_091438.1, from coordinate 27,760,903 downwards.
TTATAGGTAACTTAATAACCCTAAGCTTTGAGATTCTTTCCTACTGGACAAAACTATGTGCATCCCTGTGGGATGAAAAATGTGCATGTTAACCTGAGACTTCAATAACTATTCCATATTTAATCAGTAGACTTAACAGGTGACATCTGTTCAGAGACTGGAGTGACATCAGGGGCACATAAATGAGTAAAGGAATAATGGGAGGGGTGGCAGAGTATGTCAAATCCCTTTGCTTCTCTCTCCAATGATCAACCATAAAATACTCTTTCCTCATTAGTATTTCAAAGAGTGGGTTTTCCTCGGGAAAACGCGAAGAAGTGCAGAGTCCTGCTCACCAGGCTGGGGAAAAAGGACAGATACTACGAGGAGCTGAGCCGCATCTGGACATTAGATTATGGATCAAGGAAAGGGATGCCCACAAGAACTCAGAGAGGAGCACACTGGGCAGAGCAAGGGCAGGTGAGCAGCTATGCTGACCACAGAAGCTTTCAAGCACCTGTTGAAAGCACTCATCTCTATTCCCTTGTAGAAGGATGAAAAACATAACGACCACACCCCCCCCCCCCCGCCCCAGGAGCTGCATGAAATGCATCAAGAGAATACTCCTCCTTCCATCCTGCAACTGGACATGCCTCACACTTCCGCTTGTAGTCTCATGGTGCTTGGGCAGCCTCTGCTGTTCCCCAGCCCCCACATTCATTTCCCATACCAGGAAGGCAAAAGCTTTCCCAAATGAACCCGCACTCTCCCCCAACTCCTCCATGACTTTGGCTGCGTCTCTCTGCCCTGAACTTGTGACCAACCTGCTGCAAGGTAGGCTCAGAAAGTGGTCGTTTTGTTTCTTACACAGTGAAGTGAGAAGGGAGAAGGGTGGGGATGGATGTTGGTGCTCATAAACCTACGATCCCTGTGCTGTTGCTGTGTTCCTGACTCTATTCCCTGAGAGAGGTTACAAACGCTAGGCCTGTCCTGATAGGGTCGAGGATGTTTACAATGTGCACTTCACAGGGTTCTTCTTTATCCTGCTGCAGGGCCTGACGCACCAGTGTCAGATCCATGACAGGCATTCGTCTCAGAGAACACGTGTCTGTACCGGCAGGTGCCCTCGCAGCTCTTGTCCGATCCACGTTCTGTTTATTCCTACCAAGATGGCCAGTCTTCAGGAATGTCCTGAACAGGAAAGAAGTTAGCTTCAGGTGTATCGTAGTCAGGTGGGACCAGGGAGGCGACTCGACAACACACATGACATAACGGAATTACTTGTAGATCCAGAGAGAAGACAGAAGCACATCTCATGGGGCCAAATGAATGGGGAAAGCCACCCTGGACCTACACTCAACCAGTGGATGTGAGGCAAGAGTGAGGGAGGACTCAGTGGGCCAAAACCTTCACTGGGGTCCTGGTGTTTCCCAACCAGGAGCCCCTTGAGGAGGCCAATCTGCTGTGTTTAAAGCGAGCAGGCGTGAGTTCGAGGGAGTCAGACTCTGAGAAGTGGTCACTGCAGTGTAACTGCCTGGTCTAGGTAGTGTGGGAGTTAGCAGGGAGAGCCAAGCAGTTGTACCGAGCTGACAGATAACCAGGTCACCACTGTGAGAAACTGGAGGAGGCAGAGAACCAGGAGTATCCAGGGTGACAGAGCCCCGCTGCTGGTATGAGAAAGTTAAAGAAAGCAGATTTCACATGGATGCCAAGGCAACAGAGAACTGTAAGAATTCACTACAGTCTGGCAGGGGCTTGAGCAAATGCTGATCTATTTCTATGGGAATGGTAGAAAGTTAAGGTGCTTCTGTCCCAGGATGCTGGTTTTCCTCTGAAAATATCATCAGCTGACAGTTGAGGAAGACAAGGGGATGGGAGGGGAGAATTACAGGTATCATCGGGACTTTGATGAGGAGGAAAGGCCAGAGTGCAAGAGTGAGAGGCACGCGCACCCTGGCAGAAGCCATGTCCCCATGTGCCTACATGGGTGGCACAACAGCAAGAACAGCACCTGATATTATTGAAAGTTAAACATGTGGTAGGTAGCCTTCTACATTTCGTACCACGGCTGACCCCCACGACACCCCCGAGAGGTGAGTGCTACTTTAATTCACATTTTGCAGCTCGGTACATGGAGGCTGAGCAAAGTCAATGTGCCTAGGGATACCCCATGGAGTAAGCAGCAAACGTGGGCTGATGTTAGTCTGGTCTCCAAAGCCCAGGCTGGCACTGGGCAGTCACTTACAAAGTACTTGCTGACGATGTAGATGAAAGAGGAGCTGTTGCCAGAGAAGGCTCAGAAGAACCTAAATGTAGTCGTTCAGTTCATATTCAGCTTCGCACAAGGAGCCTGACACTTATATCTTGGTCATGAGGCAGGGCACTCTGCAAAAACTAAAATAAAATCTCTAGTACTGGGTTTCTCATACACAGCCAATTGCCTAAAAAAAAAAAAAATCCACATTTGGGCCCCTCAAAGAACCCACTTTTCTGTAATGACTGTGGCATCTTCCTTCTTTTCTGAGTGGGCAGTGCCTGAGTGGCACAGAAAAGCTATGTGTTGAATATCTGTGGGACAAACACAGTGTGTAACAGGAGGTGGTTGTCCTACAACACACGTAAAGTGCTTACATGTAGCTTAGAGAGCAGGCCAATAGCCCTTACAGAAACACAGATGTCTGTGGCTGATTCTAAATTACTTCTGCACAGAAAGTGTAATGTTCTGTGAGGTTTTAATTGGTTGAAATTACACCTTAGGAGCAGCTAGCATTCTGGTTATCAGGAATTCTCACGCCAAGGGTAGTCAGCCAGCATCACACCAGAAAGGCCACATTCCAGAGACAGAGCCACAAATACATTAACCAGATGACACCAGAGGTTTTGGCAATTAATCAGGGGGAGTGTCAGACATAGGTTTTTACTGGCAAAATGACAATTTATTAATTATTATGTATTTTACAGATGGTCTGCTCAAAAAATTCAGGGTAGATGAATTGGACAAAAATGCTTCGACAGAGTACTCTCCGTTCTTGAATAACCACTTCTAAAAATTCAAGAAGTCCTCAGTCTTGGGAGATGCCCTCTGGGGCTTCAACCCTATTGTCCTGGCTCTCCCATTGGTCTGGGGGAGGATTTCTGTTTTCCAGTTGCTGATGACTATGCTGGTAAGAGAATCCAGTTGTTTCTCAGCTCTCTAGAGCAAGGTGGGGTCAGAGTCCCCAGATCTGCACTCTGTAAGACAACACTCCCTAGCCAAGTGTGCTAAGAGCATTAAAATGTGGCTGGTTTAAATTGTTTAAAAGAATTCTCATTTTGAAGGTAACACGTTACCTTTATTATACTGAGTGCACTTCTACATAAGTCTTTACAACATACAGAATTAAAATAGGATACCACAGGCCGGCACCGCGGCTCACTAGGCTAATCCTCCGCCTTGCGGCGCCGGCACACCGGGTTCTACTCCCGGTCGGAGCACAGGATTCTGTCCCGGTTGCCCCTCTTCCAGGCCAGCTCTCTGCTGTGGCCAGGGAGTGCAGCGGAGGATGGCCCAAGTGCTTGGGCCCTGCACCCCATGGGAGACCAGGATAAGTACCTGGCTCCTGCCATAGGATCAAAAAAAAAAAAAAAAAAAAAAAAAAGGATACCACAATTCTTCACTTCATTCTGTTTTTAACGTAGCTACGAGAGAAATCTCAAATACATTTGTGGCACGGGTGCTATTTCCATAGGACAGTACCGACCTAGGAAAGAGAGCTCGGACTTCAAGATCGTAGGATGACTGAAATTAACTGGCTGTGCCTGTCTCCTGATGCATACTTAATAATTTTAAATCGGGGCAATATTTAGTCTGACATTATCTTTTAACCCGGTGAAGGCATTATCGGGTCCTTAACCCACCTTGAACCCTGTTGGCCACGGTATCAGAAAGCACCAGCAGTTACATGTGACCAAATGTCTCAGCTGTCAACCGTGGGGGGTGTGGTACGCAGATAATGACGTCGGGAGCAAGCAGGTGCCACGCTGTCTTAAACCTACCACCTGTACTCTCACGACATCCTATAGGGAGGGGACCACCACTATTAGTACTAGGGACTGCTCTTACTGATAGTCTCCATTTGACTTCTTGCTGATCTAAGTGCGACTGGAGGTTTTCCGTCTCAAAGGCAGAAGCCGGCAATACCCACAACCGCCAGCGGCTGCCTCCGCCCAGCGCCACTCGGGCCCGCGCGGCGCAGCCAATGAGGGCTGCGGAGGCGACAGACGTCAGTCCCTCCAAAAGCCCTCGCTAATTTCCGCCCAGCTTTCTCTCGCCCGGCCCCTGTACTGGGGCATTGGGCTGAAGCCACTGGCGGCCATCTTGGGTGCGGGCGGAAATGAAATTAAAACTCACATAGTAAAAGTCTGAAAGTTCAAGTCAGCAGCGAGTGGCACGTTCGACCCACAGGTCCAGAAAACAGACGTCGCAGAGCGACTAGGCGGCTGGAAGCAGTGAGGGAAACGCTAAGCTCGGCACCGGCGCCCATACTCAAGATGGCAGCTGCCTGAGAATCACCTGTGCGGGCGCTCTATCTCGGTTCCGGGTATGTTCGCCTCTCTGGTGGCGGCAGAGGGGTGAAGGCTGGCATTCCGTCCTGTTTCCGGGGCCGTCTCTAAGGTGTCGCAGGGACCCGACCCTAGAAGATTGTGGGTGTAGTGGGTACATCTCACGGGGGAGGCGAGGGTGGCTGGTGTCCACAGGGGGCGAAGAGGGGAACGGAGCCACGACCCCCGGCCTCCTCCCCCGCCGCCCTCCCGCAGGTAACTGGGAGCCCCGCGCTGCGTCCTCCGTCCGTGCGAGACCGGGCCGCGGGGCAGGGGGCTGCGACCCGGAGAGGAGGCGGTGGGCGCGCGCCCCGCTCGCGGGTCCGCGCTCGGCGCGGCGCCGGCTGCCGGTTGAGCTCCGCGCTCCACCGCCAAGCCGCGTCTCCTTGCTCTTTGCGGGGCGCCCTTCCACTCGGGGCTTCGCGGGAGATCGGGGCTCCCGAAGGAGGTCGGGGAGTCGGCCTCGCGGGGAGGTGTGGAAGGTGAGGGGCCAGCAAGCTAAAGCGCCTCCCGGCCCCTGCGCTGCCCGGCCGCGGTCGCGGCGGGCGGGCCGGGACGGTGCCCGGGGGAGCCTGGGGTCGCCTCTGCCTTTGGCAGGGAGGCTTTAGTCGCGTTCCAAGACCGGTGCCCGGGCGCCCGAGGCCCAGCTGGCCCGTGCCTTTGCGTGTAGGATAAAATGAGACATTGCACGGAAGGTTGTGTTTAGGAAACCATGTGAGCTAACAGAGTCGGATCCTGGATTTTGGAATCACGGTTAGTGTTGTATTAAAGGACGCGTGTGCATATCCAGTGATATCGCCAAGCTGAATCATAGTTATTTTGGTCCGTAAAGACTTCGTGTATTGCTGCTCAGCCAGCAGTGCTGGACTGGATGCTGAGCCGTATCATAGGTTATCATTAGATACGGAGGTTTTCTGTTTTTCAACGCAGTGCACATCCTTCGAACTGACCCTGGAATCTTTATCTTTGGAACTTCAAGCCTAGGGAGCTAGGATTAAATAATCTGGATTAATTGCTGGATAAAACAGAGATTTTTTTTGAAGGACACAGGTTTCTTAGCTGAGTGTCCGAGTTGCCCGGGAAACTAAACAAGGGCTTTCGAAATCCACAGGTGTTCCAGAAACTTCGTGTGTTACCTAAGCAGGCAGAAAGGTGGAGAGAGGGAGGGAGGTAAACGGATCGTTACGGGGAAGACGGAGATGTATATTCAAGTCAGACACTGAATACTGAGTGTTTCCTTGTGGGGTGAGAGGCTAAATTCTGCAGAATCCCTGTGCTGTGAGATTAGAACGTCCTCTTCACCTTCTCCGGACTTTTCAGTTTCGAAGCTAAGAAGGTTTTGTGTTTTCACTCCTTAAAACAGCAAAAAAAGAGAAAGTTTTGGAAGTCCAGGTGTTACCGTTTAGCTCTTAAATTTCAGCAAGTTCATTTTAACGGAATTATTTTTAAAGTATTGGTTGTATCAACAGTATTTTTGCTCCTTTAGATACAAATACTCCTTTAGATACCCATGTGTGAAGTGAAGAATTAAGAGTTCCTAATGAAGGCATTCTCAAGCTGGAATCAACAATGCATCTTCCTGGAATAAAGTTTGCACTGGACATAGAATATAACCCTGACACTCTGTCAGATCACACTGTATGTTGTTACTGGACATCTGTCAACTGTAGCCATGCTTTCACAATAAAATGGCAGCTTTTCTCATGAGTTTTTTAAAGAAACTGAGTAATCCCCTTTTCATTGATTAAAAAAATATATATTTTTAGCTTCTTTAAAAGACACAGAGAAAGAGAAACACACCAGAAAGAGAACTGTCATGTGCTGGCTCACTCCTCCTGTCCATCTGGGTCTTTCATGTGGGTGGCAGGAACCCAGCTGCTTGTGCCAGCTCCTGCTGCCTCCCAGAGTACACATTAACAAGAAGCTGGCTAGGGAAGGGACTGGAATCGGGTGCTCCAGTCTGGGGGTGCAGGTGCCCCAAGTGATGTCTTTTTTTTTTTTTTTTTTGACAGGCAGAGTGGACAGTGAGAGAGAGAGACAGAGAGAAAGGTCTTCCTTTGCCGTTGGTTCACCCTCCAATGGCTGCCGCGGCTGGCGCCCTGCGGCCGGCGCACCGCGCTGATCCGATGGCAGGAGCCAGGAGCCAGGTGCTTTTCCTGGTTCTCCCATGGGGTGCAGGCCCAAGCACCTGGGCCATCCTCCACTGCACTCCCGGGCCACAGCAGAGAGCTGGCCTGGAAGAGGGGCAACCGGGACAGAATCGGGCGCCCCAACCGGGACTAGAACCCGGTGTGCCGGCGCTGCTAGGCAGAGGATTAGCCTAGTGAGCCGCGGCGCCGGCCACCAAGTGATGTCTTTTTGCACCAGCACTCCTTGCCCCCTTTCATTTTTAAGTGACATTTTTTAGGGTGTTAAAATGCTTTCATAGCTCGAATTGTTGGTTATCCTGTAGTGAAGTCCATAATACTGGATCAAAAGTTCATGGATGCGATGAGGTCCAATAGTCCCACAAAGGAGTCTTTTGCTATTTAGAAATTGGTCAGTTATGGGCCCATTGCCATTCTCTCTGCTGACTGCCATGCATCTAGCCAGGGAGCACTGCCCTGGACTCCTCACCGAGTTATCTCCTTTGTGGACTCCTAGTAAAACCAAACTGCAAGGGTTTCTGCCAAGGTCGTTCCTTGTCCTCAGTTTTGCTCCAGGTGTTGGTCTCCACAAGCTGTATTTTGTGGTTAAGAAGCCATCTAGACTCCCTTCAGGCAAATACTTCAGAGTAACACTTCAGCAGCTCATTCCTCTAGAGTAACCTGTCTTTCAGGCGGGAGTTAAGAAGTAGGTTTTTCCGTTTCTGAAATGGCAGTTGGTTTCACCCAGGCTACTTGAGGGAAGGGGTGCTGAGTGTGAGTGAGGGAAGTGACTTTGAAGCCGGGCTTCCTGTACCTTTGAGATGGAGGGCAGTATTGTGCCCCTGTTACTGTGACTGAGCCACTGCCAGTGTGTGTTTTGCTTACTCTTCGCTGCCTTTCTCTGTGCTTGCCCAGCTTCCTGCTTTCGTGTGGCTTCTGCTTGCTCTAGCCCCAACTCTTCCTCCTGGTAACCCTCTGCCTTCAGCTGTTCCGGCAACAGAGGAAATATCTTCTTAGTTCAGATTCCTGGGGGGAGAAAGTGACCTGGTCAGTTTATCTCTTCATTCAGGCCATCTGTGAGTTGATGTGCTTTGGCCCAGGGTAGGTACTCAGTAACTGTGCCCTAAAAAAGCCCTAAAAAGCATCTGGGTGCTAAACCTGACTCTCCCTGCTCAGCAGGAGGTGGCTACAGGCTGGACAGGCCCTACAAGGTAAGCTGCAGCACAGGGCAACTAACTGAGTTACTTTTCTTCACAATCCTGTATAAACTATTTGTAATTCCAGTAGAGGTGAATATGTTTTATACAGTTTTTTAGAACTTTTTGAAAACTTCTCTATCATTCTTAGGAAAGATAAACTAGTTAGGTAGGCTTTTTTTTTTTTCCCCCAAATCTGGGTTTGTTACAAAGTAAATAAACTTAGTTCCTACTCATGATACTTGTAGATGTGTGGGCGCTTTGAGATTTCATTTTAGGCCATTAAATACTCAGGTCACAGAGAAAGTGTTATAAGAAACTTGATCAGAGTTGGGGGTGATACAGGTGATCCAAGTAGAGAATCGATGTGTAACGATTATTGGGTATATGCTTATCTAAGGAATACAGGTTTTTAACTGAAAATTTAAAGGTCTTTTTAGGATTTTTGGTTGTGTTATTTGGAAGTAATAACTTCCTTGACACATTGCCAGTTGTTAAGAACTCTTTATTTAAAAAATTTTTATGTTATGATAAAGCCAGAACCAAAAGCTGACAGCTACAGATTTTTCAGTTAATGTTGTTTGAGCTACACATGTTAAAAAAAAATTGAGGCAATATTGAATAATCTGAGATTTCCACATCAAAATGCAAGCACATGGTTTCTCATGATGAAAGGCGTCATCTGACGACCCTGGAACTTCTGTCCTGGGTGGAACCTTCTAGCAGTTCCTTTCATCCGAGTGCAGGTCCTCACACTGCTGGGCATCCGTTGCCTCTTATAACCGTATGAGTTTGTATCTGTGTTGCAAAGAATGGTGTGTTCATGTCATAGAAGATTTGGGAGGTGAAGGCAAGTGTGTTTTGTGTATGTGTATAAAATTACCTGTAATCTGACCCCTGACAGCAAGCTTCTCCTTTATCGTAATTTTTGCATTTTCTTTTTATTATTATTATTATTATTTTTTTTTTTTTTTTATTTTTTGACAGGCAGAGTGGACAGTGAGAGAGAGAGAGACAGAGAGAAAGGTCTTCCTTTGCCGTTGGTTCACCCTCCAATGGCCGCCGCGGCCGGTGCGCTGCGGCCGGCGCACCGCGCTGATCCAATGGCAGGAGCCAGGAGCCAGGTGCTTCTCCTGGTCTCCCATGGGGTGTAGGGCCCAAGCACTTGGGCCATCCTCCACTGCACTCCCGGGCCACAGCAGAGAGCTGGCCTGGAAGGGGGGCAACCGGGACAGAATCCGGCACCCCAACCGGGACTAGAACCCGGTGTGCTGGCGCCGCTAGGCGGAGGATTAGCCTAGTGAGCCGCGGCTCCGGCCTCCATTTTCTATATATGTATAAATTGATGTATTTTTAAAAAAGATTTATTTATTTGAGAGGTAGAGTTACGGACAGAGGGAGAGACAGAGAGAAAGGTCTTCCATCCACTGGTTCACTCCTCAAGTGGCAGCAAAGGCTGGAGCTGGGCCAATCCAAAGCCAGGAGCCAGAAGCTAATTCCAGGTCTCCCATGTGGGCAGGGGCTCAAGCACTTGGGTCATCTTCCACTGCTTTCCCAGGCCAAAGCAGAAAGCTGGATTGGAAGAGGAGCTACCAGGATTTGAACAGCGCTCGTATGGGATGTTGGCACTGCAGGCCGAAGCTGAGCCTACTATACCACAGCACCAGCCCTCTTGTATGTCTTTTTAAACCTTATTGAAGTATCATTAATATGGAAGAAGCTGAACATCAAGTATACAGTTTTGTGAGTTTTTCTTTTTTACAGGCAGAGTTAGACAGTGAGAGAGAGAGACAGAGAGAAAGGTCTTCCTTTCCATTGGTTCACCCCCCCAAATGGCTGCTATGGCCGGTGCGCTGCGCCGATCGGAAGCCAGGAGCCAGGTGCTTCCTCCTGGTCTCCCATGCGGGTGTAGGGCCCAAGCACCTGGGCCATCCTCCACTGCACTCCCCGGCCACAGCAGAGAGCTGGACTGGAAGAGGAGCAACCAGGACAGAATCCAGCGCCCCGACCGGGACTAGAACCCGGGGTGCCAGCACCGCAGGCGGAGGATTAGCCAAGTGAGCTGCGGCGCTGGCAAGTTTTGTGTTTTGACATTTGTAATCACCCAACTCCATCATCAAAATGAAGATGATATATCCATTCCTTCCAAGTTCCTCGTGTATCTCTTAGTATTCTTTTCTTCCCGCCGCCTCCTAACTGAGCCCCCTCCCCAGGCATCTACTGCAGTTTTCTTTCATAGGGTAGTTTGCATTTTCTGGAGTTTTATTTGTGTGGTGTGTTGGGTTTTGTTTGTCAGAGGTTATTCATTCCTGAAGTTTCCCTGTTGTTACCTAGCATAATTTTGAACATTAATGAGATGGAGCTTTTTCCCATGTTTATTGCCATTTGCATTTCTTCAGTGGCTTGTTTTCTTTCCCATCATTCTGTTGACCTTCAAGTGTTTTACTTGCGTTATAAGAGCTCTCCATTTGTTGACTTTTTAAATCAGTGTTACAGATATTTTCCGAATTGTCTTGTTTTTCTTATAATTTTAAGTTACTTTAGGCATTCAGAAGTTTTCCTGTTTCTGAATAATCAAGTTTTGCCACCTTTTTCTTTTTGAGGTAGGAATGTAAGTGGGTTAGGGAGTATGAATTATTCCGTTTTTGCCTTTCCACTCTGAAACCGTGTGTGCTGGAGTTGAAAGAGGAGCAGTAACTGCCTAACTGGTAACATGCCGGTTCTCTGGAGGTGTTGTTAGCAAGCATCGCTGGTAACTTGCTGAGCATTTCCCATTTTTATTGTCCAATGTCTCCATTCAGAGGGTTGCACAAACTAGTAGTTTTGAGTGACTTGATATCGTCAGTATCTCTTGCTCATGTTGTAGACAGAGATTTAATGTTTGAAATGGTTTTCTGTTTTCTTTTAGGTATTCTTGGCTTAGAGGAGGCGCTTCAGTACTGCCTTACTGCTTAAGGGATGGGATCAGAGAACAGCGCTTTAAAGAGCTATACGCTGAAAGAACCGCCATTCACCTTGCCCTCTGGACTTGCTGTGTACCCCGCTGTCCTGCAGGATGGCAAATATGCTTCCGTCTTCGTGTATAAGAGAGAAAACGAAGACAAGGTTAATAAAGCTGCCAAGGTACCATAATAGGGGACGGCCCAATAGTTAGTACCTTTTACTATCTTGTTTTCTATTTTTAAAATGTGAAATTAAACAAGGTCAAGGGAGGGAAGGGTGTACAGAGTAGCAGTTTATTCATGAAAGCGTAGTGTCCCTCATGAGGCTATCTCCAGCTTCTGGGCTGCTGAGATAGCCATCACTGGAAGCCTTCATAAAACTCAGTGAGAGAAGTTGTCAGTCATCCTAGTGTATTTTTCGGGGAGAGCACTGGGGAGACGATTTTGTGTGGCTAGTAGAAATGGAGATGAATCTAGTTTAGCAAAATTGCTGTTAAGTATTGACAGCATTTTTTAAATTTATATTTATTTTTATTTTTTAATTTTTGACAGGCACAGTTAGACAGTAAGAGAGAGAGAGATAGGTCTTCCTTTTTCCGTTGGTTCAACCCCCAAGTGGCTGCTACGGCCGGCGCACTGCGCTGATGCGAAGCCAGGAGCCAGGTGCTTACCCTGGTCTCCCATGGGGTGCAGGGCCCAAGCACTTGGGCCATCCTCCACTGCCTTCCCGGGCCACAGCAGAGAGCTGGCCTGGAAGAGGGGCAACCGGGACAGAATCCGGCGCCCTGACCGGGACTAGAACCCGGTGTGCCGGGGTTGCAGGCGGAGGATTAGCCTAATGGTACCGACCGACAGCATTTTGATTACTGTGCTAGTGATAGACGTGGAAATAAAATATTTTAGGAACTTCCTGATTTTTCTTCTCTTTCTGAAATACTGTGATGGCCTAAAAAGCACGTTAGATGGGAATGGTGCGTGGGGTGCCACAGAGGGAGCGTTGGACAGGAACAGTGGGCGGGGTGCCAAGGAGGGAGCGTTGGACGGGAATGTGTGTGGGGTGCCACAGAGGGAGCTTTGGACGGGAACAGTGTGCGGGGTGCCACAGAGGGAGCGTTGGACAGGAAAGGTGTATGGGGTGCCACAGAGGGAGCATTGGACCCAGACCCTTCTCGCTGAGGGGCCTTCCACAGGCCATTCCCCTCTGGAGGCTGCAGTCTCCTCCCGAGGAAAAGGGCCATTGTCACCATTGTACCCAGGGAGGGGTCCCGTGCTTTGGCCTGCTGGCTGATGTACTGTCAGGGAACCCCAGCCTCTTATTAGACAAAAGGACTCTAGCTTGTAGTGTAATTCAGTGCAACACCCAGGAGTATTAACCCTTCAGTGTTTACAGTGGCAGGCACACTATTTCCAGGTTAAACTTGATAGCTTTATTTCTGTATTACCTTGATTCTCCTTGTAATATCAACAGGCATGGGACATCTTTAAATGGTTTTACTTCTTTAAATGAGTATAAAGGATATGTTAGTAATCTAAAGTTGGCATTTCATTGGTCACACCAGGTAATGCTTTTGATGTTGTGTCTTTAATTAGGCCCAAATTAACGGTTATAAAAGGATTCCTCAGGAAAAAGACATGTGTAGCAGTCCTCTAAGGATGCATTTTCTAGTCATGGTTTTGGTAAAAACTAAGAGTAACTTTTGTCAGTAAGACACTAGAGATTTATAATCCTTTATTTATTACAACTAATTTTTTTAACTTTTATTTAACAAATATAAATTTCCAAAGTATAGCTTATGGATTACAGTGGCTTCCCCCCCACCACATAACTTCCCTCCCATCCGCAACCCTCCCATCTCCCACTCCCTCTCCCATTCCATTCACATCAAGATTCATTTTCAATTATCTTTATATACAGAAGACCAATTTAGTATACATTAAGTAAAGATTTCATCAGTTTGCACCCACACAGAAACACAAAGTGTAAAGTAAAGTACTATTTGAGTACTATACAACTAATATTTTTAAAAATTGTATTACTCTTTAGGGAGCATGCACTAAGAAAGGTGAATAACTCAGATCATTTATTTATTTACTCATTTGAGAGGTAGAGTTACAGACAGTGAGAGGGAGAGACAGAAAGGTCTTCCTTCCGTTGGTTCACTCCCCAAGTGGCCACAACAGCTGGAGCTGTGCCAGTCCGAAGCCAGGAGCCAGGTGCTTCTTTGTTGTCTCCCATGCGGGTGCAGAGGCCCAAGCACTTGGGCCATCTTCCACTGCTTTCCCAGGCCATAGCAGAGAGCTGGGTCAGAAGAGAAGCAGCCAGGACTGGAACCAGCTCCCATAGGGGATGCCGGTGCCATTGGCAGAGGATTAACCTGTGCCATGGTGCCAGCCCCCCTAAGTTGTTTTAAAGAAAGAAACAAAAATCTTTTTTTTTTTAAGCTTGAAAGAGGAGAGACAGAAAAAGAAAAAAGAGTGCTCCCATTGCTAGTTCACTCCTCAAATGCATGTAATGACTGGGTCTAGGCTGAAGCCAAAGCCCAGAACCAGGAATTTGATCCAGGTCTGCCACTTGAGTGGCAGGGACCCAACTACTTGAACCATCACTTGCTGTCTCCTAACAGGAGGCTGAACAAAGACTTCCCCTTAATGTTTGATGATTTCTGTGCTATACAAATTACAAAATTTGAGAGGAAAGATTTTTCCCCTTTACCATCTGTAGATACCCTTGTAAGATATGAATCAGTCTTTGCAAATAGTTCATATTGTCTCTTGTTCAGCCATCCCATGACTTTGAAAACCTTAGAGAAGAATCTGAGAAATTTGAGATGACAGAATAGTAATAGGAGTTTAGATTGTCAGAATGTTTCCGATGATCTCAAAAACAAGGTCATAGTACTTGAGAAGTGTCGCTCCCCCTCTTCATGGAGGAACGACACCAAGCCCTGCCTAGGCTTCATATCCGAGTCACGGCACCATTATGTCGCTCCCCGTCTTCGTGGGGGAACGACACAAGACCCTGCGCTGTTCTTTCGTCTGCTCGGCCCTCCCCGGGTTTGCTGCTGGTTCTTCCCGGGTTGGCTACTATCCCTTCCACCTCCGTGGAAGGGCAGTTCCCCCTGGCCACATTCCCCACTTCCGCAGGGGAGCGGCACACCGCTGGCCGGCTTTCTCGGGGGCTGCACGGGTTCCCTTAGATGTTCCCCATAGATGTTCCCGGTGCATGCCGTCTCTCTCCTCCTTTATAGTCCTCCTCCGCCAATCCCAACTCGGCTGCCCACACGCCGAGTACGCTGCTCTCCAATCAGGAGCAAGTCCTACAGTTAATTGGTTGAACTGGAGGCAGCTGTGCGGAAGCTGTTTACTTCTCTCCCAGCGCCATATTGTGGGAGAGCAGATGCATAGAATAAGTCTTAATTCCAGTAACTCAGTCTAGTCCGGATTGCTCCCCACAAGAAGTGTATGTCATTCAGTGCATCTAATGTTAGGAATTTGATGCCATCAGTATCTGAAATACTGAAACAGTGTAGTCAGCTCACTTCACTCTCTAGAGTTTGGGTTTCTGATCAGCTTTGGATAGTTTTGATGACTAGCTCAAACAGGTGTATTGTTTTCCTTGAAAATATTGGGTAACAATTTTAATCTTTACTGTTATAAATAGAAAATAACCGTCACAGTATACTGTTAGGCCTCTGAAATAACATGAAATGCAAGTATAAGCTCTGATTACAGAAAAACATGGGAAGTACTTGGGTCTGACATAGCTTCTCATTCTCATCTCACTTTTCTGTTGAATTCATCAGCTATACTTAATAGTATAAATTGCTCACTGGTGATTACAACTCATTTTTTTCTTCCTTCCCCCCTCTCTCCCTTGCTCCCTCTTTCTCTCTCTCTCTCTCTCACTCTCTCTTTCACTTAAGAAAGCAATTATTTATTTATATATTTGAAAGGCAGAGTTAGAGGAGAGGGATCTTCTATCTACTGGTTCACTTCCCCAGTGGCCACAATGGCCAGGGCTGGGCAAGGCTGAAGGCAGGAACTAGGAGCCAGGAACTTCTTCCAGGTCTCTCACATGGGTTCAGAGGCCCAAGCACTTGGGCCATCTTTCACTGCTTTCCCAGGCCATTAGCAGGGAGCTGGATCAGAAGTGGAGCAGCCAGGACTCAACTGGTGCCTGTATGGGATGCCGGCATTGAAGGTGGTAGCTTAACACACTATGCCACAATGCTGGCCCCTATGACTTATTTCTAATGAATTGCTTATAAGGAATGATAGATTCTAAGTCAGAATTTGTTATTGTAGTTCACTGTAATTTAGTTAAGGCTTCATGGAAAGTGCAAGCTTTTAAAATTGATTCCTAGGTGTCTTTATGCTAGGAATCATATAGGCGTCCAGAAATAGGTATATAGATACTAGTAATATGTATTGTTCTGGGAGACATTATCCCTTTCTCCATAATGCACTCGGTTGTGGAAGGACTGGTTGACATATTTGACAACCACATTGTGTGTGCTTCACAAAAAGGTGGAAGAGGTTTTTGTTTTTGTTTTTGTTTTTTTTTTTTTTTCCAGAGGCAGAACAGCAGTGAAAAGTTAAGCTTCCAAGGCTTGAGTCAATTCTCCAAATAGTTGTGTCATAACTGATTCTTGGAAAGTGGGAATAATTTATATTTCAGGCTAGAATCTCACATTTATGTTTTCTATGTGTGAAGATTAGTGTAAATAGTATTAATAGTCACAAATTATATGGTATTATTCATATTTAGCAATAAAGATTCTTACTCAGAATAGTGCTTGAAGGATTAGCTTCTAGTGCAGTGAATGGGATTGTGATACGTGTGTGTGTGTGTGTGTATTTTTAGGTTTTCATGTATGGTTCTTGGCTCATAACTCCCCAAGACAGGCCACAGAAGCTCAGTCAGTCATAAGACACTCCTCATTCCAGGAAGGAAGGTGGAAGAATATGGAGAGACAAGCCTTGTGGAGCTTCCCCACCAGTGCCTGTGCAATGAGGTTTTCATAAAACATGCGTCTGGGTAGCTGACATGAGGACATTCCTGGAGGGTAGTGAGCTGGAGAGCGTATGGAAGCTCCTTGCTCCTTCCCTCATACCTCTCTCTGTTCCTCCTTTCATAAGTGCTCTTTGTAGTATTGTTTATAATAAGCCAGCAAATGTAAGGAAGTGTTTTCCTGGTGTTCTGCCAGCCACTCTGTGAGCAAATTGATTGAATCTCAAGGGCAGTTTAGACAATCTCAGCTTAAAGCCACAGCTAGTCAGTCAGGCACAGGTACCTGGGGCTTGTGACTGGTATCGGATTGTGGAGGGGTGTTGGGGGAGGCTCTCTTGGGGACAGAGCCCTTGTTTGTGGGGGTATGGTGCTGTCTGTCTCCAGGTAGATTGTATCAGAATTAAGTTGACTTAAAGGACACTCGGTTGCTTGCTTGCTGGTGGGGAGAAGTTGCCATACATTTTGGGATCACAGACGTCTTCTGTGTTGACTTTGTGGAGTGAGAGCAGAGAAGGAAAAAACGGGTGATTTTTCCAACAGAGGATATAATAGGCATTAAGTAACTTTGAGGCAGATACTTGGAAGTCACTGTCATTCAACAACAGGTCACCTTTCTGCACCAGAGCAAGAGACATTTATCTGTTCAGCTGATGTACACTTTGAGAAAATATTCCAGTTATGCAGAGTGCATCCCTTGCTCCCTCTGTTCTTTGGAGCAGCAAAGGCTTGATTCAAGAAATGTTTGTGTGTGATTCTTAACTGGTAGTCTTTCCTGTGAGTCTGTATGCATAATTTATGCATCCTATTGAATGGGCCAAAGGAGTAGCAAGTAAGGTTCTTACAAAGTTAAGTGCCTTGTGTAGAATCCTGCCTTGTGAATCATTTCTTCCTTTACTACACAAGCAGAATCTCACTTTGTATCAAATATTTTGCACATAAGGTAAAAAAAAAAAGCAAAAGCAAAAATAAAACTTAAGATTTCATTTGTTCATTAGAGGTACATTTATTGGCTGTATTTCCCTGCCAGCATGGTACCTGGGACACTTCCTCTGACTTAGAAGTCTCCCCTGGGAACCAGGAGAAATCAAAGAGGGTCCATAAAATCAGAGGAAAATTTTGAGATCCCTGAGACATAAAAGCTGAACAAAGAATTTTCCCTGAACAATCAGAAGTGTTTCATGCTTGGCTTGTTAGCTATTTGGAATGATTCTTCAAGCACAGAGTTGAAGGAGGCTGCATAATTTTACATAGAATTTGCATCTCAGAACACACTTATAAGAAATTTTCCTCAATTAACCACACAACATACCATGTGCCAGCACTATTTTTGGCTCATGTTGATCTTTGCTGTATTTAATTGTATGAATTGTTTTAAATGCAGGTAAGCAAATTAATAAATCATAGTTACTAGTTACATTTGTACATATATTTTATATGAAAATTTTCTTCAATATTTTAAAATTATTTCTTGTTTATTGGAATGATCTAGGGGTGGGTAATAGCTTCCTTCTTAAGAAAATAAACAGGAGATCCTATTAGAGCTATTTCTAGAATTTGCAGAATTTGGAATTATAAGGAAGAGAAATTAGAAGGGTAAGCATTTGAATAATGGTTAAAATGCTGCTTGGGACGCCTGTATTCCATATGGAGTGCCTGGGTTCAAATCCTGGCTCTGCTGATTCTAGCTTCTTAGGCGAACTCTGGAAGGCAACGGGTGATAGCTAAGGTAGTTTGGTCTCTGCCACCTATGTGGGAGACCCAGATTGAGTTCCAGGCTCTTGGTTTCCACCAGGCTCAGCCCTGGCTGTTGCAGACATTTGAAGATGAACTGGCAGATGAAAGATCCCTCTTTTTCTCTCTTTTCTTCCCTGCCTTTCAAATAAATAGAGAAGAAAAAAAAAAAGAGAGAAATTGGAAAAACCAATCCACACATTGTCTTTTCCCCCTGCTCAACTAATATAAAAGTTGTGCCACTGCTGGGTTATGGACTCCTAATGCGATCTGTATTCTTCTAAGAAGGTATTTTGGAATGTTCAGTGCTAATTGCTAGTGAAAATGAAACCTAGTGTTTGATTGAAGGTTGTTCTCCATCTGTGTCCTCCCAGTCTGATGATTTGTTTACGAGGCTTCCCCAGTTACTAGTGAAATTGTACAGGGTGGACCCTAAAGCCTTAAGGTTGTGTAATTTCTTCTGGAGTGGCTGGGTAATTTCTAAGGAAAGCACCGTTCTGGCAGCTTAGGCTTTGCTGTAAAGACATGGTGAGATTATTATCTGGGCTGGGAATTTTAGACTCTGGTTCTCCTGAGTTAGTCAAAAATGGACAGGGATGGGAAAATTCAGAGCATATGGAGACCAACCAGAGGAGGAAGGAAACCCCACAGATTAACCTCCCATGTTCAGACACAAATTGTCTTATACTTCTCTGTGTGCACCATCTGAGTAACCAAGTGGGTAGAGCCAGTGCATCTGATAGGGGCACTGGTTCAAGTCCCAGCTGCTCCACTTCCAGTCCAGCTCGCTCCTAATGGCCTGGGAAAGCAGTGGAAGATGGCCCTGCACTCATGTGGGAGACCCAGAAGAAGCTCCTGGCTGTTGCAGCCAGTTGGGGAGTGAACCAGCGGATAGAAGAGCTCTCTGTTTCTCCCTCCCTCTCTGTAACTCTGCCTTTCAAATAAATAAAATAAATCTTAAAAAAAAAAAGAAAAGAAACCAAGTGGGGGGATGGGGAATATTTCATATTAGGAGTTTTTAGAATTGGAAGATTTCATACCCAAGTGATTGTACAACATAATTCATTTAAGTTTTGGAAAAAATTTAAATTCATTTTTTATCTTTTGGTGTTTTCTGTTTTGTAGTTGTATTATAGTTTATACACACACACACACACACACACTGTATCTACTTATATACATGTAAGTATCATGAGAGTACTTCAGAAAGTTTGTGGAAAAAATAATTAAAAATAAGTTTATTTTGGTGCAAAAAATTTTGAAATCATTGCATAATTTTTAAATAATATACATTTTCCATGAACTTTTTGAAAACTTCATTTATAAGGTACTTGCCTGACATTTTTATGGGTCAGGTGTGAGAACAGAAAGTTTGGCGTTTTTCTAGAAATAAAAAGATAAAAGTTTAAAAGATGCTCACCTTCTTTAAGAGAATTAAGTACTTGATAAAAAGGTAAAAAGAAAGAAAACAAGAAAAAATTGAAATCTTTTATAAAAGTGAGTAGTTCATGTTTACTGGTGATTCAGCCCTGGATAAGCTAAGGATAGTGCTTATATTTTTAAAGGGCTGTTAAAAAAAGAGGGGGAAGGAGGGGAGACTAGGTCACAGAGACTCTATAATCTTCAGAGCCTAAAACACCTGTACTATTTGATGCTCAGTGAACTTCTTAAATCTGTACATTCAAGATCTGCCCAAATAGAAGTTTCCAGCCATTTTCTTATTTATACCCTTTCTTCTTTTTTTCTTGTTTGGGGAACTTCAGTTGTTTGCACTAGATCTTTTATTATTGTTATACAGATTCCGAAAACTTTTATAATTTTTTTAAAAATCCTTTTTGTTCTTCAGACTGATTAACATCTTTAAGATTCACTGACTCTTTCTGAGTCATTCTGTTCCTGAGCCCATATTTTTAATTTTAAATTTCCAGCATTTTAATATTTATTTCTAAAATTTCCATGTAGTTATTTTACATAACTTCCATTTTTCTGCTGAGAACATCTATCTTCTATTTGTTTCATAACTGTTTTCCTTTATCTCTAGGAATGTGATTATAATAACCACTGTAAGTTTTTCTGATAATTCTAATTTCTGGGTCATTTTAAGGTTGATAGTTTTGGGTTATTTTTCCACTAAGAGTAGGTCACATTTTCATTGTTTTTGGTGTGTTAAGTAGACATTTTGGATTGCATCATGGACTTCTGAATCTCAAGTTACATAGATTCTTGGTTCTGTTATAGTCTTCTGGAGAATGTTTAATCCCCTTAGGCTCAAACTTCAAGTTTTTGAACTCTCCTCCCGTGTTTTCTGTAAACAGTCGTTTAAACTTAGTTTGTTCCTCAAAACTTTGCTCTGCTAATTTGGGTCTCTGCTTGCATAACTGGCCCAGGGGTTGAGTCTGAGAATTTGTGGGAGTGCAGAAAATTGGATTTTGTCCTTCTCCCACTGTCTTCCTTCTGGGATATCCTCCTTATACTCTGGCCTGCTAGGTTGCTTTCTGCGATTCTTGGCCAGAAACATGGCAAAGTTTTTAGTGGAGTTGAAGCACCTTTGCTACACTGCTCTGCAGCTTAGGCCTGCATTCAGTGCCTGGCTCTTAGAGTCCGCTGTTGTTTCTGACCCTTTGTTCAGAGATTATGTAGTCAGTTGTTAGGTCTGGGCTCCTAGGGGGCTTACATTGCCATAATGGAACTGGAAGTCTTTGTGGAGTTTAAGTGTTGGTAAGTTGCAGAAAGTCAGAACATAAAGTTGTGGGTCCTCTTTTACCTACCAAAAATTTGGAAGAAGGTAGGGAGCTTGAAAGGACTTTGAATGCAAGTACACACTCTTCTTTTTACCATGACTTATATGAAAATATAGTTAATCTGGCTTTTGAATCATTAACTTCATCACCTCTTTTGTCTGTATTTTTGAAGCACTTGAAGACACTTCGTCACCCTTGCTTGCTAAGATTTTTATCCTGTACTGTGGAAGCAGATGGCATTCATCTTGTCACTGAGCGCGTGCAACCCCTGGAAGGAGCTTTGGAAACATTGTCTTCTGCAGAGGTCTGCGCTGGGATTTATGACATATTGCTGGCTCTTATCTTCCTTCATGACAGAGTAAGTACCCTGCACAATGTGCCTCACAAGCTGTGATGTAGACCGGGGGTTGATGTCTAGGGCGGTACTTGTGTGTATAGAAATTAGTAAGTGATTATAGTGTTATTATTAGAAAATTTCCTGAGAGAACAGTGACACATTAGAAGACATCTAAAGTTTTGGGATTGGCAACTGGTTCTTTGTCGCTGGGCAGTTACTGTGCTTTACTGTGCTTTGCTTCTAAGTTTGGATAAGTCTGTACTGAAAAATACCTACAGCTGGTATTTGTTGTTAAGACAAAGGAAAAAGGTTTAGCATCAGCGCTGCTATAGACCAAAGTTGCTATTTGTTTTCAGGAGTTTTGTCTGATTAATTTTTTTTAATTTGTTTATTTGAGAGGCAGAGAAAGAGACAGATAGATACAGACAGAGCTCCTACCCTCTGAATAACTCCCCAAATGTCCACAATGGCTTGGGCTAGGCCATGCTGAAGCCAAGAGCTGTTATCAGTACAGGTCTCCCATTTGCTTAGCAGGATCCGACTACTTAAGCCATCACCTGCTGCCTCACAGGGTCTGCATTAGCGGAAGACTAGACTCAGGAGCAGCCAAGACTTGAACCCAAACAATCTGAAATGGGAAGTGGGTGTCTTGACTGGTACGCCAAACACACTGCCCCACATTTTGTATTCTGAAGGGAAAAATGACCATGTCTTAGGAGGAGACAAAATTTATATACATCCTTCCCCATTGGTGTGGGAAGGACCGGTTGAGAGTCCCAAAACACTTTATGGTATAACCACTATGCTTGGCTCCTCCATGAAGCTTGCCATTAACTATAATCTGGTGGTTCCTGTGTGTATTTCTGATCTGTTTCTTGATACTGGTGCTGAATTATTGTTTCTTAATGGTGTTAGTATTCTGAAGCATTAAGGTTTCGACAGCTCCCATGATTATAAATCATCAGTCACAGAAACACTTGAATTTGACTCAACATATGTTTTAAACTTTTTTTCTGTTCATGGGAGAAGGACATTTCAAATACTATTTTGGACATATAGTCTCTGAGAAGTATATTTACAGGTTCACATAATAGCCAGAACAGTTAATACAGTTACTGGGGAAGAAAACATTCTTTGCTGGAGAAAGGACATGCACATGGGAAAAGCTGGAACAATGTGCAGTTGCATGCAGGGACAAGTAAATGTCTCCTACCCTTGAATTCACTGCCCTAATTCTTCTCCCCAAAGACAACCGTAGTAATGATTGTATTATATTCCAGAGATGTTCTTTTTGCATATAAAGCATCAATCCATGTGCTTATTCTCTTTTTTCTCGAACATACTAGACATACTAGTCTCAATTTTGCTTTTATAATGTTCTATATAAAACTATGTACAGGAGCCAGGGCTGTGGTGCAGCAGGTTGAAGGCCTGACCTGTAGTGCTGGCATCCCATATGGATACCAGTTCGAATCCCAGCTGCTCTATTTCTGACCCAGCTCCCGAATAATGTGCCTGGGAGGGCAGCGTAGGATGGCCTAGGTCCTTGGGCTTTTGTACCCATGTGGGAGACCCAGAATAAGCTGGCTCCTGGCTTCTAATTTGCTCAGCTCTGCCCACTGCAGCCATTTGGGGGGTGAATCAGCCAATGAAAGACCTCTCTCTGTCACTCTGTCTTTCAAATAAATAAAATAATCATTAAAAAAAAAAAAACCCACTACATCCAATCATTTAGTGGGTGGTCATTTGTCTACTGGAGTCATTTCTGGTTTAAAAAAAATTTGAATACTTGATCCCTGTTCTCATTTTCTCCCTTCCTCTGACTTATTTGTACTATTTTTAATAGTTTTAAAATTGGCTCTTCTATGGTCTGTGGGATATTTCTGGTGGTCCTTATCTTTCCATTTTCCTCTTCTTCAGGCAGAATTTTTTAATGCCTACTGACAAGATTTCAGGTGAAGTAGATCTGGGTTCGTGATAGAATGTAGGTGAGAAAGAACATAGAGGAGAAAATTAATAAAATAATCTATGGGAGCAAAGCTAAATTTTATCTTTAAAGGCATTGGAAGCAAATAAAAGAAGCTATAAAGACTTGTAAATTTATGTTTAAGGACACATATTGTTATATCTTAATGTTAGCCGTCGCAAAGCACACCGGACACCGGAGTAAGGGAAAGGGTTTATACAGACTGGAGTGAAGGGGCGGCAAAGGAAAAAGAGAGAAAGAGAGTATAAGAGAGAAACAGAGAGGAGAGGAGCTAGCAAGGAGAGAAGATAGAGCAGAGAAGAGGAGAGAGGAGAGTAGAGCCAAGAGACCAGAGGAGGAGGCTAGAGAGAGGAACCGAGAGAGAGCAAGAGAGAAAGGGCCAAGAGAAAGGAACCAAGAGCCAAGAGACCAGAGGAGGAGGCTGGAGAGAGGAACCCAGAGAGAGCTGGAGAGAAGGGCCAAGAGAACACGTGTTCAGGAACAGGCCCTTTTAAAACTTTGCCTGAGGGCGGGCAGGGAAGCAGGAGCAGCGAATCCCATTAGGATGGGGGTGAAGCCTGGCTCAGGTAGCTGGGCCATGCGGCCACCTGGCTACAACTGCACCAGTTTCCTAACACATATAACTCCTGACTCTCACAGAGATGGGGAGGTGATGGTGTCTGTGCAGTGGCTGTAATGTCTTTATTAACCTGCCTACAAGAAAACAAGGCTGCCCATTGCATTTTTCCTTTTTCTGACGTCATTCAGTTTGTTGTTCCTTTAAGTCTTAGTTCCATTTATTACTCCAAAGTGGGAAGGCTTATTATAATCATTTTAGTTGATCAGTATTTAGGTTTAAACAACTTCTACTTCAGAAATTGGAGTGGCAGTCTTCCTCTTCTTTTTTCCAGGGACACCTAACTCACAACAACGTCTGCTTGTCATCTGTGTTTGTGAGTGACGATGGGCACTGGAAGCTAGGTGGAATGGAGACTGTGTGCAAGGTTCCGCAGGCCACACCAGAGGTAAGCCCCACGGCAGGCTCTGTCGCAGTTCAGGAGCTGGTAGCCTCTTGGCATGTGGTTCTGTCTTGCCTAGGCACTCTCCTTCTGTCTTAGTGCATGCTCAGACTTGGGAACCTGGATTTCTTGTCAGTTCCCATGTTTATAGAATGGTGGATTTCATCCCTCAGTCACCAGGCGTTATAGATTCCTTTCTCCTAATCTTGTAGATGAAAAATCTGGACTAAAGAGGAGTAAAATGGTTTGGTCAGATATAATTAAACTTAGTTCCTCGTCCCTGCTTCTTGTCCTGCCCTGTCTTCCTTTGGTCATACCACTTAATGCTTAACATTGAAATGACCTGTATGAGTCTTCTTCTGTCCCTGTGGTTGAGCTTCTTGAAGGTGTGATAGTCTCTTACATTTATCTTTATATTTCTACCTATACTGGTGTTTGGTACGTATTAGTATTGGGTTTTGTCCTTTGAATACTCATCCACGTTGCTGGAAGTCACACATTATGTGCCATCAACTGGAATTAGGCCCCATGCGTCTTAACTCCTCCTAATGGCTGTGCTGTTACCTATGGTAGTGCTTATACTTTTGTCTGACAGATCTACATGTTTCCCCCCAAGTTGACAGTCCCTTCCTGTTGTTTGTTTTGTGTGTTTTTCCCCCACCATTTTTCATGTTGCTATTGGACTTAATCTTTCTAGAAAAAGAAAAAAAAAACTACTTCCACTGTAGTATCCCTAATGACGAAGTGGTTGCTCACTGTTGGAAACCATGTTCTCTTATGTGCTGCTTCCACACTTAATTGGGCCTTGTCTAAAGTGCACCTTCATGGTCTCTCGCTCACCTCAAATGGTATAACTACTACGAAGATCTCTAATTGTTTCTGCCACTCCATGACTTTCTTCTCTGAATCCATCTTGTGTCTAATTAGCATAACCGCATGTAATCCTTTCTGTGGGATATATTCCACAGAAACAAATTATCTGTCCTTCCTCCTGTGCTTCCATGGCACCCAGCACATTTAGTTTACATTTAAAGCTGGGAGCATTTGGGGCGGGGGGCAGGGAATTTGTTGCATTCATTTTGTGTTTCTAGTGCCCTGAATGGTGTCTGTGATATGCAAGCTCTTCAGAACTGACCTTTGAATTAGTGAATGAATGTGCTTGTGCTGTGGCTGCTGCTTTGTCTCTGTAGCTGTCAAAGTCCTTAACTTAACTTTATCTATCATGTGGCAATAACAGTTTAGATATAATTGATTTGGTGAGGAGATTAATGTTGGACTTGTTCTGTGCTGGAAAAGCCTTTTAATTGTTTGTATCTGTGAAGGAAGGGAAAGCAGTGGTCTTAATTTCTGTAAAGCAAATGGGATACACAGCGCCTCTGTGAAGGGCGTCCCTTAAACCAGCATTTGCTACTAAGCGTCATGCTGTGTCAGGTACTATATTACATTTTTTAATTAGGAAGATTTCAAATTCATCTGTGTAGCAGGTGGCATTGGGGGTTTCACTGCCTCAGTTTCTGTTAGTCATTGCTTTTGTAACTTGACATAAGAGATTGGTTCACCAAACATCTGTATGAATTATTTTCCTCCATTTATTTCTCTAGTTTTTGAAGAGTATTCAGTCAGTAAGAGACCCAACATCTATCCCTCCCGAAGAGATGGTAAGATGATCTATGTCCATGTAATGACGACTCTTTAATAAAACTTTCTTCTGCAGATCCCTCTCTTTAGCAAGTAAAGGGTGCCTTCTAATTCCTCTGGCCTTGACGGCGTCTGAGATTAATCTTAACATTAAGCCAGGGAGCCAGCTTACATTGTTTGGATAGACACCTCTGATATTCTTTAAAAATAATGGTGCCTCGTTGTGAAGAGGGTGTCATGCCCCTTTCATTATAAGTCCTTGTAAGTTGCTGGAAGTCACAGTAATTAGAGAAGCGGCATCCCTAGTCATTTCCTGTGCTTTATCCAAGCCATTCCTCTGCCTGGCTTGCCATTAGTTAAGATTCCAAGATGAAGGGTAGGCATTTGATTAGTAGTTGAGATGCTGGTTGGGAGGACATACGCATCCTACGTCACAGGGCCTGGGTTCAACTCCTGGCTCCAGCTCCTGATTCTAGCTCCTTCTAATGAGACCCTAGGAAGCAGCAGTGATAGGTCAGCTAACTGGAGACTGAGATTGAGTTCCTGGTTCTCAGCTCTTCAGGCCTTTGTGGGGTGAGCTAGAAGATGGGAATTTCCTTTTCCCTCCCTCCCTCCCTCCCTCCCCCTCCCTCCCTCCCTCCCTCCCTCCCTCCCTCTCCCCCTCCCTCCCTCCCTCTCCCTCCCTCTCCCTCTCCCTCTTCTTTTTCTTCTTCCTCTTCCCCTCGAATTAATATTACAGTGCTGCTGAAAAAAAAAATCCTAGTTCCAGTAAATTCAAAAGCAGGTGCTCCCTGTAAACTTGTTCTTATAAACACTGATTCTCAAAGACAAATTTAGTGTGCTTCACAGGAATGCAGACCCAACCGAACTATAAACTTAAATAGAGACCTGAGACGGGATAAATCAGGTGTTTCCAAATCAGTTTTTTTTTTTTTTTTAAGATTTATTTATTTATTTGAAAGGCAGAATCACAAAGAGAAGGATGGAAAGAGAGAGATATCAATATCGATTCATTTTCCATTGCTGGTTCACTCCCAAAATGGCCTCAATGGCCAGGGCTGAGCCAGGCTGAAGCCAGGAGTGTCATCTGGATCTCCCATGTGGGTGCAGGGACCCAAGCACTTGGGCCATCTTCCGCCTTCCCAGGCAAATTAGCAAGGAGCTGGATCAGAAGTCGAGCAGCCAAGACTTGAACCAGTGCCCATATGGGATGCCAGCATTGTAGGCAGTGGCTTACCCTGTTATGCCATAAATGCCAGCCTTGGGTTTATGGATCATTTTTAAGATATTTTTATTTGAAAGGCAGAGTGACACATCTTCCATCTGCTGCTTCACTCCCCAAGTAGCTGCAACAGTCAGAGCTGGACCAGGCTGAAGCCAGGAGCCAAGAACCCCATCTAGGTCTTCTACTGGGGTGGCAGAAACTCAAGTACCTCAGCTATGATTTCCTGCTTCCCAGGCACATTAGCGGGGAGCTAGCACAATAGCAGAGTAGCTGGGACTCAAATTGGCATGCTGATGTGTGTTGCAGGCGTTCTAGGCAGGGGCTTAACCCGCCACACCACAATGCCAGCCCCCAAATCAGTATTTTATATATAACCAAGTATATTTTAAACTGGTGATTGGTGATCTTAAGTAATTTAAGGTGTCCTGGCCAGGATTTTGAAAAAAAAAAAAGGGGGGGGGGGCGGGGATAAAAGAGATAAAATTGGGCATCTTCTATTGTAAAGCTAAGTATTAGTTTATGAAACATTTCCATTGTGTGTAGCTTTATATATGCATGTATACTGGGTCAGGATGAAAGAAGGTAAATTTGTTACTCCTGAGTTGCACTCAGAAATATTTTATTCTGATTTTTTCTTGTCCCTGTTGAATATTTTAAAATCTTTGATAAATTTCATTCACTGGCAGCTTTTCATTTTTGCGATGTGCTATTTTAATTGACACATTAATAATGATTCCTATTTATCAAGTATAGTGCATTAATAGCTTTAAGAGCCTTTAAATTATTGTGTGGTACAGTGAACTTGAATTTGAGTGTAATAAATGCAACCATGGGAGAAAATGCTTCAGGGAAAATTGGAACTGACTGGTAAGGCAGATCCTCTGGTTTTAATGGTGTTTACTACTTTTAGTCTCCAGAATTCACAACCCTTCCAGAGTCTCTTGGACATGCTCGGGATGCCTATTCATTTGGAACATTGGTGGAAAGTTTGCTCACAATCTTAAACGAACAGGGTGAGTTGGAGTTACATTATTGCATCCACAGAATAAGTGGGAAAATCATCTATGTCCTGTTCTGTGTGGAACTCAAAAGGACTACAGTCTCCGACCACAGTAAGGAATGTATTGCTATCCATATAACTTGTTTAAGGCAGATGTTAATGTTAGGAAAGAAGCTTTCATTAGTTTGCATACTGAAAAGAATTGAAGTAGGAAGCACTTCTTTTTTTGAAGATTTATTTATTTTTATCTGAAAGGTTTACACAGAGAAAGAAGGAGAGGCAAAGAGAGAGACATCTTCCGTCCTCTGGTTCACTCCCTAAGGGGCTGCAATGGTCAGAGCTGCACCAATCTGAAGCCAGGAGCCTGGAGCTTTTTCCAGGTCTCCCATGCAGGTGCAGAGGCCCAAGGACTTGGGCCATCTTCTACTGCTTTCCCAGGTCATAGCAGAGAGCTGGATTGGAAGTGGAGCAGCCGGGACTCGAACCAGTGCCCATGTGGGATGCCAGCACTGCAGGCAGTGGCTTTACCCACTACGCCGCAGAGCTGGCCCCAGTAGGAGGCATTTGAACTATTACTGTCAGTATCGTCTTTGATTAGCTTTTTAATTAATATTATGGTCTAAAGACTATATTCTTTATTAAGCCTGCCAACACATAAAGACATGGCATTTGTATTAGCCAGGTTTTCCTAGCTACGACTAAAATACCTGAGAGGAGCTACTTAAGGAGGAAGAAAGTTGATTTGAATTTACAGTTTTAGAGGTTCACAATCCAAGGTCAGGTGGCCTCATTATTCTGGGTGTCTGATAAGGCAATGGATGGCAGAACACTTGTGAAGGGAGGATCACACGGTGAGCCAGGAAGCAGAGAGGGAGCAACTCTGCCTTCACATCTGTGTCTCTTTATAGCCACAGTTTGATCATAGGGGCTCTGCCCTAACAGCATAATCCAGTCTAATCACTTTTCAAGGCCTCAGCTTCAGACACCATAATACAATTAAGTTCTGTCCTTAATTCATTAACATAAGACTCTGAACATCAAGGCTTAACTCATGGGTCTTTGGGGAACACCCAAATTATTTGCCAAATGTCCTAACACCGTTAATGACTTGTATATAATGATCTGAATAACAGATTTTTTTTAAAATTTATTTTATTTGAAAGTCAGAGTTACACAGAGAGAGGAGAGGCAGAGAGAGAGAAAGAGGTCTTCCATCTGCTGGTTCACTTCCCAGTTGGCCGCAATGACTGAAGCTGGGCCAATCTGAAGCCAGGAGCTCCTTCTATGTCTCCCACGCAGCTGCAGGGGCTCAAGGACTTGGGCCATCTTCTACTGCTTTCCCAGGCCATAGCAGAGAGCTGGATCGGAAGTGGAGCAGCAGGGACTCAAACTGGTGCCCGTATGGGATGACGGCACTGCAGGTGGCAGCTTCACCTGCTGCACCACAGCGCCGGTCCCCTGAATAACAGATTAAGGTTCAACATCTTTTATTAATTTCTAAATCAAGACTTTTTTCAAAGCCTTTTGATTTTTTTTCCTCTTGCTGTAATTTACTCATTATTTTTTTCTTCCATCATCCTTTGAAACCTAGACTACAAAAGACTTGTTTTCTGTGTTCTCTAATTGCACGCTCAGCAGCCTGCTTCACTGTCTGGGGACCCCTCAAGTTTACTGGGACCTGCTGTTGAGTTTACTGAGGCACGTGTCCCATAATGCCCATTCCTGGCCTGTGTCTCCCATTGTGAAGCTTTGTGCTGTTGCAGTGCGGTTTCTTTCTAACAGGCTTATGGAGTGTTCATTCAGCTGTTAGCTGTAAATTTTCCCAGCTTAAGTACTTGAGAATTAAACTCTAAGGTAAACATATGTAATAAGCTAACTACTATGCATCTGTAATGGTGGCAAGTATGTACCATACTTGGTAGAATTTAAAACAAGAGTCATTTAAATAACTTTTATCTTCTGTGGCTGAGGAACCCTGGGTGAGAAAGGCCCTTAAATCTGCCACAGAGTAAGCCTTTGTTTGGCCTGAGCCGAGTTCAGCAGTGAGGAAGTCAGGACGTGGAAGGGGCGAGGTCGGACATGTTGGCAGGACAGCACTCTGCACCTGTCAGGGACTGGGCATAAGGCAAGCAGGAAGCTGTTCAGCAACAGCAGGGGCTTTGTTTGTTTGGGCTTTTACAGGTTGGTTTTTGCCCTCGTCAGTCTCCAGCTGTAGAGGCCCTGAAAAGAGGAGAAGGCATTGGAAACTAACTGTAGCTCTGGATTTCAGTTTCAGCGGATGTTCTCTCCAGCTTTCAACAGACCTTGCACTCAACTTTGCTGAATCCCATTCCACAGTGCCGGCCAGCGCTCTGCACCTTACTCTCCCATGACTTCTTCAGGTGAGAGCACCGAGTGTGGTGCTGTCCTGTTTTTATCATTAGGGGAGACTGACCAAGTGCACAGGGAAGTAGATGGAGCACTGACTGACTGTCCAGCTCCTGTCACAGATAGTGAGTTTTACAAATCCTTGGTTGTCCTGAAGGCTCTGGTTTAGAAATCGTAGCCCATTTCCTTAGGGCTTCTGATTGTGGAGAAGCCAGGTTGTGTCTGACGTGACTTAACTGAGAGTCAGTGAGCACGCCTCTCCTTTCTGGTGCTCTTGTATTAGTGTGAATTTGTTACTGTTGGATTTTTCTCTTGGTGGGAGAGGGAATGCTTATTTTTTCTCAGGCAGAGCATTTTTTTTCTTTGTTTAGTAATACATGATGGAAAAGCAAAGTTGATTTAGAGGGAGAGGCACAATATAACTTAATACTTTTCCGGATTCAGAGATGTTTTTGAACCTCTGTCCAAGGTTAGTTGTAATTACATGTACCTTATTTTTTATTTCCATGACTACAGAGCTTCTGCACAGGTCAGTTTCATGTTCAATTTTTACTAACAAAGCCAACCTTATATTAGTTTTGAAACTAAATATTCTTGTGTGTTTGCAGTTGGAAAAATCAGAGTCAAGAGTAAACATCATTCCTGACAGGGGAACGCTTAGGATAGTACTGGTGGGATGGCATATTATTAAATCAGTCATATTTGTAATTACTGGAGTTATTCTGGCATTTATGTGTCAAAGAAACTGTTTAGATCCTTCCCCCTTAGGCATTTTAAACATTATTTTAATTGACAAAAATTGTATGTTTATTGTCTTTTAACCAAGGTATTTTGTTTTCCTTTTGGATGACTTAATTTTTTCTCTTGATTTCTCATCATGGTGAATACTTGTAGATTTTCTCATCACTGCAAGTAGCTTGAGTCCTTTATTAAGAACTGTATTTTGGGGCTGGTGCTGTGATGTAGCGGGTAAAGCCACCGCCTGCAGTGCCGGTATCCCATATGGGCTCCAGTTTGAGTCCTGGCAGCCCCACTTCCTATCCAGCTCTTTGCTGTGGCCTGGGAAGGCAGTAGAAGATGGCCCAAGTGCTTGAGCCCCTGCACCCGCGTGGGAGACCCAGAAGAAGCTCCAGACTCCTGGCTTTGGATCGGCTTAGCTCTGGCTGTTGTGGCCAATTGGGCAGTGAACCAGCATGTGGAAGACCTCTCTCTCTGCCTCTGCTTCTCTCTGTGTGTAATTGACTTTCAAATAAATAAATAAATCTTAAAAAAAAAACCCAAATCACTGTATTTTAAGTAGAGCAAGGAGAAGAAAGCTGAAAACACACCAACCAGTGTTCCTCAAATTCCGTTCTCACACGTGAGGTGAGAACCTCTGTCAGAGATGACACAGCCGGTGTCCCCGTTGCTTAGGTTTAAGTTAAGGCATCTGTGTGTTTTCACAGCTGGAGCTGTGCTTCCGAGGTTGCACAGCCTGTGTGCTGAAGCGCGCAGTCTCGTGGTAGGGTGTGGGCAGTGCTCTCTCCGAGCAAAGCAGCCCAGAGCCTTTGGGACTCTGCTGGCTGGAACCTGGCCTCTCCTCCCGTACTGCCCCCTGCCTGTCTGAAGGAGTGGCTGGGTAACTTAGAGCAGGAGAAAGATTCCTGTGACTTGTACAGAAATCTACTTTCCCAACCCTCTTTAATAGTTTTTACTTCACCAAAGGAGAAAAGAGAATAGCAATCATTTTGTCATAGGAATGTCACTTCTCTCAAGATATTTCGTTTGATAGCATACTATTATAGCCAAAAATTTGGGAGATTATGACAGCTATTTATAAAGCATGTTAGCATGTGTGTGTTTAAGCTGGTGTCTTTTTCACAGAACTATTTAATACTCTTTTTTTATTAAAGATTTTATTTATTTGAGAGGTAGAGTGAGAGAGGGAGAGACAGAGAGAAAGGTCTTCTGTCCACTGGTTCACTCCCCAAATGGCTACAGCAGCCAGAGCTGGGCCCATCTGAAGTAGGAGCCAGGAGCCTCTTCTGGGTCTCCCACATGGGTACAGGGGCCCAAGCACTTGGGCCATCTTCTGCTTTCCCAGGCTATTAGCTGAGAGCTGAATCAGAAGTGGAGCAGCTGGGGCTAGAACTGGGACCCATATGGGATGCTGGCACTGCATACAGTAGCTTTTCCCACTATGCCACAGCGTTGATACCCTCTTTGATATTCTTAAAATAACAGATTCCATGTAGGCTTGTTCAAAAGTATTTGTCTCTTAAGTTGTTTAGTTTATATTAGATTTATTTTAAATGACACAGAAGATTGTTTCTTTAATTGAAAATTGTAATGGTGTGGTCTGTGGTTGTGGTCTCAATATTTGCCATACTTTATTATCCTTTTTTTTTCTTTTGGACATTTAGGAATGATTTTTTAGAAGTTGTGAACTTCTTGAAAAGCTTAACATTGAAGAGTGAAGAGGAAAAAACTGAATTCTTCAAGTAAGTTCAGAAAGTTAAGACTTTAAATTCCATAACTTGCATTAAGTCCTTGTAATAACTTCAGCTGTTCTTCACTACGTTTGAACAGTTCCTGCATGTCAGGCTTTCTGCTGGGCCCTGGGACAGAGAGTTCTGGTGGGGGACACATTTCTGGGCTGATCATTCTTAAACAAAAGGCTGGGTGCAGTGATAGGGCTTTCAAAGGCAGTCCTGGGAACTGGGAACACAGGGTGGGGCAGAGGGGGTTAGAGAAACGGGATTTGCAAAGGCAAGACCCAGTGTGACTGGTGTGGGGAGTGATAAGCAGTAGAGTCCTGTTGGAGGGCGGGTTCCAAGACAAGGACAGAGAAGAGGCGGCCCTTTTATGTGGCGGTGAGGACCATTGATACTGTTAGTACATACTGTGCTTCAGACATTGAAGCCATTGCGAGGAGTGAGTGCAGTGCGTGAAATGGTTAAATTTCCCTTTAGATGGATCACTGTGTTGCCCGTGGAAGAGGCAGGCTTAAATGATTCAAAACTTGCATCTATTAGTAGACTGTGCCAATTCAGCAGTAGCCGTGAAGCCATGCATAGGACATTGATGGTCCCACTGAAGATACTGAAATAAGAGCTATTTAAAAGATAATGTAGGCTTGATGGGAGGACCTACTCTGCAGGGGAAAGATGGTCAGGGCAGGGTTGAGTGTGTTGGTTTGAAGCATCTGGGACATTAGACAGCATTGTGCAAGGACAGTTGGCCAGACTGGTCTGAAGGTCAGGAGAGAAGTCTTAAGGTGATGAGCTGGAAGTAAACCTTAGGGTGCCGTCAGCTTATAGTTGGGAGTGTTTTCCTAGGGAGCACGGATAGCCTGAAGAGGACAGTAGGCCCAAGCTGGTTCCCTGGGGCACTAGATCTTGTAAGTAGGTAAGTGGGAAGAAGTAGTTGATGAATGAGACAAAGAAGCAATGGATAGAAGAGATTCAGAGAGAGAGACAGAGACAGATAGGAAGCAAGTGGTATTACTAGAGAAGCAGGGAATTTTGGCAAGGTCGTAGGAATCACGAAATGGCTGTTCATTCAGCAAGCAAGAAGGCTCGGGTCACCTTGTCTAGGCAAGATCTGTTTCAGCAGTGGGTTGGGAAGAGCATGGAAAGGTGAAAAAGTGGACATGAAGCAAATCCTCCTAAAAATCTGAGGAGGAGAAAACATACTGTTGCTAAAGAAGGAGGCAGATTAAGGAGGGAGTTTTTAAGGATGGAAGGGGCAAGCATGGTTATAGATGAGGTGCAGGAGTTAGTGGAAGACTGGGAGGAGCAGTTGAAGCTGTGGTCACGTTGGCGGCTGCGGGTGCTGTTGGAGCATGGTCTGAGGGGAAGGGAGTCTTGGGGCGTGG
The DNA here is from genome assembly GCF_964237555.1 of Oryctolagus cuniculus. Lineage (NCBI taxonomy): Eukaryota > Metazoa > Chordata > Mammalia > Lagomorpha > Leporidae > Oryctolagus > Oryctolagus cuniculus. The sequence goes on along the minus strand of NC_091438.1, from coordinate 27,727,188 downwards.
CCTTAAACGGAGACCTAGAAAGGAGGTGAGAATGAGTGGGACGTAGACCCTGTTGTCATTAGTGGTGTATGGCTGTGAAGGTGCTAATGTGTGATGTGTTCTAATAAAGTAGGAGGCATGGTTAGAAGTATTATTACTGTTAAAACCTGGTTTCTCTTTCTCAACACAGTGCTATTACATGTGTCGTTTAATTTAGTGATGTTAGTAACACCAACCTATGCAGGTTAAGCGTCCCTAATCTAAAAGTCTAGACTACTTTGAAATCTGAAACTCTGAGTATCATTGTTGGTGCTCAGAAAGCTTGGATTTAGGAATATTTCAGATTATGAGTGCACAGTTGGTAAATTCTGTGCAAATATTCCAGAACTTCAAAACTTCCAAATCTGAAACATTTCTGGTCCCAGGCATTTCAGATAAGGGTTACTCAACCTATATTTTGTTTGATATGAAAACTGTAGATAACCTAATGCCCTGTATCATTTCAATTTGAGGGAGTCCTTATTAGGGGAAAAGTCACTTGTGCTATGAAGAAGAAGAGGTAATCGGTTGAAAACGTTTCCTAGTTTGCACTGGAGTGTTACCTAGCTGGCCTTAGCTCACGTTCCCTGCATTCTTTACAAGCGCAAAGGGACCAGCCTGCTCACCTTCCCCAGCTGCAGTTCAAAATGCATCACTCTGGTAGAAGTGGGAAGGAGCCGAATGTGGCTAACCTGTACCAGTAGATCGCTGCCGTGTCACAGCCAGTTTCTCAGGCTTCCTTCTTTGTCCGCAGGTTTCTGCTGGACAGGGTCAGCTGCTTGTCAGAAGAATTAATAGCTTCAAGGTTGGTGCCTCTTTTGCTTAATCAGTTGGTGTTTGCAGAGCCGGTAGCTGTCAAGAGTTTTCTTCCTCATCTACTCGGTCCCAAAAAAGGTGAGTTCAGTTGTTTTGCGAAGTATTATTGGTACTTAAGGAGTCTGATAATTATCAGTCTGTACTTCAGCATGTTAGATTACCGTGTGGTTTAATTACTGGCCACTGATGTGATAACTTTCATTCAAACCTGGATACCTAAGCCAATAGGGTAAATATGGAGCACCTTCCTGGAAAGTGAGATGTATTTCAGTAAGTGGTTTTATATATGTGATTGTGTGTGGGGGTTGGGGGTGGGATATACGTGTACTTTATTTGAATATGAATACATAGGAGGTAAGCATTTAGCCTTCTGCCATCTGACTTACCATTTATTTTGTTTTCCGTGAGAGAAATATTAAGATTGTTTTACTTGCTGGTGCTTCAGGTTTTTTCTGAAATGAGGTTATTTGAAACTTTATAGCACTCTAGCTGATAACACAGCAAGTTAGAGAGTGGAGCATTAATATTATCCTACAGAATTTTGAGTTAGGATTGTACTTTCACAATCTCAATCCAGAAAGCAGTGTTAGAGGTCATTGTATTACAATTTGGAATTTCCTTATAGGAGGGTACTTCAGAAAGCTTGTGGACAGATGGAATTAAAAGATAAGTTACACAAGCAGTTGGAAATCCATGCATATGAGGAGTCTACAAAATGTTTATGGAAAATGTATTATAAAAAAACTACATGTGGATTTCAAAATTTTTTGCATCAAAATAAACTTACTTTTTCATTGCATTTATCCACAAATGTTTTGAAGCATGTTTGTATCTCTACTTTGATGTCATGAATTTTTTAGCCTTTAGCTGTGAGTTTTTTTTTAAAGCTCTTCATCTTCATATTCTGTAGAGCTTGGGTAGTGGTATACCTCTGAGTTACTAGGCTGCTGTTTAAAAATTTGTCTGTATGCCTGATCCACTGGCCCTGGGACACTCAGGACACAGGTTTATACATTCGTGTACCACATAACATTTCTGTCAGTGACAGACCTCATAGTATAACAGTGGTCCCATAAGGTTCTATGAAACGCAACACCACAGCCATTTCTGTTTGTACAAGAACTCAGTGATGCTTGCACAACCATGAATCACTTAACACATTTCTCCAAACATGTCCCCACTGTTGGGAAAATGTGACTGTGTATATTTTTAAAGCCCCCAAATGAATCTCATGCATACATACCTCTGTTTGTTAGACACTAGGAAGAGAATACTCAGCATCAATACCATTGTAGCACCTCTTGATTTTGCAAATAAAATGGCAACATCAGTGTCAACATGTTCAGGATTCTGTTAACATACAATCTGGAGTATTTGAAAAACATTTTTACAAAGTAGAATGTACTTAGGATCATTATGCCTTGAGCAATTTTGGTTCAGTAACAACAAAGAAAACTGGTTTAGAGCCTGCGAACTCAGAGGGTGTTTGGAGTATGTGTGGTTCGAGGCTCAGTATGAATTGTGCTAGTCCTGTTTTCAGTGAAGTGACACTCTGCGTTTTCGTCCTCACCCCTTTCTGATTCTCTGGGGTAGATAATGCGCAGGGAGAAACCCCTTGCTTGCTCTCACCAGCCCTGTTCCAGGCGCGGGTGATCCCCGTGCTTCTGCAGTTGTTCGAGGTTCATGAGGAACATGTGCGGATGGTGCTGCTGTCTCACATTGAGGCCTACGTGGAGCACTTCACTCAGGAGCAGCTGAAGAAGGTCATCTTGCCGCAGGTCAGAGACGTCAGCCAGGGGCCTCCAGAGGAGGCGGGGAGAGGGGGCAGAGCTTGGCGGTTTGGAGACTGAACAAGAGAGGAGGGTTAGGGTATTCAGATAACAGCTAGAAAGCCTTGAGGCACCCATTCAGTTTAAAAGCCTCCTGGAATTGGGGCTAGCACGGTGGCTTGGCAGATGAAGCTGCTGTCTGTATATGGGCGCAGGTTCGAGTCCTAGCCACTGCACTTCCAAACCAGCTCCCTGATAATGTGCCTGGGAAAGCAAGGGAAGATGGCACAAGTGCTTGGGCCCCTGCATCCACCTGGGAGACCTGGAGAAAACTCCTGGCTCCTGGTTTCTGACTTCAGCCTAGTTTAGCCCTGGCTGTTGTAGCCAGTTGGGGAATGAACCAGTGGATGGAAGACTTCTCTCTCTTCCTGTGCCTCTGACTTTCCCTCTCTATAACACCACCTTTCAAATAGATAAGTAAATCTTAAAAAAAAAAAAAAGCCCCCTGGAATAGGGGCTGGATTTCAAATCGCCCTTCCAAACCATTCTCACAGGCAAATCAGTTGACATATTTGTTCTTGGCAGAAAGTGTGTTTCTGTTGCTGATTCTTTGTTTTGTTTTGTTGTTTCTCTCTCAGAGATCTCTCCTCCATCTACTGGTTCACTTCCTGAATGGCCAGAACAGCCAGGACTGGGCCAGGTTGAAGCCAGGAGCCCGGCCCTCTCTCTGGGTCCCCCACATGTGTGGCAGGGCCCAAACATTTAGGTTATCCTCCACTGCTTTTCCAGACACATTAGTAAGGAGCTGGTTTGGATGGATGTGGGGCCGTGCTCATATGGGATGCCAGCTGCAAGAGGTGGCACAACCTGCTATGTCACAGGGCTGGCTGGCACCTGTTTGCTGATTCTTTTGTGGAAAAACAAACAAGTCATTTTTGGAATGCTTTGTGAACATAAACCAAGATTGGCTATAATTAAATTACTGCAAGATAAACAGGAAAGGAAGGAGTGATCAGCACCATCGATGGTGGATGACCGTGGGGCTCCAGGTTTCTCACGTCTGCCCTGACGTTGAGGACCTTAGCTTCCCTTTAGCCTGAAGTCCAGAACCAGAAAGTCAGCAAGAGCAGGCTCCAGGGAGAATCTGTTTCTTCTTAGCTTCTGGTAGCTCCCAGAAATCCATGGAATTTCTTGGTCTGAAGCTGCCTCATTTGTCTTTGCCTTTAATTGTGTGCCTGTGTCTTTACGTGGTCTTGAAAGGATAGCAGTCATTGAGTTTAGGGTTCACTTAAATCCAGTATGCCTCATCGGACGGTCATATTCTGTGTGGAAGCTTCCTTTGGAGCGATGCTATTCAGCGTAGGACAAGGTTTTGTTTGTTTTTATTTTTTAAAGATTAAAACGATTCCAATCACGTGGTGACTTTCAGATTACTTGTTTTCCTATGAGATCTGTGAACATGCTGCCCGCTTTCAAGGAGCTAGTAGTGGGAAAGATGTTTCAGTATCTGCTGCTGGGTCACAAATCACCCCCGTGTTGCTTTATAAAGCAGCAGTCACCTGAGTGACTCACGATGGTTGGGACTGCCTGGGTTCAGCTTGGGGGTCTGTTGTTCCTCAGGATGCAGCCCCTGACGCGGCTCCTTCATGTCCTGGGGATGCTGAAGGCCTTGGCTCAGGGAGACTGGAAAGGCTGTGCTTGTCCATGAACGCAGGTCGCAGAGCTCTGTGCCTCGTTTCAGATGATTTCTCTAACAAGGGAGGTGGACTTCTTCCCAGGCTTGTCAGGGCTAACGAAAGGGCAAAGGCAGCCTCTTCCAGAGTAGGCTGGGAGTTGGCAGCGTCATGTCTGCCACGTTGTGCTTATAGTGAGTCAGGGTCAGCCCAGGTATACCACGTGCTGAGTTTACACAAGGGGGGCTGACTTTGGAGCCCCACTCCCACGATACAGTTGTGTTAAAACCTTTGATATTATATGTAAATGAAGAAACTAAACCAGGAAAATAAAAGGATCAGTCGGTCTGGCTCTGTTGTGAATTCCCAGAAATAGGACCAGAAGCAGTATTCTGATGCCTTTCATGCCGTCACTTCTGTGGGGCAGGCAGCTACCCTGGCCTCCCGATACGTGCGCCCGATTATCATAATCATAGCTAAGAGGTGCGTTTCATTGCAAGTTACTGAAAACCACATTAGACCCGCTAAAGCAAAAAAGAATGTAGTACAAGGATGTCAGACCATTTCACGGGGAAACCAGCAGCTAAGCCTCACAGACTGACGGTTTTCATTCCTTTTGCTGCACTGGAAAGCCAGTTTTTATTGTTTTCACATACATACGCCAAACATGCTTGTCCCTTAACTCCCAAGTTAGCTGTCCTCATTTTAAGCAAACCATGGAGCCCCAAGTTTCTTTAGACTGCATTTTCCATTCCTGGGTCAGATCACAGTTGCCTCACTTTGCGGCAGGCGAGCCCACTGAGATGGGGATGAGGACAGTCAGTCCTCAGTGCCCTGCATAGCGTCACTAGTCAGGGTTCTGCGAGGAGGTGAGTAGGGAAAGATAAGCAATTTGATGGAGTAATCTTAGGTTGATGTCCATTTTCGTTTTGTATTTTTAAAGAGTACGTGATAAGATTAGGCTTTTAGTATGTGTAGTTTGAGAACCACGGACCTAGAACACGCACCTAAGAAAATGTAATTCATCTGGATGAGCACAGTGTGATTGCTGCCCACTTGCCTGCTGACATGAGGAGGGAAAAAGAGGTGATGTGGTTGTCTGCACTCACTGCCTCGTTCGCTCCTAGGTATTACTGGGCCTGCGTGACACCAGTGATTCCATCGTGGCCATTACCCTTCATAGCCTAGCAGTGCTGGTCTCTCTGCTTGGACCAGAGGTGGTTGTGGGTGGACAAAGAACCAAGATCTTCAAACGCACTGCCCCAAGTTTTACTAAAACTGTTGACCTTTCCCCAGAAGGTAAGAAGATTCTAAGACTTACTGTGATGCTGTTAGTTCATTAGATTTTTAATATTATACAAGTAATGCCAGGAGAGTTATAGTCAGTCAAATGCTAGAGAGAAGTATAAGGAGAAACGTAATTTCTCTTTCCTAACTAGGTACCCAGTTTTAGTAGGTTAGTGGGAATTCCTTATCTTTTTAAGGCTCACGTACATATCTATATAGTATTTTTGGTAATGTTGAGGAAACAAACATGAAAAATCTAGAACTTATTTTCTTAGATCTAGAACTGTTTCCAGATCAATACATAAAAATCCAGCTTTTTGATAGCTGACTAGTATTTTATTGAATATAGTTCACTCATTTCCTTATTTGCAAAAGTAACACCCATTTCTGGGTTTTTAATCACTACAAGCAGTGCTGGAATAAATATCCCTTTACACGCATCCTGTGTGCTTTGGGTTTCACTGCTATTGAACAAACACTCAGAGGTACCCTTTCTGGAACAGAAATATATTTTTAGTAGATACTGTCAGTTTCCAAAAGGGTGAAGTTCTTATTAGTTCTTGTTTACAGTAGATGTTTCTTTTGATTTTTTTTTTAACTTATTGGGTACAAAGCTAATGATTTTTAGATACTTCAAGTTCTTATGTGAGGCACCAGTTTAATCTTTGGTCTTATAAAATTTTGTATCAGCAGTGTTGTTGCTTCCTTGCTCCTTTGGATAATCTTGAATAGAACAATGACCTTGTCAGCAGTGAGGGATCTCTAAACCTCCTAGATAGAGGAAGTAGATAGCATGGAATCCGTTATTAGTAGAAAAGAGCTACCAGTTAGGCTTTTCTCTAATTTTGATGTCAAAAGAATTTTTTATTTATCTGAAAGAGAGTTTCACAGAGAGAGATCTTCCATCCACTGGTTCATTTCCCAAATGGTCGCAACGGCCAGAGCTGAGCCAATCCACAGCCAGGAGCCAGGAGCTTCTTCTGGGACTCCCACATGGGTACAGGGGCCCAAGGACCCTGGGCCATCCTCCGCTTTCCCAGGTGCTGGATCGGAAGTGGAGCAGCCAGGACTTGAACTGGCACCCATATGGGATGCCGGCACTGCAAGCCAGGGCTTTAAACTGCTGTGCCACAGCACTGACCTCCACAAGAATTTTTAAAGCACCCTGGCTTCCTGAAAGTTTGAAGAGTTCATCTCCTCGTTGTCAATGCACTGGTGTTAGTGTGGCTCAGAGGAACTTAAAGGGCTGAGGGAGAGATGCTTACCTCCTTTCCAGCTCTGAAACGCATACTGAATGGGCTGAATTGGGCAGGGTCAGATACCAGGTCTTTTTTTTTTTTTTTTTTTAAAGCAAATTACATCAAATAACAAGTGAGAGGTTTATATATCATACCACACCTTTATGGGGGGGGGCATTGTTTTGTGATAAGGGTGAACATTAGGCTAGTCTTTGGCACAGTATTGTATACTGAATTGAAAGGTAGAGACAGATCTTCCATCCATATGCTGGTTCACTCCAAAATGCCTCCCATGGCTGGGACTGAGCCAGCCAGGAGCCTGGTATCCAGGTTTACAGTGTGGGTGGGAGGGATCAAATACTTGCGTCATCACTTGCTGCCTCCCAGGATGTGCATTAGCAGGAAGCTGGAATTAGAAGAGCCAGGACTCAAACACAGGCACTCTGTACAGGATGCAGGCATCCAAAGCAGGGCCTTGAACACCGTGCCAAACTCCCGGCCCTGTTTATTGCGTTACCTAGTTGTAGACATTCTGTATACTTAAGATAGACATTTGTTTATATCTGTCTCGATTACTTTGTGATCTTAGTAAGAAACTGGAACAGCAGAAGGTTAAGTTTTCTTGTGATATCAAGGCCTAATTCCACTGACTTGCCAAGTGAGGTTCTACATGCAGAAAGATTAGCAGAGCCCAGGCAGCACCCTACCTTTCAAGTTTAAGTCCATAGGAGCATTTCTGAAGAAGCAGGGTCGTATAAGGGAGGTGATCCTACATTTTTTCAGTCTCTTGTAATTCACCTGTATGGTCAGACTTAAAAATAAGGGCTAATATAAAGTAAGTCTGCTTGAAATGAGTTGGGGAGCACAGTTTAGAGAGGGCCCTGGGTAAGAAAAACATAGAACTCTCTTTAGCAAGGGTAGTGGTACAGATAAGCAGAAGACTGGAGGGTGTGTAGAGACCAGGCCTTGCAGGGCTGGGGGTAAGGGAGGAGGCTGCAGTGCTGAGAGCTGGCAGCCTGCTAGAGCTGGCTTCCCAGGGGCATTCCTTCGTGGGCACCTTAAAGCAGGAGGTACTTGTAATCCTCTGAAATCATTTCGAACAGTGCCCAATCTGTAGTGTAAACCTTTCTGAATACAACTGTTAAAGACAACATTTTTTTAAAATAATCATTTTTACTGGGGGTTAAATATCTATAGCATAAAATTTGACATTTTAGCCATCTTAAAAAAGCATATATTTACTGTTGTGCTTGTACTCTTAGACTTTATTCCTAGGTGGAAAGTAGAATCAGTTTTAAGTCACTACCACACTAAGGGCTGTAATTTTTAATTAAATGTCAAAGGTTATATATGCATACATGCTTGATCCTTTCTATGACCAAGTGGAGTGGATACAGTCTATTAAACACCTCTAGGTGCAGGTAATTCATTCCATAAAAGGTTTGTGTCTTCAAATATTTGAGATGTTCTCCCTAGAGCTTTTACGAGTGTTAAATATCCACTTCCTTTAACCATTGCTCACCAACAGTGACAGATCAAGAAGCCATTTATTAGCCTTTTCACTTTTTGAACTTATTTACCTTCAAATTCTCCCAAATACGTCATCTGCAGCCAGCAGTCAGATCTTGCCAATCTTGGAGAAACCCTCTGCTAGCATATCCCCTAAATGTTTCCTACTGGCAACGTGCCCAACAACAGCAAAAAGCACACACAGCAAGATTCCTGCAGACAGGTAGAAGTGTTAAGTCTATACAGCTTTCCCATTGCTTGGATGAGTGTTTTCCTAATAGAACCCAGCTTTGGTCTCATCTTGCTTCCCTGGACCACTTTGTTTCTACCTACCCTACCTGGTGAGAGCAGGTTATTACTTGCTTGCTTTTTAGTTTTTTTTTTTTTTTTTTTTTCCAGCAGAAACTTTGCTTTGGACTTTTGGAGACTTAGTATAGCATCTTTAGCATTGTGCCAAGAACAGTAGTTAAGAAAGTTGTTAATAGAGACTGATGTAACATAGTGGGTTAAGCTGCTGCCATTGATGTTGGCATCCTCTATGAGGCCTGGTTGGAGTCCCAGCTGCTCTAGTTCCAATCCAGGTCCCTGTGGTAATGTGCCTGGGAAGGCAGAAGATGGCCCAAGTGCTTGGGCCCCTGTCACTCTCGTGGCAGACCTGGATGGAGGTCCAGGTTCCTGCCTTTGACCCAGTCCCCATCATCTGAGGAAAGAACCAGTAGATGGAAGATCTCCATCTGTCTCTCCCTTTCAAATAAAAATCAGTTAAAAAAAAAGTTGGGGCCAGTGCTGTGGTGCAGCGGGTTAACACCCTAGCCTGAAGTGCCGGCATCCCATATGGGTGCCAGTTCAAGACCTGGCTGCTCCACTTCCAATCCAGCTCTCTGCTATGGCCTGGGAAGGCAGTAGAGGATGGCCCAAGTCCTTGAGCCCCTGCACCCACGTGAAGACCCAGAAGAAGCTCCTGGTTCTGGACCGGCACAGCTCTGGCCATTGTGGCCAACTGGGGAGTGAACCAGCGGACAGAGGACCTCTCTCTCTCTCTCTCTTTAAAAAAAAAAAAAAAAAAAGGTTCCTGGGCATGTCATGGGAAGGAGTCCTGTGTTTCAATGTTCGGGAAATCTTGGCCTAAGATTTCTTAACACCTGAACCATATTTAGGGAAGTCTTTAAAACAAGGATAGCAGCTCCCTGCTATGGCCTGGGAAGGTAGTGGAGGATGGCTCAAGTGCTTGGGCCCTGCACCCATGTAGGAGACCCAGAAGCAGCTCCTGGCTTCAGCATAGCCCAGGCCTGGCTATTGTGGCCATTTGGGGAGTGAACCAACAGGTAGTGGTTCACTGTGTCTCTCTCTGCCTTTCAAATAAATCAATCTTTTAAAAAAAAAAACACACAAACGGATAAGCTGGGTTCAGGAAATTTGAGCACACATTTTTTCAGAGTTTATGCAGTTAACATTTTGAGGCTTAGAACATTTCTGTATTTACAGACAATTTTACCAATGAACAGTACGTTTAGGTATTTGGTAAAGAATTGGATGCCCCAGTTGTTACTTGGTATGTGCTTCCAGTGAGGTAACCTTCTCGTTCAGTCAGTGCCACCCAGGAAGCATCTGGATAACTTACCTCACGTCTTAGATGTTGTGCTCTGCCAGGATCTTTTTTTTAGTGTACATTAATGTTAAACCTCCATGTTCCCTTAATGCTAACTTTCCCCTAAATAGGAGAGTAATTCTTGTATATATCCCACAGGCAATCAGTTTTCCATGAATGGAGTCTCAGATGTTAAAAATACTTCAGGGGACAGTGAAAATTTCCCATCAGATTCTAAAAAGTCAGAGGAGTGGCCCGACTGGAGTGAGCCTGAGGAGTCTGAGCACCAAACCGTCAGCATTCAGATTTGGCCGAGAGAACCAGGTGATGCCGCGGAGTCCCAGGGCACTGGCATGGATGCGCAGTCGTCTTGGGGCGACTGTGAGCCCAGCAGTGTGGATGCTGAAGTAAACCCAGACACTGGAATCTCTGCTCCGAGACCTGTTACCTCACGGGGGCAGGAGCCTGTTCCTGCTCTGCTCTCACTCACTGAAGAATCTAAGCCTTTGAAATCAAGTCTACCACAAAAGACCAGTCTTGTACAAAGTGGGGGTGACCCAGACCAAATCAGGCCACCAAAAGTGCTGTCACAAGAAAGGCCACTTAAGGTCCCATCAGAACTTGGTTTAGGAGAGGAATTTACCATTCAGGTGAAAAAGAAGCCAGTACAAGATCCTGAGTTGGACTGGTTTGCTGATATGATCCCTGAAATCAAGCCTTCCGCTGCTTTTCTTATTTTACCTGAACTGAGGACAGAAATGATGGTCCCCGGCAAGGACAATATCTCACCAGTGATGCAGTTTTCTTCCAAATTTGCTGCAGCAGAGATTACTGAGGTAAGTGCTTGCTTTGTTGTTGTCGAGCCATTTGCTCACTCCCCAGATACCTGCCCACAATGGCTCCGACCAAGGCTGGGAGCCAGGCTTCCCATGTGGGTGACAGGAACCCAGCTTTGAGGCATGTCAACACTGCCTCCCGCGAAGCCAGAATCGAAGTGCTGAACCCAGGCACTCCAATGTGGGATGCAGGCATCTTATCCACACTCTAACCCCTGCCCCTAGTTAGTACTTTTCACAATTGTGCTATTAGTTTAAGGATTTCCCTTGTAGGTACCACTGTAACACACGTGCTGTTGGCCCAATGAAGATTAATGTGCACCATTAGTTAAAATGATCAAATCTGGCATAGAATTAACAAAACCAGATCCAAGAATGGTCTTTCCTTCCCTAGAAAAATGTAGCAACCTATGGGTTGACTGTTTAATGGTCCCTTCCATGTCATTAGGACTGCCTTTACTGGGTTATGTGGTTCTTAAAATGTGTCTTTGGTTTTGTAACACTGGAACCAGAACAGTGTCTGTACTTTTCTGCTCTCAGTTATAGCTTTCTCTTACTTAGCATGAGCCAGTGTATTCTGGCATTAAAAGACAAGGGTTGGGTTAAGTCTAAATTCTCAGCCTCTCAGATGTGGTATGGTTTGTTCCAGTAGGTTGCTTTTGGTGTGTTTCTTTTGTTGCAGGGGGAGGCTGAAGGCTGGGGAGACGAAGGGGAGCTGAACTGGGAAGATAATAACTGGTGACAATGGATATGAGTTAAACCCTAGCAAAAAGGATGTTTCCCCCCCAAAAAGTGAAATCAATACCTCAACAGCAGGCCATGTGGACAATAAAACCCAGCAGCAGCCCGTTCGGCCCATCCCAGGAGCTCTTGTTGTCCGGTCTGTGCCAAGTGAAGTGTGGAAAGGGCTCACTTCTAAAAGCTCTGGGTGGTGAGAGGCTCACAGAACTGCTTCTCGGGAGAAGAACCTGTGTGCATTTGAAACAAGTAGCTGAGGAAATATGGAATATACAGTTTTTTTTCCAGGACAATTCTGGAAGTAAAGACAATAAATACAAAAATTCAAGCTGATTAGCTTAATTCTGTGCCATTTCTTTATCAGAAGAGAAGCTCTATTATGAAATACAACTTGCTGAATAAATTTTAGCTATAAATTATATAAATGATTTTAAATTGCTAAGGTCTCCTTAGGCAGCTTATTTATTTGTTTACAGTTGTACTGTCTGAGTGAACGGTCCTGTGAGGAGGAACCTGGGCAGGAACTGTTCCACATGTATGACGTTGTACCAAAGCTCTTATTAAAAAATACCCCCACAATCCTGTTCTTTAAATGTCAAATAAAGACTATTTTCACTAGATTCAACTTTATAGAAGCTGTTTTATGTGCTAGAAAATGTATAGACATAATTACATTATGATTTTCATTTACAAAATGGAGACGTGTTCTGTACAGTGACAAAGCATCAAGCCAGTTCTGAGCAGGGATACTGTGACCCAGTCCATTAAGTGGTACCCTAGAGCATGCGTTTTAGCTTCTCAATCCTCTCCTGGAGCGCCTCCATTTCCATTAGGAGCCAGGGTGGAGCAGGAGCCTTTTGCAGTAACGACTCGGTTGCCTCCACGGCCCCTGCTGCTGCTAGCAGTGCTGACCTGTACTCTTCTTCCAAGAGGAGCTCTGGATGGGCCCTCTGTGCGTAAGGCTGGAAAATGAGGAAACATAAGTTATGGCGTAATACCCGGTCTAAAAATAAAGTACCTTTTAGATGAATACAGCTTGATCCAACAGATTTTAAAACTACATTTATATGCAAATTTTATTCTAGCCATTGGATCCCAAGGATGGAAAGGTACCCCTCCCTCCATTACAGTTATCTAGAAGGCATTTTTGGTTTGTCATAGTGAGTCAAGGTGCTTTTACCAATGGCTTTTGTTTGTGACTGGCATACAACAGTGTCCACTCTCAATGAGAAATGCTGCCTAGCCCAGTAATTTCTAACGAGGATTCATCAGACAGCTCACACCCTGTCCTTAGTAAAGCCTCAAGTACACATTTTCTAAATGCTTCCATTTTCATGTTAATGCTAAATTTGTAAGTGATGAGAGCTACAGTCTTTCAGATGCATTTGGAGCCAGATCAAGAAAAGTCAGGCTCTCAAACATCACGGCACAGCCATGAGGAGCAAGGTCTGCAGCCAAGATATCTTTCAAAATCACAGTCTTCCAAGGCAAGGCAGGTCACAAAAAATACATTCATGAGGGCTTATTTATCTGGTACAGTGAATTTGAGATTTCAGGCATGAAAGTTGCATGTCTTTTAAAACCACAGTACTCTGTTGTTACGGATTTATATTCCAGATACACACTCCTAGTGCTTGAAACAATTTTGAATATCCTTAGAGATGTCTAATTTCTGCCTCTTAACAGGCATATATGATATTTAGACATTGCTAGAAATTATTAGGGGGCTGGTTTGATGAATGAGGCAAGAAGTTCAATTAACCATTTTAGAAGGAAAGTAAATTCATTATCTTTCGTGGTTCAGAAACAGCTACATTTAAAGCACTGTTAGTCCAATATGTAACTTCCCCAAAGGTCACTACAAATTACTGAAAGTTATTATTCAAAGAGCATATTTGATATGCACCTTCCAGGAAGACGTGATTTTTTAAAAGAACAATTAATGCAAGACAGGAGAATTTTACTTGTCTAGATCTGTTTGACTTGAAATTCAACACCAGGCCAAGAACCAGCCGGTTTCTCAGTAAGTAAAAAGGGCAGGATTTTCTTTAACAAAGTTGGACCCACACTCAGAAGCCAGTCCGTACCTGTGAAGGTGGCCACTTTGATTCTTCTGTGGTCACTTTAGCAAAGCGTTCCCAGAAAAGAACTTTCTCCTGTTTCACACGTTCCACTTTGGCAACTTCAGTTTCATCTATAAACCCAGTCTGCCAGAAACCATGAAACACCAAGTAAACGCCAGTGTGTACGATAGTCTACCAGATATCAAATGGTACAATATTCAAAAAATGAAAAAGCCAGTAATTTGTGTGTAAGGACTGAGCATTAAACCACACAAGCAGGCAAAACTGGGTAGTTGGACTCCTCCATTGATGCTTCCTTTTAGTGCAAACTGCATAAAGTCACTCTACAAAGCTCCCCCCCCCCCCCAAAAAAAAAAAAAGCTATTGAGTCTTCTTTCTAGGAAAACAGTGAGTTGGCTGACTTGCTAGAGGCAAAGAAACTGGCAACAGCAGTATACACACAAGTACTTAACATCTGGCTTACAGGGGCCGGCAATGTGGCAAAGCGGGTAAAGCTGTCACCACCAGCAACCTTTACGGGCTGTGGTTCAAGTCCCTACTGCTCCTCTTCCATCCAGCTCTCTGCTATGGGAAACCAGTAGAAGGTGCTCCAAGTACTTGGGCCCCTGCACGGTGTGGGAGACCTGGAAGAAGCTCCTGGCTTCGGATCGGCTCAGCTCTGGCTGTTGTGGCCATTTGGGGAGTGAACCAGTGGATGGAAGACCTTTCTCTCTTTCTCCCTCTCACTGTCTGTCACTCTACCTCTCAAATAAATAAATAAAAATCTTTAAAAAAAAAATAAGTTTACTATGGTGCAAAATATTCTGAAATCCATGCATACAAGGTGTCTACCAAATATTCTTGGAAAATTTGTATTATGAAAAAACTGAATGTAAAATTTTTGCGCAATAATAAGCCTATTTTAATTCCATTTTTCCATGAACTTTTTTAAGTCCTTCATAGGGTCTCAGTTGCTTAATAATCTATGTCAGCTCTGTGCTGAGCACTGGGGGTAAGAGGAGGACAGATTATGATCAAGAATAAAATAGCTATATAAATGCAGTACCTTCTCCAGAAAGCATACGACTTTGTTCTTAGTTTCTTCAGAACTGATACACTGTGGAACTATGTCTTCATGATTTGTTCCCTATTAAAAAGTGGGTAAACAAGACCAATTTTCATAACTTTGAGCAACTTGCAAAGACAAATACATGACTTTTAAGAATTGCCTTAATTAAAAATTCACTTTAATGCAAAGTAGTGCCAGAGGATACTCAAAGATGGTATGTTCACAGTTCTTTTAGGGTGCACAGGGAAACACATTAACCTGTACACATTTAGAATTGCAAGCTTTCCTGCTGTGCAGTCACACTATTGCCTCTGCACTCCTTATGACTACACAGCAAGAGGTCAGATAAAGCAGCAACCTATGGCAGGAGTTGCTTTCTCTAAGAACTGAACTAACAGGTTGAGGTTGATAATGAAAGGTATCATCACTCAACCTAAAACTACTATCTGGAAGACTGCCTGCCGTGAATATCTCTTGTAGTTTCAGTTCTCTGGGCCTCATTTCGAAATCTTGTTAAAAAAAAATCAGTAATGTCCCCACCAGCAGAATATTTTATAATTAAAAATACAGAAGCAGCAGCTCAAGAAATGCTGACATGCTTTTTGGAGGTCACTGTGATAAATCAGTTTTTACAATTACCTCAGCAAACAGAGTGAATGCCTCCAGGGCGTGTTGTTCTATCAGCCAGTTCCTCTCAGAGAGCAGCAAGGCAAAGATGCAAGACAGGTTGGGCAGAATTTTGTCCTAAGGAGAATGAAACCTTATTAGAGGAATCTGAGTGGAATACATTCAGTATGCTCAATGTTGTCAAGTTTTCAGGGTCTTGTCCCTGGAACACGTATTAGAGCGTCATGTCACTTCTGAACTCCGTACCATGGCTTGCCCAGCTCCATGTGCAGGCTTCTAGTGCTCCTCTGCATCTACCAGGCATGCTCCTGTCCCACAGGATTTGCACACGCTGTGTCCTGTGTGTGGAAGGGCCCCCAGGCAGCGCGTGGCTTGCTTCCCTTACTTACGTGTCGCCTCAGGGATGTCCCAGACTACCCCACGTACGTATTCTTCATCCCTCCCTTCCCTGCTTTTTCCTCCATAGCACTTGCCACCATTAAATACAGTACAGACATTACCCTTATATACTGCCACCATCATAAATATGCTACATATATACATATACATAGCCATTCAAATTTTCTTTGATAGGTAAATGCACTTATCACAAGGCTTTAAATTATGCCTCTTATATGCTGATGAGTCCCCAAAATTTCTTTGGGTCCTGACCTCACCCCTGGGAATGTATAAGACATCAGTTTTTTATTTTTATTTTTAATATTTATAGACTCTGAGGTATCTAGTTAAGTGCAGCATGACACTATCTTTTATAGCATGAATCTAAATTATTATTTCTACTTATGTGAAAGGCAGATTTCAGAGACACACATAGACACACAAAAAGAGAGCTTCCATCCACTGGTTCACTCCCCAAATGCCTGCAACTGCCAGGCCTAGCTGAAAAGAGGTCAGAACCCAATTTAGATCTCCCACAAGGGTGGTAGGGACTCGAGTGCTTGAGCCATCACCTACTGCCTCCAAAGGCACACATTAGCAGGAAGGTGGACTCGCAAGGGGACTTGAACCCAGGCACCCTGTATAGGATGTGGGCATCCCAAGCGGTAGCTGAACAATGGCACTAGACGCCTGCCCCAAAACATTGTAGTTTCCGATAATACTTGTATAACATTTATTCCATAGGTCTCAGCCCATGCAGGGTTGCCAGATAGGTACAAATTAATTAGCATTTCAGAATAAGCTTATTTTTTGGTTTAAAAGAGGACACATCAAATCCAAGTATCTCTGGGTACTTTTGTGAAGAGACCTGAAGAAAAGCTATCAACATCTACACTTACCTTGTTAAACATTACCTTACGTGTAATTTATTTATGAAATTTTAAAAAACTTTAGAATTGATCAGTTATGTTTTTAGATTTAAAGATTTTAATCACATGTGCTGTCTTCTACTATGTTTGGTTCTATTACATGAGAAAATTCTCATCAGTGAGTTCTTTTTGCATTCTCTCCCTTGAGAGTAAAAAAAAGTCAACTATCTAGAACTGTTGGGCTTTGACTATAGTAAAAAGGAAGGCAGAACTCTCAATTTAGGAGGATCTCTGCTGTGAGGTCTGTCTTGAAAGTCAACAGACACATATAGCCAGGCCTTTTACAGTACAATAAAAAATATATCCCTTGTGGGCAATATATACTTTGCATCATTTTTTAAATAGTGTCTCATTATAAACTCCCTTTCATGGAGATAAAGCCAAGAGAGTAACTTCAAGGAATTACTAATTTCCTTGTTACATACTGTTCCTCAGAAGACATAAGTAATGTTCTCTGCCCAATGGAACTTTATATGCCAGAACCCAGCTGGAATATAAATGAATTTTTTTTTTTTGGACAGGTAGAGTTAGACAGTGAGAGACAGAGAGAAAGGTCTTCCTTCTGTTGGTTCACCCCCGAAATGGCCGCTACAGCTGGCACGCTGTGCCAATCCAAAGCCAGGAGCCAGGTGCTTCCTCCTGGTCTCCCATGCGGGGGTGCAGGGCCCAAGGACTTGGGTCATCCTCCACTGCACTCCCGGGCCACAGCAGAGAGCTGGACTGGAAGAGGAGCAACCAGGACAGAATCCGGCGCCCTGACCGGGACTAGAACCTGGGGTGCCGGCACCGCAGGCGGAGGATTAGCCAAGTGAGACCCGGCGCCAGCCTATGAATGAATGTCTTGTCTCAAACAGTAACTAAGCCGATCAATTATTTGTATGTCAACATACAATTTTCTAAAGGAAAACAAGTTCTATTTTGAGTCACCTTCTCATTAGAAAACATTTTCCCCCAACTTTCACTGTTAGTAATCTGCAGAATTTTAGAAGTGAAAGACTTAAAAATCCCTCAGGCACATTCTTACAGAAATTTTGTTTTCAATTAACACAAGCATAACAAGAATTAAGAGAGTATTACCTGGATAGCTTGAGGTATAAAAAGCTTGCCCAGAGTAGACAGAAAATCCAGCATTGCCAAACGAACGTGGTCGGGAGGCTCAAACTTAAGTAGTGAGGTCTGCAGAGTTACTACCTGAAGAGGCAGAAACCAAAGAAAAGTTTATGGGAACAGAATTTTGTATAGATGCACGACTACCTAAGATCGGACTCGGTATGTAGGAAACAGAACATAAGGCAGAACAGCCAATGCTCCGTGAAGCCTGACTTCACAAGTAAAAGCTGAGCAAGACGATCAAATAAATGAATCATGATTACTAACATTCTTCTGACCACATCCCCCTGCCTCCAACCATAAACACATGTGTTCCTAAAAAACATTACCAAACCTTTAAAAATTTTGTATTTTAAATCCTAGTGAGGGGCTGGTGCTGTGGTGTAGAAGGTTAAGCCACCGCCTGCAGTGCTGGCATCCCATGTGGGCACTGGTTCAATTCCTGGCTGCTCCACTTTTGATACAGCTCCCTGCTTATGGCCTGTGAAAGCAGCAGAGGATGCCCAAGTCCTTGGTTGCCTGCATCCATGAGGGAGACATGGAGGAAGCTCTTGGCTTTGGCCTGGCCCAGCCACAGCTGCTGTGGCCATTTGGGAATGGACCAACGGATGGTCTTTCTGTATTGCTGTATTCCAAATAAATAAATAAATCTTTAAATAAAAAATTCTATTGAAGAAAATTGATCACTTGAAGCAAGTTTTGGGTAACTATCCATAAAGGGCCAACTAGTAAATATGTTAGGCTTTGCAAGGCAATGGGTTCTCTATTGCACAGGTTTTAAAAATGTTACAGACCTTTACAAATACAGAAACCATCCTTAACTTTTGGGCTGAAAACAGGAGGGTGAAATCTATCGAGGAGAATAGCCTGCCAATCCCTGATTTAGACTTCACTGAAGTGAAGGCTTTCTATAAAGGAAGAGATATCTATATGACCTATTTACCTGAGATACTGAGTTTCCAGAATTTTTTTCTTTTAAAGATTTACTTACTTTATTTGAAAGACAGAGAGAGTGCGAGAGCTTTCCCATCTGCTGGTTCACTCCCAAAATGGCTGCAAAAGCCAGGGCCGGGCCAGGCTGAAGCCAGTAGCTTCATCTGGGTCTCCTACCAGGGTGGCAGGAGCCAAGCACTTGGGCCATCTTCTGTTGTTTTCCCAGGCCATTAGCAGAGTGCTGGACTGAAGTGGAGCAGTCAAGACTCCAAATGGCACCCCTGTGGGATGCAGGCAGCGGCTTAACACCCTATGCCTCATTTGGGTTTTTTAAAGGTAGACATGTTAAAACAAAATTAATCTGTATTTAATTTTTGAAAGAGTATTAGAACCTTCAGAGTCAGCAATGTCAAACTGTTGCTTTCAATATGAGTCACTTCTTTTTACTTTATTCTCATTCTTTACAACTTACTAACACATGTTATATCAATTAATTAAAGAATACAAGGAAACTTTAAACTCTTTAAAGAGTTCATGAAAAATTGCTATTATTAAAAAATTATGCATGGATTTAAGAAGTTTTTTGCACCAAAACAGATATAAGATAAGTACATATTTCCATTATGACATGACTTTTGAAGTCAAGTATCTAGTTACCAGGCAATAACTTCTTCAGATGCAGACTATTAACAGGACCTACTGAAACCCAAGGTTCTTAATAGTTTCAATTCTTTACGTACCACCACATAAAGGGCTGTTATCTCCTACATCTTCCTAAAAAGAAGAGTTAGTATCTCCTCTTAACAATTTTTGTTTCTATTTCCTACTTGACCCTGACCTTGATTTTTGATTCAGGGGATTAATTCGGCCCAATACAGACTTACTCCAAATCTTCCAATTCACTTTAGATAAGAAAATCACGTCACTTTCTCTCTCTGGTGACTTATAACCTCCAAAGGAAGGCATAATCGGGGCCAGAGTCCTAAGCTCTCCTTGTCACAGCTGAGCTTGAGTCCACAGAAAATTCAGTATACTCTTTCAAAATGATTGCATTTCTTCATGGAAATAACAGCTATCTCAAGTGCTCACTGGTTATATTCCATAATCCCACAGCTGCTGAAACGCCTTTGAAGTGCTGTGAATGCAGGCTTCAACAGAGCAACTGTAACTCCTCACTTCTGGGATTTTTTTTTTCTTGAGGAGTTAACAGCAACAACAAAAAGTTTTGACTGCTCAGCATCAGGGTGACAGGTAAGAACAGATAAAGCCTAGTATAAACAATATTCTAGAAGAAAGAAGGCAGAGAATTAAGGAGACATCCTGGAAGAAAAGTGAATCTGACACTTGGTTCAGTTCACTAAGAAAGTAGCAAGCAAATGGCAATAAATAAAAGCGACTTTCTAGAAAGTGACTTTAAGCAGTACCAATTTAACAATCTCCATTTAAATATATATACACACACACACACACACACACACACACACATATATTTCTACTTACTCAAAAGGCAGAATGAGAGGAAAAAGTGAGCAAGCTTTCATCCACTGGTTCACTCCCCAGATGCCTGCATCAGCTAGGACTGTGCCAAACTGAAACCAGGAGCCATGAACTGTATCTGGGTCTTGGCGAACAAAGTGTGATTGATCGCCTGTTCTTACCTGACTGATCAGCTGAGGTTCTAGAGTCCGAATGAAAAATCCCAAGAGTGGAAGTAAAAGGCTAAACGTCTGCTGAACACAGGGTTGACCCGTTACCTTAAGAAACAAAACAATTCTGGTGAAATTTTTTCAATTACATAAGGAAAACTATACTAGAAACCTTTAATTGAGCGTTTATTATATATGAGGCAATATGCTAAGTCCGTTATTACCTCATTTATATCCTACAAGAACTCTATGGGTGGATATCATTGCCCTCATTTTAATACAGAGCCGGAAGTTAAATAAACTGCTACAGGTGATGTGAGTAGGAAAAGGCAGAGCCATAATTCAAATCCAAATTTAACTCTGAAAGGGATCTAGTTGCTCCTACCACTGAAAAGTCTGTTTGTTCCTTAACCTTCTTAAAATTCCATTTCTCCAGAGCCAGCATTGTGGTGCTTCCCTTATAGGTGCTGATTTGTGTCCTACCCGCTCCACTTCTGATCCAGCTCCCTGCTGATGGCCCGGGAAGTAGTGGAAGATGGCCCAAGTGTTTGGGCACCTGCCACTCACATGGGAGACCTGAATGAAGCTCCTGGCTCCTGGCTTTAGCCTGGCCTAGCTTGGGCCGTTGCAGCCAGCAGTGGAGTGAACCAGTGGATGGAAGGTCTCTGTCTCTCCCTCTCTGTAACACTTACAAATAAATTAATTAAAATTCCTGTTTCTCCCCTCCATAATTATTGTGTATTTTAAGTTATAGCCCAAGAAGATTATCTTTTTCAATTTTTAAAAAAATATTTATTTGGTAGGTGGAGTGACAGAGGGAAGGAGAGATCTTCAATATTCCAGTTTGCTCCCAAATGTCTGCAACAGCCTGGGCTGGGCCAGCCGTCAAGTCAGGAGTCCACAGTTCCATCCTGGTCTCCCACGTGGGT
Source organism: Oryctolagus cuniculus (assembly GCF_964237555.1). Lineage (NCBI taxonomy): Eukaryota > Metazoa > Chordata > Mammalia > Lagomorpha > Leporidae > Oryctolagus > Oryctolagus cuniculus. Next base: position 27,706,032 of record NC_091438.1, on the reverse strand, counting down.
ATCAGGGACACAAATTCCTGGGCCATCATCTGTTACCTTTCCAGGCACATAAGCAAGGTGCTGGAATAGAAGCAGAGGAGCTGGGCTACAATTGGCACTCTGATATTGAAGTTTACAGCTGTTGGTAGTATGTAGATCATTCTAATTTTAGTCTGATCGTCACTTCGCTTCTTTGCTTTGCTGAGAGGGGAAATCAGTGACATCCATTCACTACCCTTCCACCTTTAGGTCAGATCCCTCTCCCTGCCCAGGTTTTGTAAACACAGTAGGATCATGGAACAGTTACATAAGCCCAAAAGAGAACAGCCACAGAAGAGAGTTTTCAAAAAAGCAGAGTCCAGTAAGTCATGAAAATAGATTCTAATTGTATTAATATGTACCATCACATTCTGGGAAAAAAAAACATGCCTGAGAAAGTACAAACAGTTATTTTAAATTTTAATCACAAGTTCCACCAAAAAGGTAGATAAACCTACTGCAGAGGGAAATTTCAATACGGTTCTCTTTTATTCAGTATTTTTTAGTTATTCTTCAGGGAAATAATCAGTTGCTCGCCTTACCTGTTTAATGTTTAAAAAAGGCCAAAGCTGACTCCCAGCTTCCATAATTGCAGTCTGCTGTCGGACATCCAAAGCTTCCCCAGCAGAATGACACAGAGCCAACAAAGACGACAGCACTGTGTTCTACGGCAGTGAGAGAGGAAGACGACCTGAGGTTAGGAACCAGACTAAAGGACCAAGAGCCTAATGACCCAGAGGTTCCAGAGTTACTTAGGATGTTTCACAAAAGTCCATTTAGAATAGTGTTTCTAAGAACCAAAATGGTATTTTCAGTTATTTTTAAAAAAATATTCTTTAAAAAACAAACAGTTATCCCTCAGTATACATGGGAGACTGGTTCCAGGACCCCTCCAGCCTCCACCTCCACTGGCCCGTATACTTTAAGTCATCTACAGCTTACTTCTAATACTTAACACAATGTAGACACGCTGTTTAGGAATGACAAAAAAAAATCTGCACACTAAGTACAGAGCAGTTTTTGTGGGATTCTTGGAGATCAGAAGGCTAACTGTGTATTTTATTAAAACTAATTTACTTTATATATAGAAACATTCGTGTTATTTTCTCTGAAAATACTGACTTAAAAGGGAAACACTATGGCATTTTCATAAATTTCCTTTAAGTGGTCAGTACAGTCAACCTAATTCATGATATTCATCAGTGAAAAGTTCTATTTTTTCACCTTACGCACCAGCAATATTTACAGCTTGCTAGATTTTTATTATTCCTCTTTTAAAATTTGAAATTTCTAGGGTCGGCACTGTGGCATATGGGTGCTGGTTAGAGTCCTGGCTGCTCCACTTCTGATCCAGCTCCCTGCTAACATGCCTGGGAAAGTGGTGAAAGATGGTACAAGTTCTTGGGCCCCTGCACCCATGAAGGAGACACAGCAGTTCCTGGCTCTTGACTTTGGATCAGCCCAGTGGATGGAAGACCTCTCTCTCTTGCTCTCTGTCTCTGCCTTTCTATAACTCTTTGAAATAAATAAATCTGTTTTTTTTTTTTTTAAAGATTTTATTTATTTATTTGAGAGGTACAGTTAAAGACAGTGAGAGGGAGAGACAGAGAGAAAGGTCTTCCCTCCACTGGTTCACTCCCCAGATGGCCGCAATGGCCACAGCTGCACCACTCTGAAGCCAGGAGCCAGGAGCTTCTTTCTGGTCTTCCATGTGGAGGGACCATCTTCTACTGCTATCCCAGGCCATAGCAGAGAGCTGGATGGGAAGAGGAGCAGCTGGGACTAGAACCCGCGCCCATATGGGATGCTGGCACCGCAGGCGGAGGATTAACCTACTGTGCCATGGCGCCAGCCCCAAATAAATAAATCTTTAAAAACTTTTTTTGAAATTTCTAGCAATTTAATAAGCTAGTACTTAGAAGTATACTGTCTGAAATTTTAAACTAAATGTATTTTTTTGAATCACTCCTATCTGTATGTGAAAAATACTCAAATCTCTCTCTCTCTGGCCTGGAATGGGGTTGTTTTTGGCATGGTGGGGTGGCAGGGTGAAGGACATGAGACAATCTAATGATCAGTACGGAAACCTTTAATCCATGTACTTCAACACACATTTCATTGTATGTAATCACTACAGAGCTCCTTATTGGCCACTTACCTACTTCCTTTTATAAACAAACACACTCAGTGATCTGCTAGACTGAAGTTTCAGTCATAGCCTTAAGGGCTTACTCAAGTTTAGAACACTGTTGCTTTTATTTTACCTAAAATACAGAAGACTTTTTGTATTTACTATAAAAACTGCCACGCATTAAAGTCAAAATATGAGCAAAAATTGTAATAGAATCCTGACTAGGTATTTAACAGGTTTTCCAAAATGAAGGCACATTAAAAAAATTATTTCCTTTGCATATATGTAAGTTTTTAGAATTATCTTAATCATGGCCAAGTGCCATAACCTAACAGAGTAACAAACATACTCAAGATGGAAACACAGGCCCTGAGAAAATGCTCAGTTCCTAATTTGAATTGCAAATAGGCCTCCAGCCTCTTGAATACCCTACTCCTTATTCTTGCTTGATTTTTTTCCACTTATCATAAACTGGCATTTCCTGTCCACTGCTAAACTAGAATACAGCACCATGAAAGTGGCCATTTTTGGTTTTATTCCCCAGTATAACCTAATTCCCAGAACTGAACGTGCCAATAATAGCACTGAGATCTATTTGCTGAGTAAAGGAGTGAATTCATGATGGAATTAACACTAAATTGGAAGACTGAGCTACATGTACTACATCCAGTCAATGGATGTAGATCCCTGAGAAATCACCTATTTTCTAGGGGGGGAAGAAGTGACTTAGAAGCCAGCCCTGCATAATATGCTGCAGACAGGCAGGTGCTCCGAGTGGCTGCCCAGGGTGCTCATGGGAAGGATGGTCCAGAAGGAAGGTAAGGGGACGATCTGCCTCCAGGACTGGGTAACTTAATGGCAGCACCACACACAGAATGTGAGGCCCCTCTGAATGCCATGTGGAGTGTTGGGCGGAATGAAGAGTTTAAAGAATGCAAGGCTCAAAATGCATGTCAATCCACGACTCCCTGGAAGTGACTGGAGGGGGCTTTCCACTGTGCCATGGCTCAAAGTGAAGAAAGCCTGGAAGATGGTGGGAGAGCAAGCGTGTGGGCCTCTCATGCAAAGTGGAGGTACAGGACATGTGGGGTCAATGCTGTGTCTTCCCCTGTCAGGAGGTAGGACTATGCTTGTGACATACACTTGCAGAACGAGGCAGATGCAAACAGGAGGTGACCCCTAACTTCAGGCCCACCAAAGTGTGGGAAGGAGAAGTGAACTCTGGGCAGCACCATGGCAAGGATATAATGGAGGCTCCCAAAGGGTTGACTCAGGGTCCAAGTGCATGTGGAGGGAGGTGTGGAAAGGGAGAGGTGGGATGCCCTGAGGCAGTAGATAGATGACAGATACAGATCTGAGCCAGTGCCGACTTCCAGACACAGAGTGGGGTGGGGAAGGTCTATGAGATTTACTCCCTTAACCTGTGTATGTGTAACTTTGATTAATGGTAACAACCAAATAAAATAATAAAAATGAGATATTTTCTACCTGTAGTAGATGAGTCTCTTTAATCCACTATTTCAGGAGGGGACATTTTAAATAGATGCACAAAGGATCAGAGTAGATTTGCATAAAATAGTTATATTTTGCCAAATAAAAGAATTGTGTCTGCCTAATCCAGGGATGCATCAGCAGAGACATTACAAATGAAGTATTTCCTAATGTGCTTCACATTGTCCCAGTGTGCCTTGACAGAGAAACACACTTGGTATAGTTTACATCAATTAAGAGGACAGAAGTTTCTCACTGATTCTTTAACAGAAACTGAAAATCTTGCTGAGTTCTAACACAGACAGAGGCACAGGTGGTGTCCGTCTTGCTGCTGTAACCTCTATCCCTAGTCACTAAAACAGTGTTAGGTAAACATGTGCTGGCTGGATCAAAATCATCTCACCAGAGACTCCAGATCTCCCAAAGTGTGACTGCTGCTCAGCCACTCCCTGCACTGTGCGGTGCCTACTGTGGCGACTTCCTCTGTAGTCTGTCTCTTAAGTTCTGCAGACAATGCCTGGAAGGAAATATATTGCCACAGACGCAAATTTTCCACTTCTTTCGGAGAAAATTTCTGGATAAACTCCACCTGAGAGAGTTAAAAGACAGAAAAGTAACATGAGATGGTTAAGAGGATACACACGCACTATGTACTAGCTTCCAGATTTAAGATTTTAAAAGGTTTTTAACTGCATAGTAATATCACTAGGCATCAGACCAACGTAATTTAAATGAACATGCATTATCATTTTTGTTGGATTTGTTTCCAAAATGAAAAGCACAGTTTAAGTGGAGCGTGATATAACTGGACTAAGCAATGTTAAATAATGTATTTCATCATTAGTCACATCAGACTGTATCAATTCCCACCACTAAATTTACTCATTATTTTCCTAAGTACTAAGTCCAAAGTAATAACCCAAATATGCCAACGAGATTGTTTTAGCTTACTATTAGCTCAGTTGACAATAGCAGAAAACTTAAAAGAAGCAAAGATCATAGGTTAAGTTTTCAAATGGGCTCTTGTTTTGCTCTACATTAAACAGCATGCTAAGTTTTTTTAAAAATATTTATTTATTTATTTGAAAGGCAGAGTTACAGAGAGGGAGAGGCAGAGGCAGAGAGAGAGAGGCCTTCTATCCACTGGCGTACTCTGCAATTGGCCACAACAGCCGGAGGTGTGCCAATCCGAAGGTAGGAGCCAGGAGCTTCTTCCAAGTCTCCCAAGTGGGTGCAGGGGCCCAAGCACTTGGGCCATCTTCCACTGCTTCCCTAGGCCACAGCAGAGAGCTGGATCGGAAGTAGGGCAGCTGGTCTCGAACTGGCGCTCATATAGGATGCCGGCACTGCAGGCAGTGGCTTTACCCGCTATACCACAGTGCCAGCTCTAGCATACTAAGTTTTATAAAGGTAAACCACCAATCAGTAAAGTTTGCAAAGCCATTCTACCACCGAGATAACAATTCAAAGTGCTTAGTGGGTTAACAGAGCAGTAGTGGTTTTGTTAAAATGCAGGTATCCACAGATGACTAAAGATGAGAAATAGAAGTTTTAAAAAACATTTAAAATGTTAAATTGTTTTTGGTTGAAAACTAACAGTATAAAGCATATGACTGTATTTTTTAAAGAAGTGAAATAATTTACAGTATTCAAGATATACTTGATAAATTAAAACTTTTCCTACATCAAAAACTAAAAACACTACATTAAATTTGACAGAGAAACTCCTATGTCATACGTTCTACAATCATGTGCCCATAACAATCTTTGGGTCAATGATTCACTGCATCTATAATGGAAGTCCCACAAGATACTACCTGGTGACACAGCTGTCTTACTATATATAAGCATATTACAATGTCCGCACATGGATGAAACCACCTAACACACTTCTCAAAATATAACCCTGCCATTAAACAATTCATTACTGTATTCGAATTTTATTTCTTCTGCAGAAAATACTGAGCTGTCAAAACAAGCAATAAACCATGTGACTATATACTGTGACAGTCTACAGACAGAAAATTTGATTTCTTGATGGCCTGAGTGCATATTATAAGCAGTTTGATTCATTAAACCAAACTGCATCAGGAAAACAAAAGAATTATGCTCACTGGTGAACATTCCAACATCACCATTCTGTAAAGTCCAATGAATGAATGGACTTGTTTCCTTTCATGAACAAATTAAATAATAATGCCTTGGACAACACAAAAGGGTAGGTTTTGGAAAAATCTATTACCTAGAAAGAGTTCAAAATCCTATCCTGATGTTGAAAACTCTCGTTTGGACACAATTTTAAACATTTAAAACTGGTAGGGTGACAACTGGTAGGAATGAAGTATAAGAGGATTAATATACAGAGAATTTTTCTTTCCTTAAAATTGAGAAGAGATAAAATACACCTGTAGGCTTAACATGCAAATAAATACAGGTTTTACTTTACATAAAAATGGTAGCACATCTATCAGTGTACTGAAGGCATACTATTTTTCCTCAATTTGATAACTCCCTGGTACTACTGCTTTTCTTCATAAAGCACTAATATTGTCTATAGTTACACACTAAAGAAATAATGCAATATTCAGTAATTACGCCACATATCAAAACAGTAAACATATTTTAATGTACATATGTACTGGCATATCACCCCAAATTATCAAAAACAACTTTATTTTTTAAGTAAAACATCACTATATGGGGTAATTATCATTTATGTTAAAAACGCTGCATCACTGAAATAAAACTGATTTTTCATTTCACTATTTAAAAAGGCATCATCTTGAGGGACAGTCCTGTGGCACAGTGGGTTAAGGCACAGCCTGCAGCACTAGCATCCCATATGGGCGCCGGTTCAAGTCCAAGCTGCTCCACTTTCGATCTAGCTCCCTGCTAATGTGCCCGGGGAAAGCAGTGGAGGAATGGCCCAAATACTTGGTCCCCTGTACCCACATGGGAGACCAAGAAGAAGCTCCTGGGTCCTGGCTTCAGCCTGGCCCAGCAATGGTCATCGTAGCCATTTGGGGAATGAACCAGTGAATGGAAGATCTCTATGACTCTGCCTCTCCAATCAATCAATCAATCTTTAAAAAAAAAAAAAGTATCATCTTACATGCAAATGGATTAATTATCCCTCGCTTCTCCTTTCTCCCCAGCCTGTGCTTTCTTGCCTTTCCTCTATCACCTCCCTCCCATTTTCACTCATCTGTTAGCACATACCTCAGATGTGTTTACAGTATCTACTAGATTATATATTCCTTGAGATGCTACCATACAGTACAAGAGTTTCCTATTTTATTTTTTTTAAAGATTTATTTTGTTTGAAGGCAGATTTACAGAAAGGGAAGGAGGGAGGGAGAGAGAGAGAGAAGTCTTACATCCACTGGTTCACTCCCCAGATGGCCACAACAGCTGGAGCTGTGCCAGGAGCCAGATTTTTCTGGGTCTTCCACATGGGTGCAGGGGCCCAAGCACTTGGGCCATCTTCTACTGCTTTCCCAGGCCATAGCAAAGAGCTGGATTGGAAGTGGAGCAGCTGGGACTCAAACTGGAGGTAGGCACTTGGCACAATAGTTGGGAGGCCGCTTGTGAGGTCTGCATCCCATACAGGAATACCTGGGTTTGAGCCCCAGCTGTATTCCAGCTTTTCTGCTAACGTACACCCTAGGAAGCAGCAGGTAATGGCCCAAGTGTTTGGGTCACTGCCACCCACATGGGAGACCTGGTTAAGTTCCTGGCTCCTGGCTTCAGTCTGGGATCCTAAGGACTCTCAGGAAGAACAGAGATTCAAAATCAGGTTGTCCTTTGATCTTAAATTTAAGGTCATAAATAAAATTTACATCGACCTCACTAAGAGTTAATTCTTTCTCAAGCTATACTATTCTAAACCTTTAAATTTCACAACAATTTTGGATGTTAATTTTAACCCTATTTTGTGAATAAGGAAACTGAGGTTGAAAATAAATGGAATGCTTTAAAAATCACATTGCTAGTGACTCTCTCCCAGTCCTACTTCCTCTGAGAGAACTGGCATAGATAAAGCTTGATGTTTGGGAAGGAAGACAAGCAACCTGCATGTGTGCAGGAGCTGCTGTGCTTTCTGCCCTAGACAGAGGTGGCTGGAGCTCTCCTCAAGCCTGAAACTCCTCATGCCCTGGACTCAGGGCAAATATCTTCGTCAGAAATAACTCCTAGCATTTATTGAGTACCCTTTAGAAGCCCAGCACGAAGCTAAGTGTTTTACATATATTATCCCCAAGACTTTACAAAATTGTTCAAAATAGTTACACCTTGTAGACAGGGAAACTGAGGTACAGAAATGATGACCTTCTCCAAGGACACAGTGAGCCAGGATTTGAACTGCGGCCGCAGCACCAGAGTACCATCTCCTTCACTGACCTAGTGATGAAGGCCTCAGAAAAATTACTGAGCCTACTTCACACCCACCACACTCATAGGCTGGTGTTCAGGAGTCCACATTTTATTAAAAACTCCTGTAAGAATGTGAGACGACCAGTTCAAGGGACTATACTAGGCTGATAGGTTCAAATAAGTAGAGAATCTCCTCTATCATGGATAGCTTGTTTTCCCCAAAGTAGCAAACAACTAAGGCTGCTATTTGTAATTCTTCTCCTAAAAGCTAAACTATGAAAAACTAACTGACATTACTCAGAGCATACATAATATTCTAACTCTGAAACAAGTTAACGGGGGAAGGAAAAACAGATTTCACATGTCTCAAATGAACAAAAACAAGGGAAAGTTACATTGCAGGACAATGGAATTAGAATATTCTAGTACAGTAGAATTATCTATAACTTAAAGATATCAAAATCTACACCCAGCTAAAGACAATGAACAAAGTGTAAATTAAGAATTTACACTCAGGGGCCAGCATTGTGGAGTGTAGGTTTGGCCTCTGCCTGCGGTGCTGGCATCCCATATGAGGGCCTGAATGCTCCACTTTCTATCCAGCTCCCTGCTAATGTGTCTGGGAAAGCAGCAGCAGATGATGGCCCAAGTACCTGGCCCCTGCCAGCCATGTCGAAGACCCAGAGAGAGTTCTAGGTTGCCTGGCTTCAGCCTGGCCCAGCCTTGGACGCTGCATCCACTTGGGGAGTGAACCAGTGGATGAAGATTGATACCTTTCCCACCCTCATAATTCTGCCTTTCAAGTAAATAAACCCTTAAAAAATTTATGCTCATATTTACTTAATTGGTAAAATACATGCTACAGTGGTTTGGGGTGAGTATTCAGCCATAATACAAAAAGTAATAATAATAAATAAAACAGGTACATGGACACTGCAATAAAGAAAAAAAAAAGCTATAAGAACGTAAGTTATAATGAGAGGAAAAAGGGCCTTCAAAGGCATCTGAATCTAGCCCTCAGCAGCTACCTGAAGAAGTGACAAAAATGATCTTACCTGATGTGATGGGGCCATGAAGAAAAAGAGACGCCTCAACAGTACTGATAGATTGATGAGCTGGTAACATTCTCCCGGGCAAGATTTTATCTAGGAAAAGATAGCAAGGGAGAGATCGACAGATTTAAATTTGGAGATTTTATAAGATGAAAATATGCCAAAATATTAACAGTAGTTCTTTCCGGGAGATAAGATTACAGGTAAATTTAATTTTTTTTTATTTAAAAAGATTTACTTATTTTATTTGAAAGGCAAAGTTACAGAGAGAGTCTTTCCATCCATTGGTTCACCCCCAAAATAGCCACAAAGGCTGGAGCTGGGAGCTGGGCCAGACCGAAGCCAGGAGCTTCTTCTGGGTCCCCCATGAGGGTGCAGGGCCCCAAGCACTTGGGCCATCTTCTGCTGCTTTTTCCAGGTACATGAGTAGGGAGCTGGATTGGAAGTGGAGGAGCCAGGACTTGAATCAATGCCCATATGGGATGCTGGTGAAGCAGGCAACGGCTTTATCCTCTATGCCACGGAGCCAGCTCCATAATTTTAATTTTTATCTTTGGGCTTTATTTAATTTATTTTCTTTAATTATTACTTTCATGAGAAAATTTTGACCTGGTATGTAAAAACAGCCCTAATTTCTTTTTCTAATTATGATTTTGATAACTTGGTATGTTAACCTGCCTACTCTGATAACTTACAGAACTTTCAGATAAAGCATAATAATGCAGAGGTGGATATAACTCTACAAGACAAAAGCTTCATTAACAGACTTCATAGATTTAGTTTTATCAAATCCTATCATGTTGTAGTATAACCCTGGTGTCCATTCCTATCAAAATGTGCTAGGAGAGTTTTTACTTAAAAACTTGAGACTTAAAACAAACAAAAATCATTCTTTTTCATCAGTTTTGTCCAAGATGTGTGCAGGATTTAGCAAAACAAGTGAGAAGTGATGATCCAGATCACCAGACACAGAGACCCCGATGCCAGCTGTTTGGGTATTATTCACCTCACTGACTTAGTTCACAGAATCCTTTGAAAAGTAAACCAGGCTGGCGCCGTGCTCACTAGGCTAATCTCCACCTGCAGCGCCAGCACCCCGGGTTCTAGTCCCGGTTGGGGCTCCAGTTCCGTCCCGGTTGCTCCTCTTCCAGTCCAGCTCTCTGCTGTGGCCCGGGAGTGCAGTGGAGGATGGCCCAAGTGCTTGAGCCCCTGCACCCGCATAGGAGACCAGGAGGAAGCACCTGGCTCCTGGCTTCGGATCGGCGCGGCATGCCGATGGTAGCAGCCATTTTGGGGGTGAACCAACGGAAAGGAAGACCTTTCTCTCTGTCTCTCTCTCGTTGTCTAACTCTGCCTGTTAAAAACAAAAACAAAAACAAAAAAAACAAAGCAAAAAAGAAGTAAACCAATAAATGAAAAAGTTACTCTACCAGGAAACAAATAATGCATGAACCCACATAAGATCCTTACCAAAGCCAAGGGCAAAAGGTAATAGACAGGTCATTCTGAAAGTGAAAGGTTGGAAAAAGATATTCCATGCCAACAGAAACCAAAAAAAAGCAGGTGTAGCCATATTAATATCAGACAAAATAAACTTTAATACAAAAACTGTTAAGAGAGAGAAAGAGGGACACTATATAATGATTAAGGGTTCAATTCAACAGGAAGATGTAACTATTATAAATGTATACGCACCTAATTACAGGGCACCGGTCTATTTAAAAGATATGTTAAGGGACTTAAAGGGAGATTTAGATTCCAATACAATAGTACTGGGGGACTTCAATACTCCACTCTCAGAAATAGACAGATCATCCAGACAGAAGATCAACAAGGAAACAGCAGATTTAATTGACACTATTGCCCAAATGGATCTAACAGATATCTACAGAACTTTCAACCCTACATCTACAGACTTCACATTCTTCTCAGCAGTGCATGGAACCTTCTCTAGGATTGATCACATACTAGGCCATAAAGCAAGTCTCAGCAAATTTAAAAGAATTAGAATCATACCATGCAGCTTCTCAGACCACAGCAGAATGAAGCTGGAAATTAGCAACTCAGGAAACTCCAGAAAGTATGCAAACACATGGAGACTGAACAACATGCTCCTGAATGAACACTGGGTCATTCAAGAAATCAAAAGAGAAATCAGAAACTTTCTGGAAGTAAATGAGGATAACAACACAACATATCAAAACTTATGGGATACGGCAAAAGCAGTATTGAGAGGCAAGTTTATAGCAATAGGGGCCTATATCAAGAAATTGGAAAGGCACCAAATAGATGAGCTTTCAGCGCATCTCAAGGACGTAGAAAAACTGCAGCAAACCAAACCCAAATCTAGTAGGAGAAGAGAAATAATTAAAACCAGAGAAGAAATTAACAGGATTGAATCCAAAAAAACACTACAAAAAATCAGCCAAGCGAGAAGCTGGTTTTTTGAAAAAATAAACAAAATTGACACCCCATTGGCCCAACTAACTAAAAAAAGAAGAGAAAAGACCCAAATCAATAAAATCAGAGATGAAAAAGGAAACATAACAACAGACACCACAGAAATAAAAAGAATCATCAGAAATTACTACAAGGACCTATATGCCAGCAAACAGGAAAATCTATCAGAAATGGATAGATTCCTGGACACATGCAATCTACCAAAATTGAACCATGAAGACATAGAAAACCTAAACAGACCCATAACTGAAACAGAAATTGAAACAGTAATAAAGGCCCTCCCAACAAAGAAAAGCCCAGGACCAGATGGATTCATTGCTGAATTCTACCAGACATTTAAAGAAGAACTAATCCCATTTCTTCTCAAACTATTCAGAGCAATCAAAAAGAGGGAATCCTCCCAAATTCTTTCTATGAAGCCAGCATCACCTTAATCCCTAAGCCAGAGAAAGATGCAGCACTGAAAGAAAACTACAGACCAATATCCCTGATGAACATAGACACAAAAATCCTCAATAAAATTCTGGCCAATAGAGTACAACAACACATCAGGAAAATCATCCACCCAGACCAAGTGGGATTCATCCCTGGTATGCAGGGATGGTTCAACATTCCCAAATCAATCAATGTGATACACCACATTAACAGACTGCAAAAGAAAAACCATATGATTATCTCAATTGATGCAGAGAAAGCATTTGATAAAATTCAACACCCTTTCATGATGAAAACTCTAAGCAAATTGGGTATAGAAGGAACATTCCTCAATACAATCAAAGCAATCTATGAAAAACCCACAGCCAACATCCTATTGAATGGGGAAAAGTTGGAAGCATTTCCACTGAAATCTGGCACCAGGCAGGGATGCCCACTCTCACCACTACTATTTAACATAGTTCTGGAAGTTTTAGCCAGAGCCATCAGACAAGAAAAAGAAATCAAAGGAATACAAATTGAGAAGGAAGAAGTCAAACTATCCCTCTTTGCAGACGATATGATTCTTTACTTAGAGGATCCAAAGAACTCTACTAAGAGACTATTGGAACTCATAGAGGAGTTTGGCAAAGTGGCAGGATATAAAATCAATGCACAAAAATCAACAGCCTTTGTATACACAAGCAATGCCATGACTGAGAAAGAACTGCTAAGATCAATCCCATTCACAATAGCTACAAAAACAATCAAATACCTGGGAATAAACTTAACCAAGGACGTTAAAGATCTCTACGATGAGAATTACAAAATCTTAAAGAAAGAAATAGAAGAGGATACCAAAAAATGGAAAAATCTTCCATGCTCATGGATTGGAAGAATCAACATCATCAAAATGTCCATTCTCCCAAAAGCAATTTATAGATTCAATGCAATCCCAATCAAGATACCAAAGACATTCTTCTCAGGTCTAGAAAAAATGATGCTGAAATTCATATGGAGGCACAAGAGACCTCGAATAGCTAAAGCAATCTTGTACAACAAAAACAAAGCCGGAGGTATCACAATACCAGATTTCAGGACATACTACAGGGCAGTTTTAATCAAAAGAGCATGGTACTGGTACAGAAACAGATGGATAGACCAATGGAACAGAATTGAAACACCAGAAATCAACCCAAACATCTACAGCCAACTTATATTTGATCAAGGATCTAAAACCAATTCCTGGAGCAAGGACAGTCTATTCAATAAATGGTGCTGGGAAAATTGGATTTCCACGTGCAGAAGCATGAAGCAAGACCCCTACCTTACACCTTACACAAAAATCTACTCAACGTGGATTAAAGACCTAAATCTACGTCCTGACACCATCAAGTTATTAGAGAACATTGGAGAAACCCTTCATGATATTGGCACAGGCAAAGAATTTCTGGAAAAGACCCGGGAGGCACAGGCAGTCAAAGCCAAAATCAACTATTGGGATTGCATCAAATTGAGAAGTTTCTGTACTGCAAAAGAAACAGTCAGGAGAGTGAAGAGACAACCGACAGAATGGGAAAAAATATTTGCAAACTATGCAACAGATAAAGGGTTAATAACCAGAATCTACAAAGAGATCAAGAAACTCCACAAAAACAAAACCAACAACCCACTTAAGAGATGGGCCAAGGACCTCAATAGACATTTTTCAAAAGAGGAAATCCAAATGGCCAACAGGCACATGAAAAAATGTTCAAGGTCACTAGCAATCAGGGAAATGCAAATCAAAACCACAATGAGGTTTCACCTCACCCCGGTGAGAATGGCTCACATACAGAAATCTACCAACAACAGATGCTGGCGAGGATGTGGGGAAAAAGGGACACTAACCCACTGTTGGTGGGAATGCAAACTGGTCAAGCCACTATGGAAGTCAGTCTGGAGATTCCTCAGAAACCTGAATATAACCCTACCGTTCGACCCAGCCATCCCACTCCTTGGAATTTACCCAAAGGAGTTTAAATTGGCAAACAAAAAAGCGGTCTGCACCCTAATGTTTATCGCAGCACAATTCACAATAGGCAAGACCTGGAACCAACCTAAATGCCCATCAACGGTAGACTGGATAAAGAAATTATGGGATATGTACTCTTTAGAATACTATACCGCAGTAAGAAACAACGAAATCCAGTCATTTGCAACAAAATGGAGGAATCTGGAACACATCATGCTGAGTGAAGTAAGCCAGTCCCAAAGGGACAAATACCATATGTTCTCCCTGATCGATGACAACTGACTGAACACCAAAAAGGAAACCTCCTGAAGTGAAATGGACACTATGGGAAACGGTGACTTGATCAGCATAGCCCTGACTGTTAATGAACAACTTAATACATTATCCCTCTTAGTATTTTTTTTTTTGTCTGTTCTAGTTAATATGACTGGTTTAATTCTGTAATTATCACACAGTTATTCTTAAGTGTTGAAAATTAACTGAAATGTGATCCCTGTTAAACATAAGAGTGGGAATAAGAGAGGGAAGAGATGTATAATTTGGGACATGCTCAAGCTGACTTGCCCCAAATGGTAGAGTTAGAAACATACCAGGGGATTCCAATTCAATCCCATCAAGGTGGCATGTACCAATGCCATCTCACTACTCCAAGTGATCAATTTCAGTTCACAATTGATCATAATGAAAGGACTAAGGGTCAAAGGGAGCACATAAACAAGTCTAGTACCTGCTAACACTAACCGATAGAATAAATAAAGGGGAGAGTGATCCAACATGGGAAGCGAGATACTCAGCAGACTCATAGAATGGCAGATGTCCTAAATAGCACTCTGGCCTCAGAAACAGCCCTAAAGGCATTCGGATCTGGCTGAAAAGCCCATGAGAGTATTTCAGGCATGGAAAGCCAAGACACTCTGGCAAAAAGATCTCTGTGAGTGAGATCCCAGTGGAAAGAACAGGTCTTCAAAGAAGGAGGTACCTTTCTCTGAAGGGAGGAGAGAACCTCCACTTTGACTATGACCTTGTCTAAACAAGATAAGAGTCAGAGAACTCAGAGAGCTTCCATAGCCTTGGAAACTCATGACTGGAGCATAGGGAGATTACTGATGCCATAGACAGGAGTGTCAATTTGTAAAGTCAACAACAGGAGTCACTGTGCACTTACTCCTCATGTAGGATCACTGTCCTTAATGTGCTGCACATTGAGATTTAATGCTATAACGAGTACTCAAACAACATATTTCACTTTGTGTTTCTATGGGGGTGCAAACTGTTGAAATCTTTACTTAATGCATACTAAACTGATCTTCTGTAAAAAAAAAAAAAAAAAAAGAAAGAAATTATCAATTCCCAACTTGACTCTCACTGGGATTAAACATGACAATAGGTCTGATCTGATTTCATCATCATTTAAAAAAATCATCTATTATTTTTCACTTTATGTTTCTGTGTGGGAGCAAACTGTTGAAATCCTTGCTTAATGTATACTAAGCTGATCTTCTGTATATTAAGATAATCGAAAATGAATCTTGATGTGAATGGAAGGGGAGAGGGAGTGGGAAAGGGGAGGGTTGTGGGTGGGAGGGACGGTATGGGGGGGAAGCCATTGTAATCCATAAGCTGTACTTTGGAAATTTATATTCATTAAATAAAAGTTAAAAAAAAAATAGACAGGTCATTAACTATTGTATATAGACCTCATCAAACATCTCACAATTTAAAAGTCAAAAAAGCTCCCAACACAAAGAAATGATGAATGTCTGAGGTGAAAGATATGCCAATTATTCTCGCCTCATCACCATACACCATTTACAGATGTTGAAATACCACACTGTACCTCATAAATATGTACAACTACTATGTGTCACCTTATACTGATTCATAAATGTTACTTCTTTTCCCAAAGGCATTGCTCACTATCAAACTTAGTCCCTCTCAAATCATCCTGACTGAAAGAAATACAACCAAGCAAAGAGTCAGCTGGCTTAAGTCATATTAAAACAAGAAAAAGAAATGAATTCTTAGCCATCAATATTACATCTAACTCTAAATTTTACATGCTGCATTCAATTTTAAATTTATTCTCACTTAACCTAGCTCCCTTGGAACAGTTTGTGGCACTCTAAAATTCTGAAAATATGAGAGTCTCTCCAGTTTTACACTGGTAGTCTTAGTACTATTTCTTAACAGTATCTGCATCAATATAGAGCAAAGAACTATCAAAATAATCTAACTACCACACTGTTTCCTCATTTGATATTCACATTATTTAAGATTATCATACCCCCAAAGTAACTGCATAGAATGCAAGTATTATAGGTCCTATAATTCCACTTACCAGATGAGCCAATATGGTGACATGATGTGCGCAGAGTTCAGCAGTCCCGTACCTATAATAGAGAAGGCAATTAAGTTTACTCAGAACAGTAGAACCTCTATAAAACATAAAATATTCTGATGAAAACATATGATCTACCATTACCCCATGGCCAAGTACTGTTAAAAAAATACAAAAACAACACAAGTAATATTTATTGGCTTGAACCAAAGAAAGGAAAGAGAGAACCTATTTCATAATTTAGTGCTATATAGGAAACTGAACAATTTTGGGGCATACTAAAGAATTATCAATAAATGTTTGTATATGTTTATAATTACAAAGCCATTTACTGTCAGTGACTACTGGAAACCAACCCAATCACTGAAAAAATTAAGTATTTTGTACCGAGCAAGGAAGCACCAGGCATCCATAGCTAACAAAGAGGTGATCATATTAGCACTAAGCACAGCATTCAACAGAGCAGCATCCTAATGAAAAACAGAAAAGTTCATTTATTTATATGCTAAATTTCATGACACATTATAATATCACATTTGTCAAAATAAAATAAGCACCAGCAAAGTTAAAATAACTGATCTTCAGTGAGAAAGCTCTACTTTGTACCATCTGAAAGAACTTATACTGCCATTCCCTCTACATTTACTGAGTGGCTCCTCTATATTAAGTAATGTGCTGGGCTATGAGGAATCAAATGTCATTTTAAGCGTAGTATTCAATCACTAGGATCCACAGACTCTACACAGTTTCAAATCTTTGAAGCAACATAAAAACATATATGGTTGTACTTTTCTCTTAGCCTTTAACCATTCACACAGAATACTTATTATGTGCTAGGTAATATCTATTGTATAGTGTCTTGAATGATGCTAATTCTTATGTAACTTCTAGGGACTTTTTCTTCACATTGTCTCAAATCTCTTTTTCTCTAATCCAATGTCACTGGGGTGCAGGAGGGAATGACCCACATTAAGGTTAAGACCTACAGGAGATCTGGCATTATATAGTATTTACTTCTTTTCTTTGTGAATCCCAACTAGGTAAGAATTCTGTATATTTTGCCTTTCATGTCTTCCATATCTTCCCATGCAAAATGCTTTCTCAAATATTTTGAGTAAACATGAGTTCTAAATACTGCAGGAATTGAGGATTACCATTTCCTAGGAGACAACTGAATTAAAGGGTAAAATGTGCAAGCTGAAAGAATGGAATTCAAAAGAAATGTACATTAACTATGCCCACTTTCTTATGCACACAAATCACTATTTCAACAGGAAAAAAAAAAAGTAAAAGTGTAACCTCAGCCTAGCTTAGCAAGTAATAATAAGCTTACCAGTTCAGGAAACAGGGAGGGATGAAAGGTAGCAATAAAGGTACACAGATGAACACAAACATGCTGATACAAAGTGACAGCCACCTCAGCTTGCCCTTTAGTTGGTACTCCCCTTAAATGGACAGGCAGAGAAAGTTCGCCAGAACACTGCTCAAAACTGTAGAACATGGCTTTGAGTAGAGGTATCCTGTGGGGAAATTGAGACACGGAAGCCAGTATTAGTAACCCTTAACACTTAACAGATACAACAACGATAATGTCATAGGAGGGTTATTTTAGGAAAGCAAAATGTCTCAAGAGGCATAATCACAAGTTTCCAATGCGCAAATATGTATACATAAAATGAGAGAGTCACTGTCAAAGAAATTCTGTAAAAAATAATTTTCATAGATTTTCTTTACTGAATTATAAAAGTTCTTCAATAGGCCGGCACCATGGCTCACTAGGCTAATCCTCTGCCTTGCGGCGCCGGCACACCGGGTTCTAGTCCCGGTCGGGGCACTGGATTCTGTCCCAGTTGCCCCTCTTCCAGGCCAGCTCTCTGCTGTGGCCAGGGAGTGCAGTGGAGGATGGCCCAAGTACTTGGGCCCTGCACCCCATGGGAGACCAGGATAGGTACCTGGCTCCTGCCATCAGATCAGCGCTGTGCGCTGGCCGTGGCGGCCATTGGAGGGTGAACCAATGGCAAAGGACAACCTTTCTCTCTGTCTCTCTCTCTCTCACTGTCCACTCTGCCTGTCACAAAAAAAAAAAAAAAAGTTCTTCAATAAACTTAAAACTTAAATAGCTAAATTAGGTGTCATATGTAAAACATAAAATAACTATTTTAGTTCAGAGAAGGATGGGATATTTGAGGATTGAAATGTCATAGAAACTTTCAGATAAGATTTAAACAACAAATTCAAAACAAGCAAAAAAAAAAAAATTCAAAACAAGCAAGAGAGAGGGAATTTAGCATAGAGGTTCCAATGAAGCTCAGATACCCACACCCCCTATCAGAATGCCTAAGTTCAAGTCTTGCCTCCTCTCTCAATTCCAGGTGATGGCCACCCTTGCAGGAACCCTGGACTGATCTCCTGGCCCTGCCCCAGACATTGTAGGCATTAGGGAGTAAACCATCAGATGGAGGCACACGTTGCTTTCTCTCTCTGCTCTCAAGTAAATAAATAAAAACATAATATATAAATAAGTAAAGATATAAATAAGTATATAAATAAGTAAAGACAAAGCAAGAGTAAAAAGACAGAAGCAAGATACATGTGCTGAAAATGAATGAAAGGGTGAGGAGCAAAGGCAGGAGCAAAGGGTAGATTTCAGTGCAAAGCTGCGGCGTTCTGGCATATGCTTCAGTTTCTGAGCCACGTTTAGGGAGACTAACCTGAGGGCCTAAAGGAAGGGTGAAAACTTAGAGAATAGCAAGAACCCAGGGAGTAAGGAACTAGACTCGTTGTTAGCAAAGAGGATGATTACAAGATTCCCACAAGACACCTCACAGTATCTAGACACCCATTTCTCAGAACTCATTTTTTAATCTGACTCCTTACACACCTACTCTATTACACTCACAGTTTATAATGCTGGCCACTAGGCAATAAACATTGACTAAAATTAAGATATTTTAGTGTCTAGTGTTACAGATTTATATATTTTATACTCATATTTATCTATTTTTATAAAGCATCACTACACACACACACTCACACACACACACACGAGGACTAACTAGAATAGCTGATATAACAAAGTTAATTTCCAGATCATTCTAAACAGGCATGGTACGCTATTGCTAATGTGACTGAAAATAAACACCACATCTGCTACCTGGTTGTAGCTTCCGAGGACTGATTTTCTGTGCACCACAGAGTCTGCACATCTTCAGGGAGAGAGGGCAGCTTATCCATGACAACAACCAGAAGGAGACACTGTGGCAACTGCAGTTCACATGGCAGGTCTGACAGTAATGAAAACACAGTCACAGCAAATCGGTACAAACATATCTCAAATGTTTTCAACAGAAATTTGATTTGTGATATGCAAAGACATTAAAGGAATAATTTAGTTAAGAGAGAGTGATGGAGAGACAGCAAGATGCCCTAAGTGCCTCAATGGATAGAGCTGGGAGCAGGGCTGACACTGGGAAAGCAATCCAGGTCTCCTAAGTGGGTAACAGGAACCCAATTACTTAAACCCATCACAGCTGCCTCCCAGGGTCTGCATTAGCAGGAAGCTGGAGGTAAGAACTGGATACTGAGCCCAGGTACTATGATGTAGGATGTGGGCATCTTAACTTCTAAGGCAAATGCCTACCAGAGGCATAATTCTTTTTAAAGGATAAATGTTTCAATAAAAGAAAGCGGAAAAAAATTTAAATAAAAATCTTAAAGACATAAGGAGAAACAGCCCTGTCTGTAACATGTCATAATTGATGGGAGATGATTTAACATTAAATCTGTTCTGAAGTTTACCTAATTTACTGTCTAAAACCGCCTGCACAAAAGGCTGGAATGTGAGCAGCTGACTGATGAGTGGATCCAGTGTCACCAGGAAAGCACCTGCTATTTCTTCTTGTTGTGCTTTCAATATCCTGGTTGCGTACAGGCTTGGAGGAAATTTGCTGGAAAGAGAGTGAGAAAAAACCTCATTAAGAGCTATCTTCTTATTTTGGGAGGATGATAAACCGATGATCTAGTAGTATTATATAAAAATTAGTCTGCATTTTATAAAACAAATTCAACACCCTGAACTGATATCTGAATTGCACAAAAGCCTAAGAACTAAATAATATAGCTTTAATTATATACAATTAAAAGCTTATAGTATTGAACAAGTCTTAAATATTGCTTTGATACATTTTAAAAACCATTTTGACAATATCTATAAACATATTGTAAAATACTAAAACAGCAAATAAAAACATACACAAAAATGTATTTCTGATCAATGCTGGCTAAACTACTTCAATTAAAAGTTGTTTTAAAATCAGTAGAATGCTGAATTTACTATGAATTAATGCTAGATTTCTCAGAAGCAAGGGCTTTACAAGACAAATTCGAAGACTAACACTGAAGAAGGTTGAAAAGACTTTTTCAGGGAATCATTCATAATTGGAGTTTAAGCTAAACTTCATTCAAAACTTACAGGAAATAAGAGATGTATCCCATAGTTTGTTCGGTTATTTTAATTGTAGTAAGTTTGCCAACACATGAGTGAGAAAATGGTCTTGTCAGGGTTAATAACATTTAAATAGGAAGGACAGACAATGGAGGATTTTGTAATACATGGAAAAAAAAACGCCTATCTGTCAATTACTGGTTACATTACTGGCTTATTAATTTGACCTTACTGAGGCTCAGTTTCATCATTTGTGACACTGATTCAGAGTTACTGTGAGGATTAAATTATAGGCAAAGTATATTCCATACAAGGGGGCTTCAAAAAGTTCACAGAAGGTAGAATTAAAAGGTAAAGCTGTTGTCTGCAGTGCTGGCATCCCATATGGGCACCAGTTTGAGACCCAGCTGCTCCATTTCCAATCCAGCTGTCTGTTGTGGCCTGGAGAAGCAGTGGAAGATGGCCGAAGTCTTTGGGCCCCTGCACCCACGTGGGAGACCCGGCAGAAGCTCCTGGCTCCTGACTTCAGATTGTCCCAACTTTGGACATTGAGACCATCTGTGGAGTGAACCAGTGGATGGAAGACCTCTCTCTCTGTGTCTCTTTCTCACTCTCTGTAACTCTGACTTTGAAATAATTAAAAAAAAAAAAAAAAAAAAGATTCAAATATTCCATGAACAACTGAGTCACCTTTGTACAAAAAATAAATTACAGACTTGAACTACAGCTACCGACCATCAGGTTTTTTTTTTAAATAAAATGATGTTTTTAATTGACAACTTTTAAAAAAAAATATTTATTTATCTGAAAGGCAGAGTTATAGAGAGGGAGGGTGAGACAGAGATCATCCATCTACTGGTTCACTCCTCAAGTGGCTGGGCTAGGCCAAGGCTAGGAGCCTGGAACTCCATCAGGGTCTCTCATATAGGTGGCAGTGGCCCAAGTACTTGGGCTATCTTCAGCTGCTTTCCCAGTCACATTAGCAGGGAGCTCGATGGGAAGGGGAGTACTCTGGACATGAACCAGTGCACATATGGGATGTTGGCTTCACAGGCAGCAGCTCTACTTGCTGTGCCACGATGCCAACCCTGAGAAATGTTTATTAAGTGCACTGATTCAGGAGTGGGTGACACAGTGGTAAACAAAATAAACAAAGTTATTGCCTTTATAGAGTTTACATTCTTTTTTAAAAATAATCTCATCTCTATTTCCCAAACTTATTTCTTACTTTTTTTTTTTTAAATATTATTTATTTGAGAGACAGAGAGTGAGAGTGAGTTGGAGATCTCCCACTCAGTGGCTCACTCTCCAAATGCCCACAATAGCTGGGGCTGGGCCAGGCCAAAACCAGGAGCCAATAATTGAATCCAGATCTCCTACATGGATGAGGGTGGCAGAGACTCAACAACTTGAGCTATCACCTGCTGCCCTGCAAGGATGTGCATTCGCAAGAATCTAGAATTGAAAGCAAAGCCAGGACTCAAGCCCAAACACTCCAACATGGAATGCAGGCATCCCAAGTGGCATCCTAACATCTACAGCAAATGCCCACCCCCGTATTTAATATAATGAAAGGGATAGTTAACAACTAAGTAAAAAGGGACAGTTAAACAAGTGAGCAAGGAAATATGTAACAGAGCAGGTGTTAAGTGCTATGGAGAAAAAAGAAAAGAAGAAAAAGTAGACAGGAAATTGTGTTGATGAAGACCATTTGAGGATTTCAGAAGAGAAGACATATGATTTGCGTGATTGGATTCTGTGTGTATGTATGTGTATACTTAGGCATACAGTTCATTTATAGCGGTAAGGGGATGAATATCAGGTGGATTAGTTGATGTGTTTGAGGGAGTATATGGAAGCTCTTTTTTTTTCCCCCAGGAAGTTATACAAATTTTAATTTTTGTATTATTTGGAAGGCAGAGAGGGAGAGAGGGAAGGAGTGAGAATGTTTCCCACCTGCCAGTTCACTCCCCAAAAGACAACACGATGATCTGGGTGGGGCTAAGCTGAAGCCAGGAGCCAGGAACTCCATCAGGGCCTCCCACATGGGTTCACAGGGGCTCAAGTATTTGGGCCATAAATAGCTGCTTCCAGGGAGCTGGACTGGAAACAAGCAGGGGGGGACTCGAACCAGTGCTCATATGGGGGTACTGTAGTCACATGGGGCAGGGAAGCTCTTTTCTAAATGCTTCCAATTTTCAGTGACATAGGAAATGAGGCCATTTATTGACACTGAGAAATGGGGAGGAGCTGTGGGAGATTTGAGAAGTTTAAAATTGAAGTGTGAAAAAGTTGCCTTGGAGGCTAAATGAATTAGGAAACTACAACAGGGCTCCTGGATAAATGAGCTAACAGACTATTTTCGTGTCAAATTTAGGGCTCTTCTAAGGTAACTGTCAATTTCAAATGTCACTGAGATCCTCCCTATCTAAACTATGAAACCTTTCTGTAATTCAATTCTTCTCCAAGTCACAATTTTTACCACCTGACTTAAACTTCATGGAAGTAAAATTAATAATGATTAAGAAGTATGCTTTTGCAAATACATAGATGCATATACAATCCTTTGTTTTTCATATTCATCACCATAGGGGTTATATATCATGTATAAAGTGAAACATACAGGGACAGGCGCTGGCACAGTGGGTTAAGCCATCTCCAGCAATGCATGCATCCAGATGAGCAGCAGTTTGTGTCCCAGCTGCTTTTCTGATCCAGCTCCCTGCTAATGCACCTGGGAACGCAATGGAAGATGGCTCAAGTGCTTGGGCCCCTGCATCTACGTGGGAGACCTGGATGAAGCGCCTGGTTTTCACCAGGCCTAGTCCCAGCCACTGCAGCCACTTCGGAGTGAACCAGTGGGCAGAAGATTTCTCTATCTCTTCCCTTCTAACTCTGCCTTTCAAATAAATAAATAATAAACAATCTTTTAAAAAAATAATAAAGTTACAAATACAAAGATAAGTAAAACAAGGTAACTATCAAGTTTTCATCCCCAATTATTTAAAGAAATAAAAATTTACTAAAACATTAAGAAAAATTATTCCAATCTTTTGAATTCCCTTGTACACTTAAGCTTTGCAAGATATAAATAACACTGTCACATTTTAATAATGATATGGCATCTGTCTTACCTGTGGATCTGAAGATAAAGCTGGTGTAATGTACAGCAAGAATCAGAAAGAAAAGGAAGAAATTCCTGAAATAAAACAATTCATACTTGTATTCAATGTGACTTTATAACACATATGCTCCCACAAAGGCATGCAAAATAAAATTCTTGATGTGCCACATTTAAAAAACAAGTCTTACATAGAGTAAAAAGGAGTATGACACTAATTAACTAAAACTCTTTACTGTTACGACTACCACTATAGCCACAATTTAAAACATTTAAAAATTCCTTGATGGAAAAGTTTTAACTGGCATAATTAGGGACAAATTTTGCCTCCTACACACCAAGCAAATATCACATTGGTAACTATTCCACGTGCCATTTGGTGTACTTCCCACAATGTGTTTTGATCTCTGGAATATACATCCTGCAAGCTGCAGAGGTCCCAGCATAAGCAGCAGCCAACGACCACCAAAGGCAGCTGCCCAGAGGACCAATTCAGTCAGCACATCAAACTGGATGGCAAGTTGTTGGAGCCAAGTGCCAGCCTCAAAATTCTATGATCTGTAGTCACTGGAGATCCTTCTCTTTCCTCAGAAAGGAGTGGATGAAACTGAAAACAAATTCAACTTGGACAATAGTTTCCAAAAAAAAAAAAAAAATCACTAACATATATTAACAATGTTTGTTCCACAGGCTGCACTACATAGGCATTCTCTGATCTTCTTTTCAAATAATCTGCTTTGGCAACTTATTTCTCCTAGTCATGCATCTGCAACTATCACTGCTGTTCTGATGATTCCCAAATAGGCAAGGCTCCTTAAAATTACACCAATTTCAAGTCTGAACATTTAAACTGTAACAATCTAAGTTAGAGACACAGTAGAAATAATGTGCAAATGCTATTTAAAAGCAAATTGAATTATCTTCTGAAAACTGATTTATGCTTACAAAAATAGCTTGTGAAACCATTTTTTACAGATTTGAATAAATAGCAATTTAATATGCTCAGTATGTTAAATCATATTCTAAAAGATAAATGTGGAAAATAATTTCAATATTGTTTTTGGCACAGATTTTGATAAAAACACAATAATTTGGAGATTCAAAGATGGCAGATTAGGAAACAACATACTCCATAAGGCTAGGGATAAACAGTAGGAAAAAAAAGAGTGTAGGATGTACACTCTCAGGGGAGAATTGGAGAGAAAACCACACTGGAAATCCTGTAAGAGGAAGAGGATCGTCGTGGACCTATGAGTTCACACAGCAGGAACACAAACACAATGCACAACTGTAGCAGCTGAGAGCCTGAGCAGGCAGCAGCTTGGAAACAGGGTGATAGAGCTGGAAGGAGAGTGTGATAAGAGTCCAGACTGGAGCCCTGAGAGCTAGCGGTTGCCCACGGACCCAGTGGAAGTGAGGGGCATGTTTACCTCACACCAACTTCCCCACAATAATGCCCACTGCCTGGCTGAGAAAGGGCAGATTCCATTTTGGGTTTGGGCGGCAGCTGCAGAACACTTTGCATGCGCCCACAGCAAATGGCTGAGACAGGACACCATCTCCTCAGCGGTACTGGCAGCAGTGACGGGGAGAGTGACATTCGGCCAGTGACTCTTGTGTACACATGTGATCCAGAAATTCTATAGATGAATAAATCCATAGTCCCCACTGACTATGAGCCTGGTTGGGAGGTGGCTGGGCAACTACATAGGACGCTGAGGCGCCCACAGCCTCCCAGGATCAAGGTGCCAAGCTGCAGCTGTCTCAGGGAACATCAGCCTCTCTGTTGACTTGGCAGGCTCTTAGGGCAGACAGAAACCTCTGCACTCGGCGACTGTGGGAGCCTTGTATGCTGAGACCATGGGGACTCAGTGGTTACAAGAGAAGGTGCAGCAAGTACCTGGGTCTCTGGGCAATCACCGGGTGCAGCTCCAAACCCTCAGAGCTCATTGGTTGCCCAGAGCAGGTCATTGCAATGGAACTGTGCTCACAGTGAGGGCTGCACAGATCATTTGTGCGGTTTGTACAGTGATGTGGAAAACACTGGGAGCTAACACTCGGGCAATGAGTGTTGCCCTGGATACTCGCCCCACCCTGGAGCACTGACCAGAGCTCCCAGGCCACACCCACCACACACCTCTTGGTATTCACTGAAAGTGCAGACATTCCACTAAGCCACAGAGGCATAACTCAAAGATAAAAGCAATCAGAGAAAAAAAAAAACAAAACAAAAATCAACCTCACAAATGCCTAAAAGCAAACAGAAATTCAAGAAACAATAAGGAAGACACCATGATCCCCCCACCCCAAAAGGAACAGAACAGCATTTCAGCACAGCGTGTCTGTTTATGGTACCTGAGGAACTGGTGATTGAGCTGAGGATGAGAAGTAGAATTTTCCAAGTCAAAGGGAAGAAACTAACCCATGAAAGTCCTGTCTCCAGTGCCTGGACATAAAGCAGAGACTGAAAGCTAAGCTAACGTCCTGGCTGGCCCAGGAAGCCAAGGGCATCAGGAGGACAGAGGCTATAGCCGGGTGTGTTTGTATTCCACGTGTCTTTTTGTCTTCCTCTTTCAATGTGAGAGATTGTTGGCAGTGACTCTACTGTGTAGGGCTCTTGGTACTAGCCTAAGTCCTCTAAGTTATGCTGCCTGGAAGAGGGGTCACTGAGGAGCTCTGACCCCTCCCCCTTACCTATTCACAACACTGTACACAAGGTAGTTTTAGGTTTGCTATGAACCTGTTCCCTCGAGCGCAGCCTCTTTCCGTCCACACTCAGAATGTTTCCAGTCAAGGTGATAGGTAAAGCAGCCCCAGTGTGGCTCTGTTTTCTACATGAGGCAGGTCCACAATCTGGTTCAAACTGCCGTCTAGGGTTCTGATCTACAATGCGGTGTGTATCTACTTCAGGCTACCTATGTGCAACCCAGGGGCCTCACCCGTGGTCTGAGTGGCAGCTAGGAAGAAGGAATGAACAGAGGAGTCTCAGGCAGGTCAGGGTGTTAGGGCCAGGTTGGGGATCTGTGTGATGGGATGGAGGGGGACCGGTACACCACACTTTCCCTCCCTGACCTGTAGAGCTGGTCTCTGCAGTGACTCACACAAATTAGGCTGCATTTTTGAATCAGCTGGTAAGTAACTGCTTTCTGAAATTCAGGAGGCATTTAGTGAATCTGAGGAAGGTATGAAATCTGAGAGACATCCAGGACTCAAGGGTTTGTTAGTTTTACAAGTAGGACTGTAACAAAGCAGTTGAGAGTAAGCCTGTGAGGCTGGCTGAAGCTTTTAGAAATCACAGGGCCCAGAACAACTCATTCAGCACTTAGGAGGGCAGCCTGGACAATGCTGGAAGGGCTGCTCTGGAGAGATGCTGGCCCAGTGTGTGCTGGGTCCAAAGAAAAACAAACATGTTATCCTGCTTTGTGGCAAATGCTTGTGTGCTACCTGTGGATGACTTGGGCTGTATACCCTAAAGACTTCCGAAACTGGAGAAGGGGAGCTGTGAGGGCATTGGTGGCTCTTCACTGTGGAGGGACAAGCTAATGGAGGTGGCTGAAGTCCCTTCTCAGCCACATACTTGACATGTGAAAGGAACCTTTACCTATCTCATAGCAGACCTGGAATATAAACTCGAGAGCTAATGCTATTGGTGGAAAATGTGGAAGGATAAAGCAGGCTTTAAATTTTTGGACACAGGCGGACGCTGTAGCACAGCGAGTTAACACCCTGGCCTGAAGTGCCGGCATCCCATATGGGTGCCGCTTCAAGACCCGGCTGCTCCATTTCCAATCTGGCTCTCTGTTATGGCCTGGGATAGCAGTAGAAGATGGCCCAAGACCTTGGGCCCCTGCACCCACATGGGAGACCCAGGGAAGGCTCCTGTCTCCTGGCTTCGGATCAGCGCAGCCAATTGGGGAGTGAACACAGTGGATGGTAGACCTCTCTCTCTCTGCCTCTTCTCTCTCTGTGTAACTCTGACTTTCAAATAAATAAATGAATGGCTCTTTAAAAAAAAGAAAAAAAATAAATTTTTGGACGAGAACATGTTGGTGCCCCATGGAAGACGTCCTTGGGATCTGTTCATTCTTCACCACAAGAACGGTCTTGGGCTAGATGGGCTATGCAGCTGAGCTCCTATAATGGTGGTTCTTATGTTAGTAAAAAAAAAAAAAAAAAAAAAAAAGGTGAAGATGAAAAGACTAAGGAAATTCTGGAACCAGAATTCAAAAATTAATCACAGGACTACTCAAAAGCAATCAGAAGCAAATCCATGAAATGAAGAAAACCATAAATGACATGAATGAAAATTTTTCCCATGAAATCATCATGATTTTAGAGAGAAATCAAAATGAAATATTAGAAGAGAAGAACTCAATAAATCAAATAAAAAATGCAGTGGAAAGCCATAACAGTAGACTTGGTGAGCCAGAAGAAATATCCAAATTAGAAGACAAATCTTTGGAAATCTTACAGTCATATCAATAAAAACAAGAGGAAAACAGAAAATTTAGCATAGTGTTGGAGATTTATGGGAGACTAACAAACAATTTAACATACAGGTCTTAGGAGTTCCTGAAGGAGTGGAAAGAGAGAATGATCTAGAAGACCTATTTAGTGAAATAATTACAGAAAACTCCCCCAAATTGGAGAAAGAAAGGGACAAACCCACTGCTAGCATCCTATTAAAGTGGGGAAAAGCTGGAAGCATTCCTCCTGAGATCTGGAACCAGACAAGGATGCCCACTTTCACCATTGCTATTTAATATAGTCCTGGAAGTTTTAGCCAGAACCATTAGCCAAGAAAAATAAATCAAACAGATACAAATTGGAAAGGAGGAAATCAAACTATCCCTATTACAGATGACATGATCCTATATATAGGAGATTCAAAAGACTCCACTCATAGACTACTGAAACTCATAAAAGAGTTTGGTAAAGAGGCAGGATATAAAATCAACACGGAAAAATTAATAGCCTTTGTATACACAGACAATGTTGTGGCTGAGGAAGAACTTTTAAAATCAGTCTCATTCACAATAACTCCAAAAAGAATTAAATACCTTGGAATAAATTTAACAAAGGTATCAAAGATCTCTATGATGAAAATCATGAAATAATAAATAGAAGAAAGACATCAAAAAATGGAAAAATCTTCCATGTTCATGGATTGGAATAATCAATATCATCAAAATGTCCATACTCCCAAAATTTAAAGATTTAATGTGATCCCAATCAAAAACTTATGACATTTTTCACAGATCTAGAAAAAAATGATGCTAGAACTCACATGGAAACACATGAGACCCCAAATAGCTAAAGCAATCTCATACAACAAAAAGAAAACCGGAGGCATCAGAACACCTGATTTCAAGACACACTACAGGGCAGCAATACTAAGAATAGCATGGTACTGGTGCAAACAGACTGTAGACCAACAGAATAGAAAAGCAACTCCAGGGGCCAGCGCTGTGGTGCAGCGGGTTAAAGCCCCAGCCTACAGTGCTGGCAACCAATATGGGTGCCGGTTCAAGTCCCCATTGCTCCTCTTCCAATCCAGCTCTCTGCTATAGCCTGGGAAAGCAATAAAAGATGGTCCAACTCCTTGGGCCCCTGCACCCATGTGGGAGACCTGGAAGAAGCTCCGAGCTCCTGGATTCAGATGAACTCAGCTTTGGCCATTGCAGTCATTTGGGGAGTGAACCAGCAAAATGGAAGACCTCTCTGTGGCTCTACCTCTCTCTGTAATGGAAGGAAGGAAGGAAGGAAGGCAGGCAGGGAGGGAGGAGAGAGGGAGGGAGGGAGAAAGGAGGGAGGGAGAGAGGGAGGGAAGGAGGGAGGGAGGAAGAAAAGCAACTCCAGAAATCAATCCATGCATTTACAATCAACTTATCTTTGACAAAAGAGATAAAATCAATCCCTTGAGCTGGACAGTCTCTTTATTCTATTATTTTTTTTCCCAAAGAAAACTTTTAATTAAGGAATACAAACTTCATGCATTTCATAAGTACCATATATTGAAATTATATTGATTTTTTTTTATTACTTTTTTTTTAACAGGCAGAGGGAACAGTGAGAGAGACAGAGAGAAAGGTCTTCCTTTTCCGTAGGTTCACCCCCCAATGGCCGCTGCGGCCAGCGCACTGCGGCTGGCACACTGCCCTGATCCGAAGCCAGGAGCCAGGTGCTTCTCCTGGTCTCCCATGAGGGTGCAGGGCCCAAGGACTTGGGCCATTAGCAGAGAGCTGGACTGGAAGAGGAGCAACCGGGACAGAATCCGGCGCCCCGACCGGGACTAGAACCTGGTGTGCCGGTGCCGCAGGCAGAGGATTAGCCTATTGAGCCACAGTGCCGGCCACTTATATTGATTCTTCCCACCATATCCACTGTTCCTCAACAGTCAAGACAAAGGCTGTCCAAAGTCACTGTATCTCGAAGCTAGTTTCACTTTTTTTTTTTTAGAAACTTAATTCACTGTAAAGAAGTACCCAAGAACAATTCATTTTTTACAATCACTTAGACATAACTATAACTTGTGAGATGTAAGAATACCCTCCACTTAATACATTAAAAGAAAGTAAGTCCTTGAGAACAAGTTTTACCATTAAGGAAGCACCTAAGAAAACAAGCAATGGAGTTGGACACTTAGTCATATCTAAAACTTAAGAGATTTAAGTATATCCTCAACTTAATACACTAAAATGAAATAAATCTTTAAAAACAAGTTTTTACTATTAACTCTCATAATAAAAACATAGTAAAATATTTACACATTAACTCTCATAATAAAAAAACTCTCATATCAAAAACAAGTTTTACTACTAACTCTCATAATACAACTCTTTGAGGACAGAGGAAGGACACAGTCTCTTTAACAAATGGTACTGGGGAAACTGGATCTCCACATACAGAATTATGAAACTAGACCCATATCTTACACTTTACACAAAAAAATATACTCAAAATGGATCCAAGACCTAAATCTATGACCTGATACCATCAAATTACTTGAGAACATTGGGAAAACTCTGCAAGACATTGTCATAGGCAAAGAGTTCTTGGAAAAGACCTCAGAAGCACAGGCAATCATAGTAAAAATTGACAAATGGGATTACACCAAGCTGAGAAGCTTCTATGCTGCAAAAGAAACATTCAGCAAAGTGAAGAAGCAACTGGCAGAACGGGAGAAAATATCTGCAAACTATGCAACTGATAAAGGGTTAACATTCAGAATCTATAAAGAGCTCAAGAAATTCAACAACAACGAAACAAACAACCCAATTAAGATACAGGCAAAGGACTTGAACAGGCATTTTTCAAGACAGGAAATTCAAATGCCCAACAGACACTTGAAAATGCTCACGATCATTACCTGTCAGAGAAATGCAAATCAAAACCGCAATGAGGTTTCATTCACCTCACTCTGTCCAATTAGAATGGCTCTCATACAGAAATCAACAAATGACAAATGCTGGCGAAGAGGCGGGGGAAAAGGTACCCTGGTCCACTGTTGGTGGGAATGCAAATTGGTGCAGCCACTGTTTAAGACAGTATGCAGATACCTCAGAAATCTGAATACAGACCCACCATATGATCCAGCCACTCCACTCCTAAGAATTTTCCCAAACTAAAAGAAATCAGCATATGAAGAGTTTTCTGTACCCTGACTTTCATTACAGGACAATTCACAATAGCTAAGACATGGAATCTACCCAGATAGCCATCAACTGTCGACTAGATAACGAAATTATGGTAGTACCACTCAGTTGTAAAAAAGAATGAGGGGGCCGGCACTGCAGCGTAGTGGGTAAAGCTGCCACCTGTAGTGCTGGCATCCCATATGGGCGCCGATGCGAGTCCTGGCTACTCCACTTCCGATCCAGCTCTCTGCTATGGCCTGGCAAAGCAGCAGAAGATGGCCCAAGGCCTTGGGCCCCTCCACTGGTGTGGGAGACCCAGAAGAAGCTCCTGGCTCCCAGCTTCGGACTGGCACAGCTCAAGCGGTTGCAGCCAATTGGGGAGTGAACCAGCAGATGGAAGACCTCTCTCTCTCTCTCTCTCTCTCTCTCTGTGTAACTCTGACTTTCAAAATAAATAAATAAACCTTAAAAAAAAAAAAGAATGAGATCCCGTCTTTTGCAATAAGATGGACGCAACTGCAAACCATTACACTTAGTGAAATAACCCAGTCCCAAAAAGACAGGCACCATGTTTTCCCCGATCCAAGGTAACTAATAGAGTACCTGAAATGCAATGTGAAACAGACATTTTGAAATTCAATGTTTGTTTACCGCCCTTGTCTCTTCTGTGGAGGAAAAGTGTTTTGTTTTTTCTTCATACTATTTTTTGAACTCTTTTACTTAGTGTAGGGTTAACTATATGATCATTATGTAAATTAAAAATTGATCTTTGAAAACATTAAGAGTGGGAATGTGAGAGGGAAGAAGGTTTGGTGCATTGGCAGGAGGGAGGGTAGGGGTGGAAGTATAACTATGTTCCTAAATCTATAGATATGAAATACAGGAAACTTGTGTAACATAAATAACATTTTAAAAAACATAATTAAAAAAGGATAATTTATGTAGGTTTTACATATAAGTGTTATAAATAATTGGTCTTACCTTAGTATAGTGCAAAAGAGAGTTGGCAAAGAAGCGACACAACTTGAGTGTTTTTTGGAATAATCTGTAGTCAGTGTTATCCTGTTCCAAAAAAGGAAATAAGAGAGCATAATAAATGAGAAAAAAGAAATTAAATAACTCTGTAAATGAGACAATATTTTCATAAAGACCAGTTAGCAAACTATAAAAATTTTCCAAGAAAACATCATTCTGTGAATTAGTGTTAAAGACAATATAAACAAAAATGACTAATACTAAGATTATTGTAAGTTTTAAACAGTGTCTGGTACTGAGGCAATTCAGTTCAATAAATATTGGTTGTCATGTCACCATAAGTATACTACACAGTACAATCCAAAGAACTTTAAATTAGTGCTAGAAAATTAACTCAAATAAATTAGTCTTTAATTTTCAGAATTACTTTCATACAATAGCATATCTCAGCTTTAATGCTAACTGATTACTGACTATGGTTGATTCCCAACAACACAGGAAAATCTTAACTAAACCCAATTATAAAGAATCAGATAATCAACTAATGGAATATTAACCTTTATTATAAACATCTGAAAAAAGTCAATTTTCCCAGGGCCAACTCTGTGGCGTAGCAGGTAAAGCCACCACCTGATGGATGTAGTGCTGGCATCCCATATGGGAACCGGTTCAAGTCCCAGCTGCTACACTTCTCATCCAGCTCTCTGATATGGCCCGGGAAAGCAGTAAAAGCTGGCCCAAGTCCTTGGGCCCCTGCACCTGCACGGGAGACCCAAAAGAAGCTCCTGACTCCTGGCTTCGGATTGGCTCAGCTCTGGCCAAGGGGCCATCTGGGGAATGAACCAGCGGATGGCATATTTCTCTTTCCCTCTGCCTCTGCCTCTCTGAAACTCTGCCTTTCAAATCAATAAATAAATTTTAAAAGAAAAGTCAATTTTCCTTAGGAGAAATAGAATATTAGAAAATTTAATTTTCTTTCATCATCATGAACTCTCTTATATACTGCTATGCAAGTGTAGGAGAGTGAAGATGAATCTATGCTCACTTCATAACACGTTGTTCAGCAGAGATCTCAGATCACCATAAATGTGCCCTGACTTCATGACTGGTTACCCACTTGCACTCTCATGAGCCAACTCCCCAGCCCTCTCGAGATCACAGTATTCTATAATTGCCTACTTATTTGTCTCCAGAAATAAATTCTCTCAGGAGTTGCTGAGGGCAGAGAATGTGACTTCGCACCCAGTATATTTCTGCCACACAAGAAAACATTCTGGAAATACTGGCTAAATGAGTGATTGAACCACACATAAGTTATTATCAATTTGCTTAAATTTCTTCTTCACCCACTCAAGGAGAAATTATACAAGATTTGGCTGAACATTCTAGTTTCACTTCACTACTAAATAGTATACCACTAATCAAATCTAGAGAGCTCTTATTTTGATGTTTTCAAAAATCAAGTAAATAACACAAATCAGCAACAGTCTTATCTCAATTCACTCAACTGTTTGCTTCCAAGAAAGACCATTTTCCCATTCTTCTTCCTTTCAACAATTAAGTCACTGAACAATTCTAAATGTAGTACACAATAAAGCTAAGCAAGGGAACCAATGTAATGGTACATGCTTATTTTCTGAAAAACAAATTTCTAGCAGTATTACATAAACAAAGGAAGGAATTACAGTAGAAACTGTATCTATGGGTCCTACAATAAATTCCCACACATCATTACAGAAACTGTATCAATAGTGGCTAAAAAATACTGTGTTATCAAGTCTAACAGTCTCTTTCTGAAGAGCTCTCAAAGAATAAATACCAATGTCTGAAGTTCTTATGGGGTAAACTGTGTCCCCTTCCCAAAAAATATGTTTAAGTTGTAATCTCAATACTTCAGAATATGGCCTTAATTTGGAGATATGTTCGTGGTACACATTAGCTAAGATAGGGTCATACTGAAAAAAACTATGTCCTGTTTCCAATGTGACTGGTGTTCTTATAAAAAGACGATGTGAAGACACACAGAAAGAATACATTGTGATATGGAGGCAGACTGGAGTTATGTAGCTGCAAACTGAAGAACGCCAAGGATTGCCAGTGACACCAGAAACTAGGAAAAAGGCATGAAATAGATTATCTACAACCACATAAGAAAACTGCCCTGTTGACAAATTCCAGACTTCCTGCCTATAAAACTGTGAAAGATTAAATTTCTCTTCTTTGAAGCCACCAGTTTATGGTAATTTATGGTAACTCCAGAAAACTAATACAGAGATTGATCCATTCATATGCTCCATGAATACCATACTACTAATTAAATCTGCTGGTTGTATTTGGACATTTCTGGAAGCTAGGTGCTATGTTTTAAATGATGGTATTCCTCCAAAATTCATACATTGGAACCTAATATCTAAAGTGACAGAATTAAAAGGTGAGGCATTTTAAACCTGAGAACCTCCACCCGATACACATCCTTAGGAGATGCCTTGCCCTTCCTGTCCTAAGGACATGGCAAGAAGGTTCCATTTTTGAAGCAGAGAGCAAGTCTTCACTATACAGTGAACCAACTGGCACCTTGATCTGGGACTTCCCAGCCACTAGAACCATGAGAAAGAAATTCCTATTATTTATAAATTACTCAGTATTTTGTTATAGCAGCCCAAACAGATTAAGAACACAAGATAAAAACTGCTTGAAACACTTTTAAATGTTTTAACTTCTAAATTAATATCAGTAGATCAGTAATCAACAGCAGATGGTGTTGCTGATCATAATTTAGTTAAGAATGGAGAAAGTATGCAGCCCATCTGAGAGCTCTATTTCAGGCAATGAACAGTGAGTACAGGTAGTCACATTTATCAGTCATAAATTTGCATAAATGTTAGGTAAACATGAGAATTTGCTTGGAAATTAGAATTTGCCAAGTAAATTCTGATTTTCATATACAAGCAGTTTACATAAACTATATTAACATGCTATTTTTGGTAAAGATTTGTTTATTTGAAAGGTACAGAGACAGAGAGTGAGCATCTTACATCTACTGGTTTACTCCCCTAATGACTGGAAACCAGTCAGAAGACCAGAATTCAACCTGGGTCTAAAACTTGAGAGGCAGGGGATCAAGTACTTAGGCCATCATCCACTGCCTTACCAAGCACAGGAGCAGGAAGCTGGATCAAAGGCAGAGCATCCAGGACTCAAATCGGCATTCTGATATGAGACGCTGGTACTGCAAGTGGAGCTTAACCCATTGTGCCACAATGCTGGCTCCCTTATATATATAGGGGGGAGGGAGGGAGGCAGGGAAGATTTTACTTATTTGAGAAGTAGACAGTATGGACAGTGAGAGGAAGAGACAGAGAGAAAGGTCTTCCATCCACTGGTTCACTCCCCAAATGGCTGCAATGGCTGGGCCGGGCTGATCTGAAGCCAGGAGCCAGGAACTCCTTCCAGGTCTTCAATGCAGGTGCAGGTGCAGCTGCTTGGGCCATCTTCCACTGCTTTCCTAGGCCATAGGAGAGAGCTGGATTGGAAGAGGAGCAGTGGGGACTCGAACTGGTGGCCATATGGGATTCCAGTGCCACAGGCGGAGGATAAACCTACTGCGTTAACAGCCCCTGGCCCCCCCCCCCCCCCCCCGCAAATATATTCTAGGTACAAATGGCCACCGTGGCTAGGAAATCCCCTGACTCTTGCCTGAATCTACATTCTACACCTTTGCTTGGGCTTTCCACATCTCGCTCCAGGTCAGAAATTCTCATTCTCATTCTCTCTCTTTATTTACTTGAAAGTCAGAGTTACAGAGAGAGGGACAGACAGCGTAGAGCTGGTCACTCTCCAAATGGCCAAAATGTCAGAGCTGGGCCAGGCTGAAGCCAGGAGCCAGGAGCTCCCTCCAGTTCCCTCAATGGGTACCCAGGGCCTAAGTACTTGGGCCATCTTCCACTGCTTTCCCAGGCATATCAGCAGGGAGCTGGATCAGAAGTGGAACAGCCAGTACTTGAACCATGCCTGCAGGAGGCAGCTTAACCAGCTACAACACAACATTGGCCTCTCTGTCTAATCTTATTCTCCAAGGACTAGCTGGGGAGTCTGTGGTATCAAGATAACAAAGAAAGAAACTGGAAAAGGAGAAAGTTGGAGTTGAAGATATGTTTGTACAGAATAAAGGTGGAAAAGGGAACAACTTTCCCAACTAAATAACTTCCTTTCAGCTAGGTGAGAATCAGAAAAGGTACATGAAGGAGTGAGGATGAAACAAAGGAAAAACAAAAGATAAAATAGGCAAGAGAAAAAGAAAAGAGAGGGAGAAACAAGAACAAGGTGAGCCTTTCCTAAAGCTACTCCTTACTTTCTTCTTACTACCTTCAGAACCCAGTTTCAAATTTCTACCC
Organism: Oryctolagus cuniculus; assembly: GCF_964237555.1. Classification (NCBI taxonomy): domain Eukaryota; kingdom Metazoa; phylum Chordata; class Mammalia; order Lagomorpha; family Leporidae; genus Oryctolagus; species Oryctolagus cuniculus. The sequence goes on along the minus strand of NC_091438.1, from coordinate 27,669,172 downwards.
TTCCTGTAACGTCTGTCCTTCCAAATCATCCCTGCTCCATGAACTTTTATTGGTTTTAGGACTTGGATGAATTCCTATACCTCCTCCACTACCACAGCTACAGGAAGCACATATATAAAGGAATTCCCTGAATCAATTTGTTTGTCTACAGCAGAGGAACTGTGTTAATAAAACAGCTATTCTAGGAAGAAAGATTCAATTCATCTTCCAATTATATGAAGGTATTTCTAAAGTTCATGAAAAATTGAATTAAAAGACAAGTTTCTTTTGGTGCCAAAAAATTCAAATTCCATGCATGTATAGTTTTTTCACAATAGGCATTTTCCACATATTAGGAAAAATAAATTTTCTGCATTCAAAAACAATTTGGTACCAAAATAAGCTCATACATATAATTCCATTTTCCATGAACATTCTGAAATATCATTACATAACTGTTAGGTCCTAGATACTGTTAATCTTATATGTTACAGAGCTAGCGCTGTGGCATAGTGGGTAAAGTCGCAGCTTATAGTGCAGGCATCCCATACCTGTGCCAGTTTGCATCCTGGCTGCTCTACTTCCGATCCAGCTCCCTGCTAAAGTACATGGGAAAGCAGTGGAAGATGGCCCAAGTGCTTGCCCCTTCACCCACATGGGAGACCCCAAAGAAACTCCTGGCTTTTGGTATCAGATCAGCCCAGCTCCAGCAGTTGTGGCCACTTGGGGAGTGAACCAGCAGATGGAATATCTTTCTCTCTGTCTCTGCCTCTCTGTAATTCTGCCTTTCAAATAAATAAATAAATCTTTAAAAAAAATCCTGTATTTTAGGGCTATTATGAATTAAATAACATTATAGGGTATGTCTGAGAACAAGGAACCATGTATAGCATTATTATCAGAAAAGAACCATAATCTCCAATTATCATACTACATATCCTTAACACACAATTTCACAAATCAATTCAATAATATAACAATTTTAAAAGGCACACAAATATACACCTCGCACTTGTAGCACTCAAGACTGTAATGCACTGGTAAAGAAAAGACAGAAACTGTGGCTACATCAAGAATACCCTAAATAAATATAGGACAAAGGAATTAGAATTCTGTCCTAGGACAGAAAAGAATGAAAAGATCTGAGAATTGAGCATGCCTGTAGCAACCAGTTAGTATATATAGGAACGGCTGGTACACCCCAGAGATGATGAAAGTCTAATGCAGTGTTCTGGGAAAAAAGTAATAATGGAATGTAAATAATCCCACAGATTAAAAATAGTGAAACAAATGTACTTTTTTTAGGTAGACTGATGTATATATTCAGACTGATGTATGTATTCAAATGAGACTTCAGCAACTACCAAAGAAATTAAGAACTACCATCAGACCATATTTTACCTGTGTATCTGCTTGTGTCATCTGCTCAGCTAACTGTAAGCAAGAATGGAAGGAGAAAAGAATGTCGTCACACAAGCTGGTAATTATATCTTTGTGTTTCAATTGGCTCTTTAAAACCGACTGGTGTTTAAGGCTCTGTCTAAATGAATAAAAAGAAAAAAATACAATCACCACATAAAGCAATTTAGGACTGTAGAAAATCTACTTTATAGGACGTTAAAAAAATCACAATGCATTATATACATTCATTAGATGTGTTATAATTAAGATGTATCAATTTTACTTCTGATGCGGTTTTATTTAAGTAAATTGTTTTTATTTCTATGCATAAAATATTAACTGATCTCTATGTGCCAGAAACATTAAAACCTGGGGATAAATAAATAAATCAAATAGACATAATCGCTGTCCTGCCTCCATGGATCCTGTGGTCTAGCACATCAAAGCATTGTAAGAACAATTAATTAATTATAGTTGCGATAAATCTTACAAATGGAAAAGCTTAAAGTGCTATTCAAAGACCTAATCTAACTTATTCTCAGGGTAAGAACAGCAAGGAATGCTATCATGAAGATCTAAGACTTAAGCCGAGAAATGAAAGATAAACAGGAGTTAGCAAGGTGCACAATAAGAGACAGCAGCACTCCAGGCAGAGTAGAAAGGCCCAGAGACAGGAAGACTTGGTCAATCTGAACAACAGTATGAGAGCAGTATGAGAAGGGCTGGGGAATGAGGCAGGGTCCAGAGAGAATTAAATCATTACACTTAGTAAAATGGGCAGATTTTAAGCAGCAGAAAGACTTTTTGGGTAAGTTTTATTATTAAAAAAAAGTTTTACAGTACATAATTCTCCATGAACAAGATTAAGTTGCCCCAAGGGGCAGGAGAACAGACACAGACACAACCTGGTGGGTCAAGGCAGCGCAAAACTCCAGTCCCAAAAAAGAGTGGAAGATTCTTATTGATGAGTATGATGTGACTATTCATTAAGCTCTCACTGGTGCCATGCCTAATTCTAAGCACTTCACAATAATACTATCAAGATAGTTCTACTATTAGTACTTTTGTTTTCAGCTGATTAAAAATAAGACTCAGAGAAATGAATCAGTTATCCAACAGTTCAGCAGTAAATAAACTTCAGGAGGATTCAAGCACGTGCAGTACAGGACACTCTCAGCCACTGCACGATTGCGTATTGGCAACTGAATGACCTGGTGATGCAAGAACAGCACCTAAGACCTGAGAGTATTACAGTGACCTTTAATGTTTTATGCATGTGTACAAAGTAGAAGTTCTTAACCATTTTTACATTTCAACCGTATCTCCTCCCACCTCGAAGAATCTGAAGAATGTTACAGCACTCTCCCTAGGAACCCCTCATAATGGCCGAATTTCAGAGAGTTAAAATTACTTTACAAGTGGAATTAAACTTGAACAATTCAAACATATGTCATACAGAGTTTAGAATCAGCACTAATTATAGTTATTAAGCTACCTAAGTCTAGAACTAGGACAGAATGGCAGCAGGCAAATGGTTGAGATCTAGTGTGGTGCCTAGCCCATTATTTCAGAATTACCAGCTAACTAGCAAGACTTTTTTAAGCAGCAGAGACCCAATTTAGCTTTGGATCTACAACTATCTGGATACCAGACAGTCAATAAACATCAAACATATCTACACAAAAGTCTTTAAATGCAATCTAAGAAATCTTACGAATAATTAAGTAACTTACTTAATTATAAACTTCCAAGTGTTGGCATGAAATGCATGATCCATACTGGAAATAACAGAGCAGATATCCAATAATGAATGAATAACTACAAAGAAAGATAACAGAACTCTGAGGACATTCAAATGTCACATACAGTGAGTCCTCCTATATTTAGCATACTTATTTTCATTTTATTTGGAAGGCAGAAAGAGAAAGGAAGAAATCTTGAATCAGTTGGTTCATTCTCCAAATCCTGCAGTAGCCAGGGTCGGGGCCAGGTCAAAGTCAAGAGCTAAGAATTCAATCTGGATCTTCTACCTGGGACCTGAGTACTTAAGCCTTAGCATTTACTGCTTCCTAGGATGTACATTAGCAGAAAGCTGGAACTCAGAGCAGAGCCTGGACACAAACCCTGACACTCTGATACAGAACACAGGAGTCCCAGTGTTGTAACTAGTGCAGCAAACACTTGCCCTCTCCTATACTTAAAAGTATCTATTGAACATTTCAACATATTAAGATAGGTGATGCAATTTGAAAATAACTGTGTCAAAACAATTATTGAAAATGTTACATTTTTGATTTAAGGTTTTTATCAACTCAACTTGATGTGTACACCTGTCCTATGACCTAAAGAGAACTAAAATTATTCAGTGGGATCAAAGGTTTACTCTATTATAACCAAAATATTTTATAGACCCCATTTTAATTCAAAATGAAAAAATAAACTTCTAAGGAAAGAAAACCCAACAGAGAATTAAAGCAAATTTACACAGTATTTAGTGTTACACCCAGTATTTTACTTTGCCCATAGCAGATCATTTGTAAAACTGGTCATAATAACTGTCCTTTCCGTGTTTATTCCTCTTGACTCTGGGCTTTGCCTCATGGTTTGCTTTGGCCAAGCAAAAAAATAATAAAAGTGAGGCAAGCAATTAAAAGTGTTTGCATTTAGATAACTTGCCCTTTTTTTTTTTTTTTTTTTTTTGACAGGCAGAGTGGACAGTGAGAGAGAAACAGAGAGAAAGGTCTTCCTTTGTAGTTGGTTCACCCTCCAATGGCTGCCGCGGCTGGTGCGCTGCGGCCTGCGCACCGCGCTGATCTGATGGCAGGAGCCAGGTGCTTCTCCTGGTCTCCCATGCGGGTGCAGGGCCCAAGCACTTGGGCCATCCTCCACTGCACTCCCGGGCCACAGCAGAGAGCTGGCCTGGAAGAGGGGCAAGCGGGACAAAATCTGGCGCCCCGACCAGGACTAGAATCCGGGGTGCCGGCACTGCAGGTGGAGGATTATTAGCCTATTGAGCCGTGGCACCAGCCTGATAACTTGCCTTCTCTCACTGATCTTGGAAACACTGGGTCCACCATAAGGTGAGTGAGCTCAGGTTAGTCTTCAAGGTGATAAATTATTTTATCAGTACTTTTGCCTCTGCCAACAGCCAGATGAAAAGTGAAGTTAATGGCTACAAACCAACTGTACCATGATCTCTGCTGAGCCTAGTCTAAACTAGACTCACGAGTCATGAATAATTAAAATGTTGCTTTTAAGCCAACAGATTTTGGAGTGGTTATAGAGCAAAAGATACTTAATATACTGTAAAAACCAACCTATTCTTTTGATTTCGAAGTTCTGAAAGTAATCTTTGCTTTTGTACATTATTGTTTTTCAAACTCTGGGTCATAATCCATTAGTGAATGATGAAATGAATAAAGCTGGTTACAACCAGCCATTCGTTAAAAATACAACAATACAGAATGCATCACATGTAAAATGGGTATTGTTCCATTATAATAAATAAATGGGTTTGGGCTATATACATACACATGTATTTACACGAGGGATATTCAAAAAGTTCATGGAAATACACATAATGAAAACATTACGCATAATTTCAATTTTTGTAACAAAATAAATTTATCTTTAAATTTTATTTTGCCATGAATTTCCTGAAGTACCCTTGTATATATTCTGGGAAGGGATGTAAATTGCATTTCTTGCTAGAAATTATGGTTAAAAACATCTGAAAAGCTACTATCAGAATATGGACTTCAGAGTTAATCTCTGTTAATCATCATGGGGAAACTACCCAATGAATTTTATTAGTAATATGCAAATCTATACTAAAGCACCAAGAATCAATTTCACAAATTCTAACATTTAAAAAATTGGGGCCAGCAGCATGGTGCAGTGGGTTAAGCAACTGCCTGTAACGCCAGCATCCCCTAAGGGTGCCGGATGCATTCTCAATTGCGCCACTGCTGGTGCAGCTCCCTGCTAATGTGCCTGGGAAAGCAGTGCAAGGTGGCCCAAGTGGTTAGACCCTTGTACCTACATAGAAGACCTAGATGGAATTACTGGCTCTTGGCTCTGGCTTGGCCTAGCCCAAGCTGTTGCAGCCATTTGAGGAGTGAACAAGCATAGAAGATTCTCATTCTCTCTCTCTAACAGCCTTTTAAGTAAAATAAATAAATCTTTAAAAATAAAATTTAGAAGATTAAAAATGTATCCAGTTAGATTTAACTTATTTTTATACATATAATGAGTAAGATGTTACGGATCATTAGAAACAACGTTGGGTTCAATAACTGATACATGCCTTACAGTCACTGTACCTCCCATGTGAAGTGGTAAGTTCTCTTCACTCACCTACTACCATACTCAAAATATCGTCATTCTCATCCGCTGAAGGATCCATGTGAACCATGTCCAGAAGTTCCATCAGCTGCTTCTGAAGAGAATAGGCCTCTTTGAAAAGAGCTTGCAGAAGGTCTGAGACTAGGTGCAAACGCCCAGAATATACAGATTCACTATTCTGATCAAAAATAAACACAAATGAGAGAAAAAAAGAAATCAGAAAAAGCTCAAGTGTCAAATTCCTACCTCCTACCATCAGAGACTATAAATTTACTGTTTTGGACTAAATCACATATTCATTCAACAAATGGTTCATAAATATTCATTATATATGTAGTTTTCTTAAAGAGATGCAAGATACGTAAAATATGATTTCTGACTTTCATGATCTGGCAAATACAAAAAGGTCAAATGTGTGACATTTTAGCACTTTATCAGCAGAGAAGTATCAACTAACTAGTATCAAAACTGCCTATGCCCCACAAATTCTAGGCCCTTTTAAAAAAAAAAGATTTACTTGAAAGAGTGACAGAAAAGGAGAGGGAAACAGGGGGACTCCATCTGCAGTGACAGGGACCCAAGTACTTGGGCCATCACCTGCTCCTTCCAGGATGTGTCTGTGCAGGAAAGTAGATGGGAAAGAGGTGGGATTCAAACCAGGCACTCCAGTACGGGATAAGGCCATCCCAAGGAGTGGTTTAACCTGCTGCACCTCAATGCCTGCCCCAGGCCAGCTTTTGCACCTTAATGTTTCTTCAGGAATAAGAGATGGACTAAATAACTTCCCTTTATAATAAGAGGTCCCAGCACTTTGTCATCATTTATTCATCAATCACTGACAGAACGATTTCAGGATCTCTGACTCAACATAAATCCTTAACACTTTTTTCTTTATATAGCAGAAAAAGGATAAAACAAAAAAAAAAATTCAAAAGGACACTTTTGTGACTTCCTTATAAGCACTTTACTTAAAACAATTATTTAAGATATGCCCTTGTTCTATGGAGAAGTTTCTTATGTATAATAATCTTATGTATACTCAGTCCCTTTGTTCATTAATTCTAGGCTACTTGAAGTATACTTAGACCCATTACTCACCTTACAATGTACAAATGTACTTTTGATTACATGGAGGACTGAGAAGGGGAGACTATGAATATTTTCTAAAATGATGGATTCCTGTGAGGCACAAACATGCTGAACACATCCTGTAAGAGCTCCTAAGACTTGTACCATTATCTGGAAATAAAGAAAGAAGTTTCATTCAAAATTTGTGTGTGTGTGTGTGTGTGTGCGCGTGTGCACACTAAAAAGGTATCAGAGAGTATGCTGGGTGCTAGCAACACAGTAGTGAAGTTCAGTCTATCAGAACTACAAATACTGAACTGACTACTGATCAACTGGAATCGTAGTAGGTTCCTTAGTAGGTACACAGTAGGTGTTCTATACATATACTTTGAAATTGAAGTTGATGATCTTATTGTAAGCTGTCTTATTCAAGTTGTACTAAATTGTATAAAAATTCAGAAATTGTATAAAATTCAGAATTTATGTTTCTGTATTCTTATCTTCAGTTCTAAATATTTAATTTCACCATTAGGCAATTACATAAAGGATACAGAGCTAATCAATGTCAATATTAAAATACTCATACTCCAAGCTCCCCCTCTCTTAATTTCTAATACATTTTATTTACCTGTAAAATATTCCTTAGAGTGGTCTGGATTTCCAAATTCTGGCTTGATAATTCTTTGGCTTGACTGGTTAAGTCATTAATCATCTCATCAAATAATTTTACAGTCTGTGAAAACAAATCAGGTTATAAATAAGAATAGAGATGCAAAGACATGTCTTCAAAAAGAAAAAAAAAAAAGAATTGGATAGGGGCAGAGTTTGGCTCAGTGCCTTACGTCCCCTCTTGGGATACCCACATCTCATATCAAAACAAAATGCCTGGTTTGAGGACCAGCGCCGTGGCACAGCAGGCTAAGCCTCCGTCTGCACTGCCAGCATCCCATATGAGTGCAGGTTCAAGTCCTGGCTGCTCTTCTTCCAATCCAGCTCTCTGCTTATGGCCTGGAATGCAGTAAAAGATGAACCAAGTGTTTGGGACCCTGCATCCACGTGAGAAACCTGGAAGAAGCTCCTGGCTCCTGGCTCCTGGCTTCAGATTGGCCCTGCTCTGCCCGTTGTAGCCATCTGGCGAGTGAACCAGAGGATGGAAGACCTTTCTGTCTCTCCCTCTGTCTGTTACTCTCTATCTCCCTCACAAATAAATAAGTATTAAAAAAAAAAAAAAAAAAAAAGGGCCTGGTTTCTGTCCCAGCTCTCTTGCCTCTGATCCAGCTTCCTGCTAATGTGCATCCTGGGAGGAAGCAGATGATGGCTGAAGTCACTTGAGTCTCTGCCACCCACTTCAAGGACCCAGATGGAGTTCCAGGCTCCTGGCTTCAACATGGCCCAGCCCCAGCTGTTGCAGACACTGAGAAGTGAACCAGCAAATGGGACATCTCTTTGTATGTGTCTGTCTCTTTCTGCCTTTCAAATAAAATGAAAATAAAATTGGATGGGATATTATTTAACTTAACAAATACACTTATTGAACCTAATTAAAAAAGAAAACCCAAAAGGTATTTCTGCAATGTAATACTTTTTTCAAAAAGCTTCAGACAGAAATTGATTTATTTCCCATTTCTGTGGTATGAATCTATTTAAAAACATCAATGAAAAAAATCACTCAAAGCTCAATTATAAGGTATGCAACAAATGTAAATACTCTTTCCACCACAAATATTGACTTCCTACTGACCAATCAACATTCACAATTTTGGTGGTGGTAATGAATTTATCCTAAAATCACTTTCTCACTATTCACTTATCTTCTAACCTGCTCTTGTTTTTCTAGATGAGAGGTCCAACATGTGCCCTGACAACTAAGATTTTGCTCCTGGTAAATTAGCCACCCTAAGATTTTTAACACTCAGATCATTCAAAAACAATTTAACATTGCATGAATAACAATACAATCAACATCACAATATAAAGAGGATATTGTTTCCAATAGGTGTGTTACTGTTCGGCATTCTGTTTCCATCTATATGATAGCTGGGCCTCTGTGTAGTGGTCAAGAACAAATTCTAGAGACAAGGAAGATGGCAGAATAGGGAGAGAGCTTCTACTGTAGTCTAGGGGAAGATAGTTAAAAAAAAAAAATGCAGAAAGTGCCATCTCAGGAAAGTTAGGGAGAAAATGGCACAGAAAACTCCATGCAAACTTGAGTGACACTGTGGATCCACGAGGAGGGTGTGGATTATGTACAACTCAGGACCCCAGCAGCCGAGAGCCTCAGCACCAGCTTTGGAGTGAGGTGGGACCAGACTGCAGTAGCCCAAGCCACTAGTGATAAAGCTGCAGGAATAGCCTGGTGTGAGTCTGGCTTGGAGCCCTGTAAGAGATAGTGTACACCACATTCCTAAAGTTGTGTTTATGAAATTTATATTCCTTAAATAAAAGGTTTCTGTGGGGAAAAAAAGAAGAAATAATTTTTTTTAAAGATTTATTTTCTTTATTTGAGAGAGTTACAGAGAGAGGTAGAGAGAGAGGGAAGAGGTCTTCCATCCACTGGTTCACTCCCCAGATGGCTGCAACGGCCTGAGCTGTGCCGATCCGAAGCCAGAAACCAGGAGCTTCTTCCGGGTCTGCCACGTGGGTGCAGGGGCCCAAGGACTTGGGCCATCTTCTACCGCTATCCCAGGCCATAGCAGAGAGCTGGATCAGAAGAGGAGCAGCCAGGACTAGAACCAGCGCCCATATGGGATGCCGGTGCTTCAGGCTAGGGCTTTAACCCACTGTGCCACAGCGCCGGCCCCAAGAAGAAATAATTCTAAGAAGTTTTTTTAGACAGAGGATATTCAAGTGACTGTGAGTAAAAGGAATTTGGATAATCACTGACTAGCTTTAAATACAAGAATACATAAAATTAACCATAATTTAAACTCAATTAGTGGAGAATACATGAAATATGAATCATATAATGATCACACTAACATATAGCATTTTCATTAGATCTACTATTTAATACTCATATTTCAAGTATTTTGGCATATTAGAAAAACAGAGCCACAATTAAGAATAGTTTACCTAAAACAGACTAGATTTTAGTAACTTTATAATATCTAGAATAAGACAATAATAATACTATACCTTTGGTAATACTTGCGAAAAAAAAGTCTGTTCCAATGTCAGGTGGTCCACATGAGGCAAAAACATTTTTACAATAACTTTCAAAATTTCTATGAAGGAAAACAGTAATATAGTCTATAAAAATAATAAATCACATCAGCCAATACATCCATTATCCTTTACCCAGTGTGAGACTATGTCAAGTGCTAAGAATCTAAAGCTTTGTATAGTGTCAAAATGCCATAATGTACATAGAAAAACTAAGGATACATATTTGCTATGACTATTAAGTACAGATAGCAATAAATATCAATATCCACAATAGCAAATTAAAAAAAAGGGGGGAACAGGCACTGGGCATTTGGCCTATCATTTAAGACACTGGTTAAGATGCATGCATCCGGGGCCGGTACTGTGGCACAGTGGGTTAAAGCCTTGGCCTGATGCGCCGGCATCCCATATGGGCGTTGGTTCTAGTCCCGGCTCCTCCTCTTCTAATCCAGCTCTCTGCTATGGCCTGGAATAGCAGTGGAAGATGGCCCAAGTCCTTGGGTCCCTGCACCTGCATGGGAGACCTGGAAGAAGCTCCACGCTCCTGGCTTTGGATCAGCGCAGCTCTGGCCATTGTGGCCGTCTGGGGAGTGAACCAGTGGATGGAAGACCTCTCTCTGTAACTCTTTCAAATAAATAAAAATAAATCTTAAAAAAAAAAAGATGCATGCATCCCAGAGTGCCTGGCTTCAAATAAACAAACAAAAAATCAAAATAAACAGTGAATTAAGAAAAAAAACAAAAACAACTGGAACAAACCTAAAATTCCAGCAACTGAGGACCAGTAAACTGGATGTGGATACATCTATTGAATAGAATCAGCTATCATTAAAATTATCCTTTAAAACATGAAAAAGATGTTCACAATATACATATAGTTTCTAAAAGAGCATAATCCTTATTTGAATGTATAGAAACTTATATATACACAAAGGATGATGGGCCAGCAGGACTGTATTGAAATAAGATCAAACCATTTCCATCAAATAATTAACCATTTCAGATTTCAAATTTTGTAAAATGAACATGCATTAATTTTTATACTCAAATTTTAAAACCTGTTACCTAAGAAAATGAGACCCCAACAAACAACATACTCAAAATTATAAGCAAATAGTTCACAAAGCAAAATGTAAGTAGAATATACTAACTCAAAATATGCAATTTTCTGTAACTTTTTTCTATAAGTTTTTCTTAAATGACAGTGAACATTAACAAAGGCTGAAAGTTATGAAGGACAACAAATTCAGTTTCCAATAGGTCTACATTTGAACAACTAATACGTCCACATAAAGAACACTTTATTATTTATCCATAATGGAATATCAAACTTTAGGCACTGTAATTGAAAGGAATTTGATTATTTCAAGTAACTAAAAGTTAGAGTTTATAACATAGAAAATGATCACATTTTAAGGAAATACAAAACTACAAGGTCATATTCATTGAATTATGAGTGCCTTAGACCTTAATGACATTGAAGTATATCATACAATTAGAATAATTTTACTTACGAATATGTTCAATCCAATTATCAGAATGTTGACACATAGAGTAAAATAATTAAGGAAGACACTATCAAACCAGAATATTTACTACTAAGAATTAATTCACAAAATCACTTTCTTGAAATGAAAGCAAAGATCTTTAAGCAATTGAAATTAGACTCAAATTACGGGCTTAATTTTCCTTTGAAAAAATTCAATGTTTAGCAGGTAAACAAGCAGTATGGTGCAAATGAGGAACTACTTTCAAAACTGCTCAAGGATAAGTTTGCCTTTTCAAACCATGTGCAGTCATGAAACATTTCTGACAGATGATAAGCAATGGTCCAATAATCCATTGACTTCAGGTTTATATGACAGGAAACAAATTTCTCCATAGCATTTCAGCAGTATTTCATTTGTACCCATCTTCACGTCACTCAATACTTTCTTCTTTTCATGTTACTTCCATACCTATCTTAACCTTATCAGGCTGAAATTATACTTACAGCAGGGGCTAAGAAACATGTGGCAAATTACCTTATGTTCAATACAAAAGTTAGCAGTAATCATATTCTAAACTATATCATTGTACAGCATGGAGAATAACTGTTAGAAATACTTTACAAAATAAACATAAGAATTGGGGCCAACGCTGGCGTGCCGCAGGCTAAGCTGCCACCTGAGACACTGGAATCCCATACGAAGTGCTGGTTTCAGTCCCAGCTGCTCTGCTTGTGATCTAGCTCCCTGCTGATGCACCAGGGAGGGCAGCAGAGGATGGCTCAAATGCTTAGGCCTCTGCCATCCACATGGGAGACCTGTATGGAATTCTAGGCTCCGGACTTAAGCCTGGCCTATATCTACAGTTTTGACTATTTAGGAAGTCAACCAGCAGATGGAGGATCTCTGTCTCCTTTCTCTGTAACTCTGCCTTGTTTTTTTTTTTTTTTTTTTTTGTTGTTGTTGTTTTGTTTTGTTTTGACAGGCAGAGTGGACAGTGAGAGAGAGAGAGAGAAAGAAAGGTCTTCCTTTTCCGTTGGTTCACCCTCCAATGGCTGCTGCGGCCGGCGCACCGCGCTGATCCAAAGGCAGGAGCCAGGTGTTTCTCCTGGTCTCCCACGTGGGTGCAGGGACCAAGGACTTGAGCCATCCTCCACTGCACTCCCGGGCCACGGCTGAGAGCTGGACTGGAAGAGGAGCAACCGGGACAGAATCTGGCGCCCCAACAGGAACTAGAACCTGGGGTGCCGGCACCACAGGTGGAGGATTAGCCTATTGAGCCACGGCACCGGCCTAACTCTGCCTTTCAAATAAATCTTAAAAAAAAAAAAATGTAAGAATCATTAAAGAATATAAGGATCATTAAATAATACATCAACAAGAAAAATAAATACCCTTAACTATTACACTAATACAAAAATTGGTTCCTTTCTCAAATTGGTTCCTTACTTATTTTGTGTATATACTCATGTTACTACAGTAGCAACCAAAATGAGTCATCATAGTTAACACATCTGAGTTCAGTAGTATAGAATTTATCTTAAGGAAAAGCTTCAGTAAAGCTCAAAAAATTCCCACTATTCCAAAGTTAGTGTTGTTTATGTAGTCATGAAAGACTAGAAAATAAGTAACATGCAAGATATGAAAATAACTATGTTTGGAAGATGGATTGCAGATTTAATACAAACTTGCATTTGTTGAAAATGACAAATACTACCAAACTTAAAAAAAAATGCTTTCTACTGAGACTGCAAGCATTTTTAAAACATTAAATATTGTTAGCCCTCTCCTGAATGCTTACTATCTGCCAGGCACTGTTCTCAATGCTGAGGCTTAATCAGTGAACAAAACCAAGTTCCTACCTTTATGAACTTTATAGTACAGTGAGAAGTAGAAAATTAACAAAGCAAATAAAGATAATTTCTGGGCCAGGTTTTCTGAAGCAGTGGGTTAACCCACTGCCTGCAACATCAGCATCCCATATGAAAACTGGCTGGACTCTCTGCTGTGGCCAGGGAGTGCAGTGGAGGCTGGCCCAAGTGCTTGGGCCCTGCACCCCATGTGAGACCAGGAGAAGCACCTGGCTCCTGCCATCAGATCAGCGCGGTGCGCCGGCCGCAGTGCGCCGGCCACGGCGGCCATTGGAGGGTGAACCAACGGCAAAGGAAGACCTTCCTTTCTCTCTCTCTCACTGTCCAATCTGCCTGTCAAAAAATTTAAAAAAATAATAATAATAAAAAAAAGAAAAGAAAACTGGCTGGAGCCATGGCTGCTTCACTTCTGGTCCAGCTCCTTCCTAATGCGCCTGGGAAGGCAGTGGAAGATGGACCAAGTGCCTGGGCCCCTACACCCATGTGAGACATCCAAATGGAGTTCCTGGCCTCTGGCTTCTGTCTGACCATTGTGGTGGCCATCTAGGGAGTGAACCAGCAAACAAAAGTGTATGCACTCTAAGTGCCTTTCAACTAAATCTTAAGTGTAGTGGTAAAAGTGTAGTGGACTAAGGTTTCTGAAAAGGCCCCTCTGGGGAGGTAACATTGGAGCCAAGACCTGAATAATGAGATGGACAAAAAGCTAGAATAAGCTAAGCTGAGCACAAGATCCTGAGGCAGGAGAGCTTGATGTCAAAGTGTTTATGGAGAGAGTATAGTTAGCTACGTATGAGAGAAGGACAAAGCTTAGAGCAATTGGAGCCTTCGATATAAGTTTGGATTTTATCCCCAATTTGACAAGTCATCGGGGTTGGTTTAAAAAAAAGGAAGTCTTTTTCACTGAAAATTTTTTTGAAGGACAAATTACAGAAGGACCTAAGTAGAAACAAGCAAACCATTAACAGTACAGGTGATAGGAGTTTTGAACCAGATTGGTAGCAATGGGGATGGAGATAAGTGGACCGACTGAAGATATAATAATTCAGAGCAGAAACAACAGAACTTGCTGACTGGGTATGAGAGAAGATTCAGGGCTTTGGTTTGTGAAACTATTTACTCAGCTGAAGAAAACCGGAGTAAGAACAAGTTATGTCCCTTTGAGTACGTTAAAACGAGATGAAAATATTGCCTTTGCATTTAATGAAGTCCTTCTGTAAGCCTGAGGGGAAATGAAGTCCTTGTTCCTTATCGTTGTTCCCTAAAAACCCAACACCAGGCCTGATGCACATGTACAAACGCTTTTGAGTAGGATAGCTCTTCATTTCCAAGTCAAACTCCTTGAGGACAAATCCACATCTACACAATGACTTAAAAGAAGGGCTTTGGTACCATCTGGGATTTTTCTCACATCTGAGTGAATGGCTGCTATATGAAGGTAATATTTAGTTACTTTGGGCTTTAGCTGTGAAAATTTGTAGGGCCTGCACTGTGGGATAGTGGGTAAAGCTGCCGCCTGTAGTGCCTGCATCCCCATATGTGCCCCTGGTTCGAGTCCCGGCTGCTCCACTTCCCATTCAGCTCTCTGCTATGGCCTGGGAAAGCAGAAGATGGCCCAGGTCCTTGGGACCCTGCACCAACGTGGGAGACCCAGAAGAGCCTCCTGGCTCCAGGCTTCAGGTTGGTGCCATTGTGGTTATCTGAAGAGTGAACCAGCAGATGGAAGACCTCTCTCTCTCTGCCCAGCTGTAACTCTGCCTTTCAAATATGTCTTAAAAAATTATTTGTGCAGTGTTGAGACTTTATATTTTTTTTAATTTATTTATTTGAAAGACAGTTATAAAGAGAGGAGAAGCAGAGAGAGAGTCTTCCATCTGCTGATTCACTCCCCAATTGGCCACAAAGGCTGGAATTGTGCCCATCTGGAGTCAGGAGCTTCTTCCTGGTCTCCCACACAGGTGCAGGGGCCCAAGGACTTGGGCCATCTTCTACTGCTTTCCCAGGCCATAGCAGAGAGCCGGATTGGAAGTGGAGTACCCGGGTCTTGAACCGGCACCTATATGGGATGCAGGCCCCGATCATTTTATTTTTCTTACGAGTGTAATTTCATGTCATCGGTGACCTCAAAGACAAAAACAAAAACTAAAAACCTTTTCTCATGAGGGCCTAGGACTCCTGTCACATTTACAAGGGCATGAACCTACTAAGGAATGGTCTACAGCTGGACAACAGTCATTTAACAGCTCAAGGCCACAGGTGGACGCCAACAAGAAATGGAGCGGGTCTGCCTAACAGCAATACATGAAAAGGGGTCCGGGACAGGCGACGAAGGGGGAAACTACGTCCTTTAATTCTCACAGTCCTGAGGACGGGGTTATCCAAATTCATCAACCATCTGACAGATGATAAAAGCTCAGAGCATCTCTCCCGCCCTACTTCACAAAGCCAGAGCTGGCCATGCAGGTCGGGTCTGAGCCCTTGCAGCGCCCGCTGCCCACATGCAAAGGCATTTACATTTAGTTGCAAGCAAATCTGCACCGGCACGAAGGAATGGGAGACAACGCCAGAACCAGTTCACAACACATCTTGGAGCCCTACCAGAGCCCAAGCCAGAGGGCCGCGATCTCGGGGCCCACGGTTCTCACTCAACCCTCCTGGACCCACTCACCAAAATAGGGGTTCAGGCCGCAGCGAGGCAACACAGCCCGGCGGGGGAAGGGGTACGACGGGGCAGAGGACGGACTCGCGACCCGCCCGCGCCTCTCGCGGCGTGGAAATGACAAGCAAGGATATGAGGAGCCGGGGCAGAACGGACGGCAGCTCCCGGCGGCATAGTTCCTCCGGCCAGCCGCTTAACTCGTCCAAGGCGAGCGCGCCGGGCGAGACCGCGCGCTCCTGAGCCATGCTGCGCCCCACGGCGAAGCTTCAAACCGAGCCCGCCACAGCCCGCACCGGAAACGGCGCGGTCCCGGCAGGCCTTGCGGGCTCCCCGCGCCCTCCGAACCATAGAGAGGAAGCCGGCTGAGTTCCTCGTAGCTGGACAGAAAGCCGGGCTTGTCAGGCCCCCGGAGGACCCAACTCGCTGGTTTGCGGTTTCCGTGGAGAGGACGCGCTGTGTGACACGAGGGTTTTATTTTTTTGCCTGGTGAGCCCAGTACACGCCGGACAGCGAGAGTCCCCGGGTCTGCATTGCTGTAAACGGTACACTGAGTTGGGGGCGCTTCCGGGAGGTGAGGGCTGGAAGTCCCCAGGGCGCTGCCTTCGCTCCCGTGGGGAATGGAGATAGCGCATCTGGGGTTTGAGCTGAGCCCCAGCCCTCATAAGGGGTGGTTGCAGCCTTTTAACCGTGCGATCAAGGAAATAGAGATCCCATCTGCTTCAGGTGCGGTGCAGATCGACGCAAATCAATCAAATGTCTCGCACCGTGGGTAAAGATTCCCAAAAAGTTACTTCCTCAGACGGCTGCTGCAGTGCCCGTGTTTCGGAACTGTTGTACAGTTAAATGAATTCCTCCGAAATTACCCCCAGCGTTGCTGGTCCGGACTAAACGTTTCGTAATGAAGTAATTTGGATGAATCGCCTTGCGCCACAGCGCTCCTGTGCCGGCTCAGTTAGCACAATAAAGTCTTGAGCATCTAGTACTTGACACAGTAACAGACAGAAGTGTATATTTGGGCACAGACGGGACAGTTGAAAGACAGCCGGAGAGCGAGGCCGTCCGGTCTGAAAATCTCGGACTTGATGCCTGTTCTGGCCGTTGGTACTGCTGCTGTTCTTTCGTTTTTAGCGTTTGTTTTCCAACTTTGGAACCCGTAAGGTTTGCATGTTTTTGTTTTTACAAATCTCTGATTTCCACGCTCCTGCCCCCTCCCACACACAGCTGCTTTTTTTTTGTTTTTAGAAAAGGCAGCTGTGGGGCTGGGGGAGGAAGCGATTTAATGCTGCATTCTAGTGAGGTGTGACTTTGCTTTTATCATTCCCTTTCTTCCAGAACTAAGCTGAAAGAGACCAGCAATCTCCAAAAAGTCATCTGGAAACATCTCTGAATATTTGGAACAGTGTATAAGCAGATAAAGAGAAACTAACAAAAAAAGAAGTAAAATGAATAATTGAGGCAGGTTTCTGTGTGTCTCCACTTTCTATCTGGAAGTTGAAGAATCTTCCTTGGAATTTAAGGATTTTGTGTTTTTAAGAAGAGATGACCTTTCAATTTAATTTCGCTATAGAAGAACATCTGGAAAATGAATTAACACCCCCTGGAGTTGCAGCAGTAACTGTGGGTTCCTCAAAAAAGTTGTCGGTCTCAAAAAGTCAAAAGGAGAAACAGAAGGACTTGGCTCCGGCTCCCACGTGGGAACCTAAGTCAGTGGGGAACGCAGCTTCCTGTCAACACACAGACAACCTATGCAGTGCGACTGACAGTTCAAGGCTCTTGGAGCCACATGAAAAGCAGTGCTGCTTGAGAGTTGCCAAAGAGCATGTTATGCCCACAGATGTGAAGAAAGTGTTAGAAAATAAAGTCATAGACGCGGTACCAGGTCTCCAGAATGTCAGCCTGTCAGTAGTGAAGACCGCCTTGTTGAAGGAGAGCTGCTCTGGAGAAAACATAGTTTCGAAGAGCTTTTCTTGTCACTCTGATCTGATTACAGGTGTTTATGAAGGAGGCTTAAAAATCTGGGAATGTACCTATGACCTCCTGGCTTATTTCACAAAGGCCAAAGTAAAGTTTGCTGGCAAAAAAGTGTTGGATCTTGGCTGTGGATCAGGGTTGCTGGGTATAACTGCTTTCAAGAGAGGGGCCAAAGAAGTTCATTTTCAAGATTATAATGGGATGGTGATTGATGAAGTAACCTTACCTAATGTTGTGGCTAACTGCACTTTGGAAGGTGAAGAAAATGATGTAAAAGAGCCAGATGTGAAAAGAGGTAGGAATTCAAGAGTAGCAGAAGAGCTATGTAAATGCCGGTTCTTTTCTGGGGAGTGGTCTGAGTTCTGTAACCTTGTCCTGAGCAGTGAGGAACTCTTTGTAAAATATGACCTCATTCTCACTTCAGAAACCATTTACAATCCAGATTACTATAGTACTTTGCATCAAACATTCCTTAGACTGTTGGGAAAAAATGGACGGGTGCTTTTGGCCAGCAAAGCACATTATTTTGGTGTAGGTGGAGGTGTTCATCTGTTTCAGAAGTTTGTAGAAGAAAGGGATGTATTTGAAACTAGAACACTTGAAATCATTGATGAAGGACTAAAGAGGTTCCTAATTGAGTTGACTTTTAAGTTCCCTAATTAGTGTTCACTGGATGTCCTAAGTGAAATAAACAGATTGACAAAAACATGTTTTGAATATTTAATTCTGGTTTTTCTATTATTATTTTGTTGACGTTATGAATTTTTTTGTTTTGTTTATCCAAATAGGCCAGCTGTGTAGCAACCTTGTACTTACTGGGTAAGACTGAGGAAGTATCCCTAGGTGTTTGATGAACTTAGGAAATCATTGTAGTGAAGTTCTCTGTCTTCTTCCTTCATTGTTTGCCTTTTCTACCACCTTTTTTTTTTTTTTTAAGATTTATTTATTTATTTGAAAGAGTTACACAGAGAGAGGAGAGGCAGAGAGTGAGAGAGGTCTTCCATCTGATGGTTCACTCCTCAGGTGGCTGCAACGGCCGGAGCTGCACCCATCTGAAGCCAAGAGCCAGGAGCTTCTTCTGGATCTCCCACGTGGGTGCAGGGGCCCAAGGACTTGGGCCATCTTCTACTGCTTTCCCAGGCCACAGCAGAGAGCTGGATCGGAAGAGGAGCAGCCAGGACTAGAACCGGCACCCATTTGGGATGCCAGTGCTTCAGGCCAGGACGTTAACCCTCTGCTCCACAGCGCCGGCTCCTCTACCACCTTTGACATCATATAACATTATTCTCAGAAATCCTGCCATTCCCTTATCTCGTTTGTAAATTCTCCCTGAGTTCCTTGTTCACATGAAGTGCCTAGGCAGGTAACCATGCCATTAGTTGTAAGGCATACATGATATGTTCAGAACCACTAAATGGTTCTGAATCAAAATTGGCCTTGTGACCTGGGTCCTTCAAAAAGTTCATGGAAGATGGAATTAAAAATTGTTTTATTTTGTTGCAAAAAATTTTGAACTCCATACATATGAGTAGTCTGTAAAAGCATGGAAATTGTGTATTGTGGAAATACTATACATGAACTTCAAATTTTTGCACCAATATAAACTTTATTTTTAAAAAAAAAAAAATCGAGAGAGACAGAAAGTATATACCTGCTGAAGCTGAAGCTAAAGTTGTATTTTAAGTCTATTTTTCCATGTACTTTTTCAGGTATCCTTGAAGCTAGGAAGAAACTTTGATTTTGTTTTTCCTATTCATTTACATTGCATAATAAGGATTAGGATGCTGAGCAGTTGCATTCACATTGAGATGCAGAAACTGGAGTCAATTTCTCGTTTTTGTTGAAAAGGCAGAGACAGAGTGAGATCTCCCATCTGCTGGTTTACTCCCTAACTGCCTGCAACAGCCAGGGATGGACTAGGGCTGAGCCAGGAGCCAGGAACTGAATCCAGGTCTCCTAAGTAATCGAGCCAGCATCTACTGCCTCCCAGGATGCAAGCAGGAAGCTGGAACTGAAAGCAGAGCCAGGACTTGAACCCAGGCACTCTGATATTGGATGCAAGCATCCCAGCAACATCTAATCCCTGTGTGAAATGCTTACCCCTAAATTTTTTTTTAAGATTTATTTTATTTATTTGAAAGGCAGACTTACAGAGAAAGAGAGGAGAGATAGGTCTTCCATCTGCTGATTCGCTCCCCAAATAGCCACAATGGCTAGGGTTGGGCCAGGCGGAAGCCAGAAGCTTCTTCCAGGTCTCCAGAATGAGTGGCAGGGGCCCAAGCATCTTCCATTGTTTTCCCAGGTGCATTAGCAGGGAGCTGGATGGGAAGTGGAGCAGCTGGGACTTGAACCGGTGCCCATATGGGATGCTGATACTGCAGGCATTGGCTTTACACCACCCCCCCAAGACTTTTAATTCCATTTTTTCATGAACTCTTTGAAGTCTCCTTGTATATATAAGATAATGTGTTTTGGAGCCTTGGAATAAAGTTCAATTTATCCATCTGCAAAATAACTAATTTTTTATAACAGATTTATTTATTTGAAAGAGTTACAGAGAGGTCCTCCATCCACTGGTTCAATCCTCAGATGGCCACAATAGCCAGGGCTAGGCCAGGCCAAAACCAGGAGCTTCTTCCAGGTCACTCACATAAGTAAAAGGGGCCTAAGCACTTGGGCCATCTTCCACTGCTTTTCCCCAGGCCATTAGCAGGAAACTGGATCAGAAGTGGAGCAGTTACAATGCTGGCCTCAGTGCAAAACAGTTTATAACAGTGTATCCATGACAGAATAGTTTGAAGAATGAGAGCTAATTTTGAGCATTTATCATGGTTCTTATCACATGATTCCCATGTTTAAATGGACATTATTCTTTCCAAGAATTCATATAATTCTCAGGCACTCTGTTTTCTCAGCCAGATAGAAAGATCTGTTTACTTTTGTTTAAAATGGGGTTTGTGGAGGCTGGTGCTGTGGCATAGTGGGTAAAGCTGCCGCCTGTAGAGCGAGCATCTCATAAGGGTGCCAGTTTGAGTCCCAGCTGCTCTATTTCTAGTCCAGCTTCCTTGAGGGCTGGCGCTGTGGCTCACTTGGTTAATCCTCCGCCTGCGGCACCGGCATCCCATATGGGCGCCGGGTTCTAGTCCCAGTAGCTCCTCTTCCAGTCCAGCTCTCTGCTGTGGCCCGGGAGGGCAGTGGAGGATGGCCCTAGTGCTTGGGCCCCTGCACCCGCATGGGAGACCAGGAAGAAACACCTGGCTCCTGGCTTCAGGTCGGTGCGGCGCCAGCCTTAGTGGCCATTTAGGGAGTGAACCAACAGAAGGAAGACCTTTCTCTCTGTCTCTCTCTCTCTCACTAACTCTATATCTGTCAAATAAATAAAAAAAATTAAAATCCAGCTTCCTGCTGATGCACCTAGGAAAGCAGCAGAAGATAGCCCAAGTGCTTGAGCCACTGCAGCCACATGGGAGACCTGCAAGAAGCTCCTGGCTCCTGGCTCCAGCCCTGACTGCTGCAGTCACCTGGGGAGTGAACCGGCAGAGGAAAGCTCTCCCTGTCTCTGTGTCTCTCCCTCTCTCTGTCTCTAACTCAGCCTTTCAAGTAAATAAATAAAAAGGAGGAGGAGGAGGAGGAGGAGGAGGAGGGGGAGGAGGACCAGGAAGCTGTAAAGATTTCCCTGTGCCATAGAAGTGTCCTTTATTGCAGCCCAGATCATAACCTCTTTCCAACCTGGATGGTGGGGGGCAGCCACAATACACTCATAGCAACTAGCAATCTCTCACAGTTCCAATTTCTGCCTTTTTAAGAGATTAAAAGTGAACTCAGATAACCCTTCAAAGGAAGCTTGTCATCTACAGGGGAAATTCTAAGGGAAGTGCTTTTTTAGGATAAGGATTATTTCTCTGTTTGAAAAAAATGTAAAAATTACAACCACACTAAACAGCTTGGTAATATAAATATTACACAAAGAAACGGGAAATTTGGGCATTTTTCTACTCACAGAGAAGTATAATCGATATATGATCTGCAAAAATCTGATAAAGGGAAGCTGTAATTATCCTTTTCCATAGTGTTTACTTATGTGATAGGGAAAGTGCACGTGAAATCTTGTTTCGGCATTATGCGAGTGTATCTCAAGCCTTTACCATAGAGTCAGACTCGTGAAATCCAAATGCCTCAGTCACATGCTGCTGCTGGAGTGTGCAGCACCTTTATGCAAAGATAAAGCAGACTCCTGCCTCCAGGCAGGGTCAGCTCCGAGTTAGGGAGCACAGGGGAGCAGGGGAACGAGTTCTGTTTCAGCCCTCCTCATCTTATGTTAGAAGTCCCATGTGTTAATCCTACACATATCCACAGGGTTCAGACTGAAGATGTAGAAAACTGAGCCATAAACTGACCACCATCAGAACAACAAGGCACTCCCTGCAGATAAAGGAAGAGGGTGGTAAGAGATGGATTTTTTTCCTCCTCATGACGATCTGCTGCCTCTTTGTTGTGGGCATCCAGCGTGGCAAAATGCAATGAGGTTTTCATTATTTTGCTGCAGGTGAACACAAAGCAAATGTGTGCACTGGCGGCTGGAGCCACAGAAGGAAGTGTTCCATGCAGTGACAACTCAAGGTGGGTGCTGACGTCAGATGACTGCTGAAGCCTGTCCCTGTCACCCATCCAAGAGTCTTAGAAGTTCTTTCCTTGTCCTGGTTTCACTGCAGCAGCAGAACCGTTCTGAAAGCCTGCTAACACCTCCAGTCAGCCATACAGGATGGATGTAGCTCTAGCAATTATCTCCACTTTTCGGATCTCCAACAGGTACCCACGGAGCATTCAGCCAGCCTGATGCTGCACGGGAGAAATTGACATGTCTTGATACGTTGACCATAAGTTGCACACTGCAAAATTCAGAGAAAATTATTTAAAGAGTTCAGGTCTGGCGCTGTTACATAGTGGAAGTCCTTGGGCCCCTGCACCTGCATGGGAGACCTGGAAGAAGCTCCTGTTTCCTGGCTTAGGATAGGCACAGCTCCGGTCATTGTGGCCAACTGGGGAGTGAACCAGTGGATGGAAGGCCTCTCCTCTCTCCCTCTCTCTCTGACTCTCCTTTTCTCTTTGTGTAACTCTGACTTTCAAATAAATAAATCTTAAAAAAAAAAAAAAAAGAGTTCAATGGAAAGAAGCCATTATCCTCATTCTGTCATATCTGTTCAAAGCTTATCCAAATTCTTTCCATGTGGCTAAAAATGTCCTAGAACTCAAAATTCTGAATCTCTGCTATTCAAGGCTAAATAACCTCTAATGAATTTCTACAAATTGGAGTCTGAATATATTTTAAATTTATTGGGAGGCATTTTTTAGGGGAGAATATTTGTGGAAAGGTAGAACACAGCTTAGAAATTAAAAACACGTGTAGTCAGCCCATTGGCACACCACATTTTCATTAACTGATCTGAGCCAGATTTTTTATTATCCTTGCATTTCCACTCTCTTTGTGTTTTAAGAATCTTCAGTGAGAGACACATTTTCAGTGATTTGCTTTTCTTCCCTGTACTTTCCACAAATTGAATTCTGTTTCCTGCTTGCTTTGTTGTCTTTGAGTTTCTGCAGGTTATTACAACGAGAACCAAAATATTCTCTATTCTGTGGAAAAGTACCTCAGAGGAACATTTTCTGGGAAGGCTGGTGCAGATGTTTCTAATGCCCTGCATTTTAGTTCCTTTACTAGAGCATGCATTCAAACTTGAATTTTAAACTTTAAAACAACCACTGTCTTAACTTCATCACTGGATTTCATTTTTCCAAAGTGGGAAAAAGATCTTATTAGGTGACTTCCTCCAGCAATACTTCAGAAACTCTTCTGTCTTGTCTCCTAATGTAGCTCAACATAAAGGGAAATAATGTATTTAGAGTCAAAATCATTAAAGATTGTTATTTATGTGTTAATTTTAATTGGTTCGCTATCATTTATTACTGCCATATAAAGATTTTATTCAATTGCTTAAAATACATAAAGCCAAATATCTCAACCTGAATGTAAATTGTCTTATCTGTAATAAGAGACTTTGAGTAGGATATCTAGAGATATCCTAGATGGGCTGATTAGTCAACCATGTGCAAACATTCATATAAAGTTTTCTATTTTTCAGCAATATTTTAACAACAAGAATTGAGAGTCCCTCCTATCTGCTAGGTGCCAGTTCCTTTGGGTTTAACTTTCTGCAATATTTACAAATCAAATACAATTACAGGTCTCTACATTAAAGCCCAAATACTCTTTCTATCAAGAATTCACTTATTACTTACTGTGGATATAGAAGACAGTTTCTATGTTCAGTAATTTCTGTTAAAGAAACTTGTGACCTGTAAGGAAAATTTACTCTTGTGTTCTCCAGTGACTCACCACACCTCCAGCAATGCTCCATTTCTCCTGGCTCTTCTTTGAAAGCAGAGTGATGAACAGACAAGTGCCCAGGGACATTTGTGTTCTTTGTGCCCCTTTTACTGTGACTTATGCACTTCCTTTGTTAATCAAGAGATTTCACCAAATCTAACTTATGAAGGGTCAGAGATTAATTAGTGAGAAACAGAATGGTAGGTAACTGGCAGCTGTGAACTCAAGCCTCCCCAGAAGAAAAGTGTATTAAGGCAAAACAAACAAACAAACAAAAAGGGAGAGGAAAGAGATGAAAAATCACCTAGAGAGATCAACACAGAATTATATGAATTCAAATTTAGAATGGTAGAAAGTGCTGGCAGGGGTTGGCGCTGTGGCACAGAGGGTTAACGCCCTGGCCTGCAATGCCAGCATCCCATATGGGTGCCAGTTCTAGTCTCAGCTGCTCTACTTCCAATCCAGCTCTCTGCTACAGCCTGGGAAAGCAGTGGAAGATGGCCCAAGTCCTTGGGCCCCTGCACCTATGTGGGAGACCTGGAGGAAGCTCCTGGCTCCTGGCTTCAGATCAGTGCAGCTCTGGCCGTTGCAGCCATCTGGGGAGTGAACCATCGGATGGAAGACCTCTCTCTCTGCCTCTCCTCTCTCTGTGTAACTCTGACTTTCAAATAAATAAATCTTTAAAAAAAATAAAATAAAAAAGTGCTGACAGAGGAAAAGCCAGCCCTAGAAAGAAGGCTGGGCCATCAGGGAGTCAGAGGTTGCCTGGAAATAGCACAATAGTTGAACATTTAAACAAGTGACTGGGGGTGGAATTTTTGATCACACATGGGAGAACATACAAGCAAGGGGCAGGATTCACAAGAGCCCAGGGAGAAACAAGTACTTGATGATGGTCCAAGTAACCCTGTTTTGCCCATGGCATTGCATCCCAATTTGAGTTCTGTGTTGTAGACTAACACTGGTGAACTTTATACTCAGACTAATCTTCATCCCAATTTGCCTGAGACAGTCTTGGATCAAGTATGTTGTTCCAGTGTCCCTCCTGGCCTAACATTACAGCACTGTCAATAGTTTCTGGATCATGCTCAGCTTATTTAAACCAATCTGGAAGCACTAGCCTTAACCTTATACTTTTGTGAAGTGAGTCACAATAGAAAAAAAGAACACTCAATACATAAATATCAACTTCCAATAATGTCAGACACTAAGCTTGAAAATGGAAACTAAAATGAAAATGATAGTTTACATCTTATCTGTGCTTGTAGGGTGCTTCCGATCTGGCATAGAAATAGTAAGGCAGTTAGTGACTCTCTTGTGAGTACGTTGCACATACTGTGCAGGCTTCTCATAGGATTGTCTTTCTGAGCTGTGGAGGAGGACCATATCCGTGTAGTGGGGAGAACAAAGGAGAAAGCTGAAGGGGAAGAGGGTGGGTGGGTATTTTCCAGGAATAATCATCTGGTGATGACTTGGTAGATTTTCAGATGGAAATAGAACTTGCAAGTTTAATCAATGAGCTTGAAAATCTCACCTCTCTTCTTTAGACTTTGGACTTCACGAATGAGGAGAGTCTCTGATGGCAAGAGGGCATACGGCCTCTGTCACATGGTGGCAGGCCATGCAAGACTGTGGGCTGAAGAACAACCAAATCTCATAAGAGTGATTTTAACTGAACGCTCCCTTTCCTTTCCATTTAGAGCCTCCCTCCATTGCCAACCCCCAAGGTCAAAGGTTTTATTAGGGGAAATGACTAGTTTCCATACATATGGAACTGCCTAATTCCCTGTACACATATGGAAAGTACTCATTTATATATAAGGAAACAGCTGACATGAGGAACAAGAACAGAAATAATGACACAGATCCCTGTAATGTGCCTAGGAAGGCAGCAGAGGATGGCCCAATTGCTTGGAAGACCCAGATGGATTTTCAAGCTCCTGGCTTTGGCCTGGCCCGGACCTGGCTGTTGTGGCCATTTGGGAAGTGAGCTAGCGAATGCAGGGTCTCTTTCTATCTCTCCCTCTCTCTATGTAACTCTGCCTTTCAAATAAATAAATAAATAAATAAATCTTTACAAAAATTTGCAACTTTTAAAGGTGATCAACATTTAGATTGTTTGTGGTTTTGACTATTACTAAAAATTGCTTTCATAACTATTTATGAACTTGTTATAGGACATTTTATGAATATCGTATGTGTGTAGCTGGCTGAATTGTCTCCCACGCCAACCCAAGCAAAGTATGTAGAAACCCTAATCCCCCAAATCTCCAGTACTTCACAGTGTG
The DNA here is from genome assembly GCF_964237555.1 of Oryctolagus cuniculus. Lineage (NCBI taxonomy): Eukaryota > Metazoa > Chordata > Mammalia > Lagomorpha > Leporidae > Oryctolagus > Oryctolagus cuniculus. The sequence goes on along the minus strand of NC_091438.1, from coordinate 27,642,557 downwards.
ACTTTAATTGGAAATGGGCCTATTGTAGGCGCTACTAGTTAGAGTGAGGCCATGATGGAGTAGGGTGGGTCTCTTACCTGTTATTACTGAGGTGTTTATAAAAAGAAGGTCATGTGAAGAAACAAGAAAGGCTACCATGTGAAGATGGAGAATTTGAGTGATACATCCACAAGCCAGAGAATGCTAGCTTCCCAGCAAATCTGCAGACTCTAAGAAGAAGCAAGGAAGAATTCTACAGGTTTCAGAGGAAATATGGCTTTGCTAGCACCTTGATTTTGAACTTCCTGCCTCCAGAACTTTGAAAATTTGTTATAATCCACCTATATTACTGTGCTTTGTTAGTAGGTCTACTAACCTAACACATTGTGCATGTACTCATTTTGCTGTTTTATTGAAATGGATGGGTCGTAAGTATGCCTTTATTCAACTTTAGTTGTTGTGAAAATGTTTTCCAAAGTGATCATACTGTTTATATTCCAGCCTACAATGTATAAGACTTTGGTTTTCCACACATTTTTGACCCTAGATAATGTCAATTAAAGAAAAATTTAGTAAAAAAGAAAAAGAAAAGAAAGACAGTCATTGTTGGGTCTTTGCTAAGAAAGAAGAGATAGTCATTGTGGCCCAGGAGGGAAGAATTTTCAGAAGAGATAACATTTGTCCTCAGGATTAAATGTCATTGGATTTTCATCAGACCAATCAGAGAATCGGGTTGGAAGGGTGGAGAGATGAGCACTTAAAAGGCAGAGGGCTACTGAACTCTGGTCATGTTGATTAATTAATTCACTGAATATTTATTGAACATCTACCATCTGCCCAGAACATTTCGAGGTGCTGGGGTGGAGGTGGAGATTCTACATTTCTTTCTTTCTTTTTTATTTTTTAAAGATTTATTTATTTATTTATTTATTTGAAAGGCAGAGTTACAGAGAGGTAGAGACAGAGAGAGAGAGAGGTCTTCCATCTGCTGGTTCACTCCCCAGAGGGCCGCAATGGCCGGTGCTGTGCTCATCCAAAGCCAGGAGCCAGGAGCTTCTGGGTCTCTCACGTGGGTGCAGGGACCTAAGGACTTGGGCCATCTTCTACAGCTTTCCCAGGCCACAGCAGAGAGCTGGATCAGAAGTGGAGCAGCTGGGATGTGAACCAGCGCCCATATGGGATGCTGGCACTGCAGGTGGTGGCTTTACCTCAATACCATGTTGTTCTACAGGCACTTTTAGAAATACACATTCTTTTAAAGTAGTATAATATAGTTTAACACTTTTTTTTAAAGAAAATTTTTTAAAAGTGTAGTTCAGTCTTTTAAAAAGCTATCTGTACTTGAGGTTGAAGAAAAATGCTGCCCTTTTTGTCTGTTAGATAAAAAACTTTTGAGCTCAAATCCCTGGATTTTATTTATAACACATAATGATCAATCTGTAATATGTGTTTGCCCTTCACAAGGAAGTGGCTATGATGTCACTGAAGAAAAACCTAAGCTCGGATTGTATTCTTATCTTGGCCTGCAGATGGAATGACTGTACGCATAAAACTCTCAGGGCAAATAATGGGAAACTTCCAGGCCTGCATGATTTCTTGTGAGCATCTTCACCCTAGAACATCGTGACCTTCTGTTGTTTCTTAATCCCTACGCACACCTCAGAACCAGATCACAGAGCAAAGAATAGCAATCAAGACGGGGGTAGGTAATGCGGCATGTGGGAAAGGCCACTTACACGGTTAAGCTCTCTCTCTCAGTTTCCTCTTCAGTAAAAGGTTTGATAAGATTTGCTCTGCTTACCCCAATGAGTTAGAGAGTTCAACTGCACAATGTTGTTCATTAAAGTTGTGTATAAATTAAGCATATTAGTCTTATTTAAAACCACCATTCTTGTGTCATGGTTCCATTCTGTTTGCATATTTGACTAAAATAAGCCTTTTTAATGCTGTCATGCCAATATTTACTTAATTGTTTCTTTTGTTTTTCTCTCATCAACCAAGGTTGCCCCAACTTACCCTAAGGCTAATCCATCTCCCACATACACCAGATCATAGTTTTCATAGTGCCAATTTCATCTCCTTTCTCTTTGATTAAAATCTTTAACAGCTTCCCAATTTTAAAGACTGTGATCTCTAAGTGGGTGTGCTAACCAACTCATTGTAGCACAGAAAGAAAATGCTAGACTCTACATATTTGTATCAGTTTTTAAATTGAAAATATTAGAAAAAAATCTTGATTTACCTCCTATGGCATCAGATATATCATCAGGCTGGAACAAACTTCTAATACTATGTCAATGTAACTGTCTCTGTGTTCAGGGCCATAAGTATCATCCCTTTAGGGAAGAGAGCTCACGAAGTCTTCATAAAGAAGGGGTAGAAATTGGGTCTTTATGGGAGGCTTTTCGGGGGCAAGTTTGAGAAGGACTTGAACAGGTATACTGGTTACACCAAGGACAGCCTGCCCATAACAGATGGCTAGAGGAAGGTCCAAGTGCCCAAGCAAAGGCTCAATGTTCTGAAACTTTGCTACTTTACTCCTAAATTTTAATGGTCTCTCTATGGTCTCGAGGGTAAAATTCAAATCTCTTATCAAGACTCTTTATTTAGCCAAAGTTTCTATTCCCATCCTGTCTCAAGAACACTGCTATGACCGTTCTTCCAAAACAATCTCTATCTTTCATTATCAAAGATTACTCACCCCACAGACCCACCTGTGATTCCTTTTCCTCTTTGTTTCTTTCTTTTTTTTTTTTTTTAACATTTCTACTCTTCATTTGATGCCTACTATAAGCCCCATTTCCATGAATCCTACTAGAACCTCTTGAGAGGGAGTGTGTATAACCGTTTTAGCACTTAAATATAAAGCTTTACAGTCAGCACAACCATGCAACAAGTCATCCAAACTGGGAGACTTTTGAGAGGGAAAAGCAGCAGTGTTAATACTTAATTGTTACTGTCAGGACAACAGCTGTGGATCAGAACTGTTTGTGATAAAACCAGCCTAAATGATAACTTGTTATAAAGCTTATTACTTTTCCAGGGAGATTTTAAGGTCTTCAAGTCAGGACCATGTCTGAGACTGCTTCAGAAAGTTTGTGGGAAATAAAATTAAAAGGTAAGCTTGTTCAGGGCTGGCACTGTGGCACAGCACGTAAAGTTGCTGCCTGCAATTCAGGCACCCATATGGGTGCTGACTTGAATCCCAGCTGCTCCACTTCCAATCCAGCTCCCTGTTATGGCCTAGGAAATGCAGCTCCCTGCATCTGCGTGGGAGGGCTGGAAGAAGCTCCTGGCTCCTGACTCCTGGTTTCAGATCAGCTCAGCTCCAGCCATTGCTGCTATCTGGGGAGTGAACCAGTAGATTGGAGATCTCCCCCCCCCCCCCCCCGCCTCTGCCTCTCTGTATATTTTCATATAAATAAATAAATAAATATCTTTTTAAAAAAGAAAGTTTTTTTTAAAGGTAAGCTTATTCTGGTGTAAATACTCTTGAAATCCATGTATAGTTTTTTCATAATACACGTTTTCTGTGAACTTTTTGATGACACCTCATCTGCATGGATTTTCCCTGGAAATTCCAAGTAGAGCATGGGCCAGCACAGCGGTCACAATGAAGGTTCTCATAAGGCTAACAGATTCAGATAAATGCGATAGTGGTTCTGTGCGCAGTTACCTTCTGAGACACCCAGATTAGTCCACTGTGCCTTGGGTTGACTACTAAGTGCGCTTTTCATGGTCATTTCTGGGGAAATGTTTTCAAGCTCTAAACAGAGGAAGTCTGACCTTTTCTCCATGACGTTCCTTTATTGTTATTTCTGCTGAATCATGTTGCAGTCTCCTACTGGGCCCCAATCCTTTTCTGAAGGCCCCTTGCTCCTTGCCAGGTACCGACAGTGCTTTCAGTGGGCTCTGGTGGCCCTGGCACCTCTTAGGAAGCCCTACCATTCCCCACAGGGCACCTCCAGCCAGAGTAGCATGGAGTGGAGTTCCAAGAGGCAAAACCCCAATCCATTGCTAAAATAAGACTTTGGCATTTAAATGTCTGCATGAGTTTGGGGAGCCACATCAGAACATACAAAGCTTAAGTGAGGGTTGGTCTTAGAAACACAAGTGGTAACAAGTGCTGTATGTGGTCGGTGCAGGCATACATAAGGCTGTGCTACTTGTTGGAAGATCTCCTCTGATGGGTTCTGTGACTATGTTCTCAAGGAGACAGGAAAGAAGACTCTTGGTTAAGGGGTAGGGAAGATCACGGAGAACTGAGGAGTGATAGAATGGTATGGAGCAGTCACTAGGCGAGTGGAAAACGAATGGAGCTTGGGATGTGTGCAGTTGGCTGGCAGCAAGGAAGGACTCTCTTGGAAGAGTCATTACAAATTGAAAGGACAACGGTGAGCAAGGTTTTGCAGCGTTCCTCCTACTATGATCAGCAGCAGGTGTGAACACCCAGAGTAGGCAGAGGGGGATTTAAAGAGGGTTAGCCAGGAGACGTTAATGAGCCGAAGCTCAGCAAGTTATCTGTAGGACGACAGAAGAGAAGTATTCTCCCTGCAATATGTCCCCTCCCCAGTGTCGTGCTGGAGTCAAAAACTGCCAACTGATCCACAATTGTAACACTTGATAGCATGCCAGTGTTGTATGTGTTGCCTGAGGCAAAGGATTAGGGTAAACACACATGTATGGTGCCTCCAGCAATGCTAAAACAAGATCTAGTCAAGAAAGCACCTCATAAGAAATCATTTTACTCAAATTTCCACATATTAGTGCTCATGTCTTTTGTAATTTGCTAACTTGGATCAAGATGAAAAATTAGATTGGCTGCTGCTGGGGTGGATTTTTTTTTTTATGTCATGATTCAATGTTTTGTGCTTTCCGGTATTACAGAATTGTTGTTTCTTCAGCTTTGATTGTTGATGAGAATAGATAGAATATCTGCTCTCTGTGGTGTGGCCCTGAATATTTCCACACAAGAACCATCAACCACATTTACCACAATTCTATATGCAGGGTCCTTGGTGATAGAGAGTGCAAAATGCATCATTTCTGAGTCTGAAGACCTTTCTGAGTGGGCAATAAACATTCAAAGACTTTACCTAGGGGTCAGCACTGTGGCATAGTAGGTAAAGCCGCCTGCAGTGCCAGCATCCTAAATGGGTGCTGGTCGAGTCCTGGCTGCTCCACTTCTGATCAACTCTCCAATATGGCCTGGGAAAGCAGTAGATGGCCCAAGTCCTTGGGCCCCTGCACCTGCTTTGGAGACCCAGAAGAAGCGCCAGGCTCCTGGCTTTGGCTGTTGTAGCCATCTGGGGAGTGAACCAGAGGATGGAAGACTTCCTTCCTTCCTTCCTTCCTTCCTTCCTTCCTTCCTTCCTTCCTTCCTTCCTTTCTCTCTCTCTCTCTCTCTCTCTCTCTCTCTCTCTTTCTTTCTTTCTTTCTTTCTTTCTTTCTTTCTTTCTTTCTTTCTTTCTTTCTTTCTTTCTTTCTTTCTCTGCCTCTCTGTAACTCAGCCTTTCAAATAAATAATAATAAATAAATCTTTAAAAAATATTCTACCTAAAAGGCAAACAAGGAAGAAAATCAGGAGTTTGGAGAAAATGTTATGGTCTGTGTGGTTTGGCAGGCTTCATAGAGGTTGGTTTTGGGGTTTAGAAGTTGCTAAATTAGGGAAGTGAAGTGGTCTAGGAGAAAGTGTTGCCATAAAGAAGATCCAATAAGGAAAGGCTGAAGGTGCTCAATGGGAGGGAACACCTCAGCACTGTTCTTGAAGATAGCTGACTAAGGAGTTTTGCCTTTATCCGTGAAACAACTGAAAGCTGTTTAAAGGTTTTTAGCAATGAAGTGGTGGAGTGAAACTGACACTGAAGCCAAACTACAGAGAAGTCTGTTAGGGCAGGTTCTATTCTAAAGAGGGACTGGAAATAAAAGCTGTGTAATATTCTTTGCCTGACCATACAAGTTTCCAACCCCATCAATATGTTTTCAACATTTGATTCCAATTTTTTAGTATTAAAAATCATGTCACTATGTGCATTCTTGTGTGTCAACCTTTGCTCAAACTCTTAATACGGTGTTTTAATTAATAGGTCAGAGAATATAAATAGTTTTAACACTTCCAGTCTATATTGTCAAATTACCAGACAGAAAATTTTCACCAATTATGTGCCACACTTGGTGTGTGTAGATATTTTCTTTTTTCCTCACAGACAGTCATGGACTAGTATTCTTACATATTTTTGCTTATTTCTGTAAAAAAGTGCTATTTCCTGATTCAGTATTCCTTATTCAGTGTGTGGTTGAAGAAGCTGAACTTTGTCACATATACATATAGATAATTTGTAACTGCTTTTTCAGCACTTTACTTTTCTGTGGGCACCACTCCTGTTTCCTTACTATTTTATGAAAGCTCTTTACATATAGGTACATATATATGTATATCTGTCATATAGATATATATAACAAATATATTTGTTATTTTAGACTGTGTTAATGGAAATTCTTGCTATAAATGAATTTTTTAAATCAGTATTTAAAACTTTTCCTTTCTGGCAACATGGCAGTATATATATATATATATATATATTTAATATTTATTTGTTTATTGGACAGGTAGAGTTGTAAACATTGAGAGAGAGAGACAGAGAGAAGGTCTTCCTTCCATTGGTTCACCCCCCAGATGGCCGTTATGGCCAGCGCTGCGCTGATCCAAAGCCAGGAGCCAGGTGCTTCCTCCTGGTCTCCCTTGCGAGCGCAGGGCCCAAGGACTTGGGCCATCCTCCACTGCCTTCCCAGGCCACAGCATAGAGCTGGACTGGAAGAGGAGCAACCAGGACAGAACCCAGTGCCCATATGGATGCTGGCACCGAAGCAGAGGATTAACCAAGTGAGCCAAGGCGCCGGCCCCAACATGGCAGTATATTAAAAAGTTCCATCAAAATGTCATCACTCATAATGCATGTTTTTCTCAAGTGCATTGTAGCTTCCTTTTTAAGGAAATTAAATGTAATCTATGTGGAATTTATTTTAGAGTAAAATAAATGACATAGGGACCTATTTTTCCTGCTCCTTTCTAAAGGCTAACTTGTTGTCTTATTCCTAAGTAGGCCTGTCCTTTCTCTGCTGATTTGAATTTTATCATGTTTATCATCTTTATAAGACAAGTATAGTTATGGTCTTTCTATCCTGTTTCATTGCCTTGATACCTCTTGCTACACTCATATTAAATCCTTTTAAATTCAAAAAAGATCTGTTGGATTTATTTGAAAGGCCTGGAGACCCTGGGATGATGAGTAAGAGAGACTAGAGACAGACAAAGCTCTCATCTGCTGGTTTGCTCCCTAAATGCCCACAATGGCCTGGACTAAGCCAGGCTGAAGCCAGGAAACAGGTCTTCCAAGTGCATGGGTGGGACTCAACTATTTGAGTCATTGTTCTTCAGAGTACACGTTAGCAGAAAGCTGGAATTAGGTGTGGAACCAAGACTTGAACCCACACACTCTGATATGTAATGCAGCACTACAAGTGGTCGTGTCTTCATGCTATGGAAAACAAACACTGTCAATTTGTTTAATTTATGTACCTTTTTAATGAAATTTTTTATCTGACATACAATGCTCCCTTTATTTTCTTTCCTTTCCAAACCTTTCTTTGAGAGGTTGGTGGGGTGTTATTCACTCTCATACCTGCTTATTTTCCTCAGATATATTTTATAATCATTTTGACAATTTGCAAATAATTTTTGATGCTTTGTTTGATAGCAGGTTATTAAATGTATAGATGAATTTGATTAGAATTAGAACACCTAGAATGTTAAATATTCTGATCTGATGCCATGGTATAGCTTCCCATTTATCCAGGTTCTTTTTCTTCAGAGCTTTATTATGTTTTCCAGCTTCTTCACATATCCTATGAATTTCTTAAGTTATTTATATATCTCTTCTATGTTTTTTAATTGTTAAAGTTAATGCAATTTTCCCACTGTATTTTTAAACTAATAGTTTCTGGCAAATAGGAACACTATTTATTCTGGACATTTCCTTTTTCTTGTAGGCTTGTCTTTTCTTGGATTTGTGACCTTTCTTTTTCCTGGAAATACCCTGGCTCTCTCCTTGGAAGAAGCAGCTTGGGGTGGAACCAAGTCTGTGACTCTTGGTTCTGTACTTGGTAATTGCACAGCCTTAAGGCAATCAGTTAACCACTTCTGAACAACAGCGCCTTAATCTGTGAAGTGGGAATCTCAGGACTACCCTCATGTGACTCTGATATTTGGATTAAATGGAATAATAAGTTTTAGTCCCTAACATGACGTACATCACAGATGCTCAATGACCTTGTTGAATAAATATTGTCAACAGAGAAACAGAATCCCCTAAAAGTCAACTTGTGCCATTTTCCCCTTGTAGTATGTGAGAGAATGTAATAGAATATTAGATGAAGGATTGCTCAGCAACTTTGGATCTCAAACCTGGTATCCTGAGTGAGCAAACTCAGAAGGAAGAGTGGGGAGACTTTCTGTGATGGAGGTGGCTGCATATCTGGAATGATTCCTGGGACCAAGAACCCCAGCCCTGTCACGCATATTTCCCAGCCATTGGCACACAAGCATCTTACATGAAGTAGAGAGCCTGGCTTTGAGCCAAAAAGCATTATCTCCTTAAGTTTGCCTTGAAAATACAATTATATTTAGACACTAGTAGTTTTGTATAAATTAGTTCACCATGTCACTTTTTTTTCTGTAGAATTGAGATCCACGGACCATGGCATTCCTGGTGCCTATGTAAGGAAAGGACACACACACACACACACACACACAGTGGAGAGGAGGGACCTCAAAGATAAATTTTGCTTGCATGACATTTTTTCCATAGATTCCCCTGGGAAAGGGAACCCATTTGCAAATAGCTAACTCTCATTTTCAATTCAAGTTATTTCCTATTAGTCAGTTATCATCAGGGCTTATAAATATGTTTATTTTGAGTTTGTTGTTCTCTAGAGGCTGGTCAGTCCTTGGTAAGTTTATGAATTTGACAATTTCAGGAACAAAAGGTCAAGAGGTAAAGTATGAAAGCCCTGAGGTTGGTTGGGAAGAATGAACCCCTTTGTCTTACCATGTTAGTCACTGGAGACAATCGTCTGATTGCTATGGAAACTGTCGTAAAACAAATCTCATTTAAAAATTGTCTTTCCGCTGTCTGGACCAGCCAAGTATACTAGTGGTTTTCTTGTTATTGAAGAGTTTTGGAAATAGTTAATCTGGAGACTCTATTGGACCTGAAAGTTTCTAAATGTGACTTCCAGTTTTCTGTCCTGGACAAGAAGTGATGTTGCAAAATGATTGGTCATAACCAGTGAAACACCAAAAATGCTCCAATAGAAACATGTCAATTTTTTAAAGATTTATTTGTATATTTTAAAGTCAAAGTTACACAGAGAGAGAAGGAGAGGCAGAGAGAGAGAGAGAGAGAGAGAGAGAGAGAGAAGTCTTCTATCCACTGGTTCACTCCCCAATTGGCTGCAACAGCTGGAATTGTGCCCACCTGAAGCCAGGAAGACAGGAGCTGCTTCCAGGTCTCCAACATGGGTGCAGGGGCCCAGGGACCCAGGCCATCTTCTACTGCTTTCCCAGACCATAGCAGAGAGCTGGATCAGAAGAGGAGCAGCTGGGATGCCGGCACTGCAGGTGGCAGCTTTACCCACTATGCCACAGCACCAGCCCTAAAACATGTCAATATTAATGATCACATTTTAAAATTCTAAGTAGACAGCTCATTCAGTTTTCTAGGGATCTTCCAGTGTTTAATGTGTCACTGACATTAAAGTTAGAATAAAAACCTAACTGTTTTATCTCTAGTATTGTCTCTTTTTTTCTGCTACCTGTGTCCTCAGAGACTTACACATCATCTATCTGCATCTCTTTCTCTCCAGACACTCAGCCACTGGGAATGGAGAACATACACAAAAGCATGGCTGTGTTCTAGGTAATTCAGAAGTACAAAAGGAAGAGTGAAATACTGTCTCTGTCTCATGCTGTTTACGTACACCATAGAAAGACAAGACATGTTAGGACTCCATGTCTCAGTTTCCTTTCACAGCAAAATGCCTCCGTAGAATTGTCCCCCTTTGCAGGTTTCATTTTCCCTTGTCTCCTCAACTCCCTGTAGTTGGACTTCTGTCTCACCAGAACATTCAGAGTGCTTATCAAAAAAATTCTCCTATTTCTAAATCCAATGATTACCTTTCTATCCTTACACCATTTGACTGCCCCGTCGATAACTCCGTCGTTGAAAGCCTTTCTTCTCTTGCCTTTATGTTGCCACACCCTCTTTGCTTTCCTTTCTTTCCTCTCCCTCTCTCTGTCTGCTCACTGTCACTCTCTTTTACCAGTTTCTATTCCTCTGATAATCTTGTAAACATAATCCAGAGTTCTAGACCTTCACTGCCTCTTTATCTTCATCTACTCTGAGTATCTCATCTATTCCCGTGGCTTTAAATATCCTACATGTAGGCCTGGTTCTCAGATTACTTTCTTTATCCCTAACCTACCTTCCTTCCTTTCTTCTTTCCCTCCTTCCTTCCTTTCTTTTTTTTTTTTTTTTTTTTTTTTAAGATTTATTTATTTACTTGAAAGTCAGAGTTACACAGAGAGAGGGAGAGGCAGAGAGAGAGAGAGAGGCCTTCCATCCGGTGGTTCACTCCCCAGCTGGCTGCAATGGCTGGAGCTGCACCAATCCAAAGCCAGGAGCCAGGAGCTTCCTCTGGGTCTCCCATGCGGTTGTGGGGGCCCAAGGCCTTAGGCCATCTTCTACTGCTTTCCCAGGCCATAGCAGAGAGCTGGATCAGAAGTGGAGCAGCCAGGACTTGAACTAGCTCCCACATGCAATGCCAGCACTGCAGGCGGCAGCTTTGCCGGCTACGCCACAGCGCAGGTCCCTATCCCTAACCTTTCTACTGAGCTCCACTCACATACAAGCACCTGCTTGAAATCTCCACTTGGAAGTCCAGTAGGCCTTCATGAATACAAGCCTTGTGATTCTTATTCTCTTGCCTAAAAATTATTAGTAATTTCTCCTCTTTGTTTATTCTCTTGTGTGACACACAAGCTGATACCATTAGCTGTCTCCAAAATAGGTGCCACTTTTACTTATTTCTACTTCTCCAGTCCAAGTCCAAGTCCAAGCTGTCATCTTATCTGACTGTGGAAATAAACCCTAATTTATTATTCTCCAGAATTTTCCTTTTAAATACAAATACTGTCGCCACGCCACCCCAACCACCTGCTTAAAACCTCCAGTGATTTTCAGATGTTCTTGGAGTAAAATCTGATGCCCTTATCAAGCCTGTAAAGGACTATATTATCTGGTCTTGCTTGTAATTCCAAACTCAGCAAACACCGTGTTTTCCCTCCTTGTTTACTACACTGAAGGCACACGGGCCATTTTGTTTCTTGGATGAGCCAAACTTGCTAATTCCTTTAAAAGTTATCTCCCCACATCTTGGCACACCCAGCTGGCTCAAATGTGGTCTCAGCGAGACCCTTGTCCAACCACACAAAGATAAGAAACCTTCTTTCCCTCCCCTTGTCACTGTTATCAGGTTTCGTTTTATTCACAAAAGGTAGCATTGTCTGAAATCACCATGTTCAATGATTTGCTTACAAATTTATTTTTTCCCTCTCCCTCTTTCTCTCTCTGAAATGCCAATTCTAGTAGATCTGGGGTTTTATCTGTCCTATTCACAGATATATCCTTACTGCTGAGATGGGTGTCCTGCATCCAGTATTTGTTGAATTAATGGATAAATGAAAGACCCCTTGACTGCTCCTCATTACATTTAGAATAAGATCAGAAGTACTTCCTCAGGTCTGCAACTCCCTCTAGGACCTTGTCTGTCACTATGCAGATCCCTCTGAACTCTCCTTGGCTTTGACTGTACTGTCCCTACTCACCACTATGGGACTTTTGCATATATTGCTCCTTTTTCTTGGATTCTCTTTCCCCTCTGAATCCATTTTTGCTTGGCAACTTTCTACCTACTTTTTTTTTTTTAAAGATATATATATATTTATTTATTTTAAAGAGTTACACAGAGAAAGAAGGAAAGGCAGACAGAGAGAGAGTCTTCCATCCGCTGGTTTGCTCCCCAGTTGGCCACAGTGGCTGGAGCTGCACCCATCTGAAGTCAGGAGCCAGAAGGTTCCTCTGGGTCTCTCACATAGGTGCAGGGGCCCAAGGACCTGGGACATCCTCCACTGCTTTCCCAGCCATAGCAGAGAGCTAGTTCAGAAGTGGAGCTGCCAAGTCTCGAACTGGCTCCCATATGAGATGCTGGCACCGCATGCAGCGGCTTTAACCGCCACGCCACAGCGCCAGCCCTCTACCTACTTTTTTTTTTTTTTAAATGCATGTGTACACTATTTTTTAAAAAGATTTTATGTGTATACTAATTTTTTTAAAGATTTATTTTACTTATTTGAAAAGCAGGGCTACGGAGAGAGGGAGAGAGAGAGAGAGAGAGAGAGAGCGAGAGAGAGTGCTCTTCCATTTGCTGATTCACTCCCAAAATGGCACCAAAGGCTGGAGCTGGGTCAGGCCGAATTCAGGAGCCAGGAGCTTCATCCAGGTCTTCCATATGGGTGGCAGGGGCCCAAGCACCAAGGCCATCTGCTGCTTTCCCAGGTGTGCATTAGCAGGGAGCAGGATTGGAATGGTGCAGCTGGGATGCCAAGACTCTTATGGGAGGGTGGTGTTGCAGGCAGTGAATTAACCTGTTGTGCCACAATGCTGGCCAATCTATTAACTTTTTAAGACTCAAATCAGACTCTACTTTCTTGGTAGTGGTGGTTGATGACCTTGCCAAGCTGCTTCCTTTACAGCCCAGAAAGCTTGGTCTTACTCAAAGAGTTCAGAGGCCTCCTACTCTTCTTGAAATCGGATGTTCCCGTAAATGTTAATACCAAGAAAAATGTGGGTGGTTTTGAACTGAGATAATTGCATGACAATCCTTAATGGAGGACCTTTTAATGCCATCTATTTCCATAGCAATCTGAAAATAATTGTAGTGACTAATATAGTAATAAAGAATCAGAAAGGTTAGGTTGTACAAGGTGTTTCCTATGCAAACGGATGACTTTTCATCCCTCACCCCTCTGCCCTGGGATTCCTCAGCTCTGCACTGCAAATGTTTTCTGATGAGGACCATGTTCGGGAATTGGTCTCTAATCACCAAGTTTTGAGAGCATGTTTCAAAGTCAAAGTCAGACATCTGATTAATTTAAACTGGGAAATATCTTGGAATCTGAAAAATGGGAGTTTTTCATCTCTCCAGGGAGTTTTTTTTTTTTTATTTAGAACAGACCATGGAAGAGGAAAAAATATAAATAGAATTATTCAGTATGTAATTATTTCAGTATTCATTTTGGGGCTGTGTCACAATTTGTTTATGCATTCACTTGTTTTTCTTTTTTTAACTTTAGTTATTATTTGAAAGGTAGAATAATGGGGGCAGGGAAAGACAAAGAGAGATCTTGCTTTCTCCAGGTCTCCCATGTGCATGACAGGGACCCAAGAATCAGAAGTGGAGTGTTTAGGACTTGAACCGGTGCCCATATGGGATGCTGGCATTATAGGTAGTGGCTTTACCACACCACAATGCCAGCCCCTACATACATTCACTTCTTGATGGACATTTGTCCTATTTCCAGTTTGGGGCTATTACAAATAAAGCTGCTATGTTCATTCGTTCTATCAGTATAAACA